>NW_020949351.1:17620158-17817418 GCF_900497805.2 Vombatus ursinus
AGATAGATAGATAGATAGATAGATAGATAGATAGATAGATAGATAGAAGGCACAGGACAAGTTGAAGATGAAGGGGTGATATCTGGAAAATAAAATTAAGGGGTGAGAGAGAATTATACTGGGAGAAGGAGAAAGGGAGAAGTAGAGTGGGGTAAATTATCTCACATGAAACAGACAAGAAAAGGCTTTTACAGTGGAGGGGAAATGGGGGAAGGTGAGAGGGAATGAGTGAATTTTATTCTCATAGGATTTGGCTTAAGGAGGGAACAACATACACAATGGGGTATGGAAATCTATCTTACCTTACAGGAAAATAAGGGGGAAAGGAAACAAGAGAGCAGAGGGATGATAGAGAGGAGGGCAGAATGGGGAAGGGGATAATCAGAAGCAAACGCTTTTGAGGAGGGACATGGTCAAAAGAGAGAATAGAATAAATGAGGAGTAGGATAGGATGACGGAAATATACTTAGTTTTTCACAACATGACTACTATGGAGGTGTTTTGCATGACCACACATCTATAACCTGTATTGAGTTGCTTGCCTTTTCAGTCAGGGTGGGTGGGGAGGGAGGAAGGGAGAAAATCTGTAACCCAAAGTTTTAAAAACACATATTAAAAATTGTTTATAAAATAAAACTCAAAAGCTAAAAAAAAAAAAAAAGAAGAAGAATGTCACCAAGGCCAGCAACATAGAAGGTATCTTTATCATCAGAAGAAGAAACTTCATGAATTTTCTGGTTCAGAATAGCCTTAACAGTAAAGCCTTCATCAAGGAAACTGAAGTTAAATTCATCTTTCCTAAAGCTGTTCATACATTCTTAGTGTCCCTCTAAAGTGCAACAAAATGGAAAACTAAGAGATGGAATTTAAAGACGAAATATTTCCAGCTTTACACCTAAGGTGATTCTCCAGGAAGACAAAGTCCTATCAAATACAAGGCTATAATTATGCCTTTGGTTCAGCCACTGTACTGGAAGTTCTCTTAAAGGGCATGAACAGAGTGGGCAGACCCCATTGAGATGCTCAAGATGAACAGAATTCAACAGCTACAAAGCCTTCCCCCCAACCCCTGCCCCCATTCACCTGCTTCCTTCCTAGTCAATTTTTAAAATTCCCTTTATGTGCTTCATCAAGTCACATTTGCCTGAGTATTAGTAACTTCCAATCAGGCCTGGACTAATTTCTCACCTTGCCGTAAATTCACTGTTTATGTCTGTTTAAATCATGGAGTCCTGCACATTTATTCACACAGAGATAGAAAATAAAAGGTGAGTGAGCTGCATCTTGCTGTGATACTTCCTATGTTAATTTCATGAATTATCCTTCCCCACCATCCCACTTAACCCCACCCCATCCCAGGCCCTAATCTAATACCTTACTGTGTTCTGAATTGGCCCTGGATTCTCAAAGACTACATAACAATGGAGTACAAGTTTTGCCAGATCTATCTAGCAAGTAGAGCCCTGACAATGTACTGCATGCTTTTACCTGAGCATGAATCCAGCTAAGTTCTTAAAGACTCTAGTGGGTCACCAACTTCTGTAGCCAAATCAACTCAGAAAGACCATTTACTGAGTTATACAGGGCTATTTCGGTCTTTCTTAGAGGGCCAAACAAAAGAAAGAAAAAATTTTTAGAGTATGGAAGTAAAATTACATTTAGGACCTAAGTAACAAAATTTTCCAAGAAAGTATGACATAACATCTGGATTTACTATGGACATTTCTTAATCATCTATATCATTGAAATCATCTTCAAATATCATAGCATTTGGCAATTTTCTAATGGATAAAGAATGAACAAATGTTCATAACCAAATGTAATATAAATCATAGTTGTATAATGTGAATAAATCATTAAAGGGAAGCTAAATTTCCCAATTTTTCATTTGAAAAATTATATTTTTAACACATTACCAAAAAAAAGTGTTAATCCTGAAGGAAAAGATCTTCTCTAAGTTGTCAACTTTTAAGAGCTCTAATTTTTTTAAGGAAACTTTAGTGTTTTCAAAAATGGTTTAGTCATTAATTATAGCCAAAATGAAGAAAGGGGGGCAGCTAGGTGGCGTAGTGGAAAGAGCACCAGCCCTGAAGTCAGGAGGACCTGAGTTCAAGTCTGGCCTCAGACCAAACACTTGTCACTTACTAGCTGTGTGACCCTTGGCAAGTCACTTAACCCCAATTGCCTAAAAAATAAATAAATTTTTAAAGAAGTGAAGAAAGGACATATATATATACATATATATATACACACACATATACATACATATGTATACATACACACATACATACATATATACACACATACATACACATATATATACATTACTTATGTTTATGAAAAATAGCAGTAAGATAACCTGAAGACAATGAAGAAAATAATAGAAGCAAATAGAAGTTTATTATTTTGTTGAAGTTAATAGAAACCTGTGAAAATAAAGTTATATAAAAATTGGTTTTATGTATAAAATCTTCTTATATTTAAATGATCATTTTGTTGATTACTTATTAGTTTATAATAAAATTATAAGATTTAATAATTAATTTTCTAAAGTAATAATATATCACATAAATTATCATTTCCTTAAAATATAGCTTGGCTGTATTACCTGGCTAATCTGACCATCGATTGAGTAGTGAAGGAGAATCAGAATTATTTTTCCTTCCTAACAGAAGATATCTCACATATGCTCACATAGAAAGTCAGTTATTGTGCCAGTTTCAACAGTTTATCATTTCTGGTAATGGTCAGGTTACCATAAAACATCAAGCTTTTGGAATGAACTTTTTGTGCCTTTTTTGGGGGGATGGGGGGTGTGGGAGTGTGTAGGGATGAGTGAAATACAGTGGTCTTGTGAAGTACTCTTATGGAATTTTTCACAGCCAATTATTGAGATATTATGAAATCTTTTTTTTAATTTGTTTTTCCTTCATTGACAATTAAACAATTCAGGGTTCTTAGAACATTTGTTAAATTAACTCATTTTCTTTCTCCCTCATGTCCTTTCCTCCCTTTCTTCCTCTTTCTTTCTTTTTTCTTTCTTTCTTTCCTTCTTTCTCTCTTTCTTTCTCTTTCTTTCTTTCTAAATTTCTTTCTTTCTTATATATGTATCTATAAGATATATATATATAAGATATATATATAAGATATATATATATGAGATATGTATATATAAGATATATATATATAAGATATATATATATGAGATATGTATATATATATGAGATGTGTATATATAAGATAGAGATATATATATATATATATATATATATATATATATGGCTTCTTTATGGCCACATTTTCAAACTTAGTAAACAGTAGTTCCTAAGGTAGTGTAAATTTCTTTGATCACTTCCAGTTTTAAAATGACACATGTCTGAATCTATAGCAATACAATACATTTCCCAATAGACTGGGGGAGGGAGGAAGTGGGGATATTGACTTAGTCAAGGAAAATAAGTAAAATAGATTACTTTGTGGCATATCAACCTTTTCAGGAGAATAGGGTAAGAATATGTGCACTACTAGAGTTCATTTCCTAAAAAGGACTCAGAAAGAATCAATCCAATTACAACTAGTAGCTTTTACTACTTCTCAGTTCAATAGCTAAGTCCACAAATTAGAAAACTGCTAGAACTGAATTCCTTTTGACTACCATGATAAAGAAAAAGAAATATAATATAAATAATGACTTCCATTTGAGATATGGGGAAAGACAATGCAAAAAAAAAAAAAAAAGGAAATAGGATAGCATATCCTTGGTAGGTATTTGATTGTCAAAGACCATAGCGCTGAACGCAGCACAAGCCAGAATGTGAATGCAATGGGCCCTCTTAATATTTGATTAACTCAGATGAGTCTTATCAGAAATCTGACTTTTCTGATTATCTTTAATAAAGCAAGTAGAACTTTTCACCAGGAAGTCAGTCTCCAAAATGAGATCTTTACTATAGCCTTTTATCATTCTAGACTTTCTTGACTAAGACAGTGCTAGAAGCAACATACAAATTTTTGATACAATGTGAAGTAAATAGAGCATAAAACATGCTCATTTTTAAAGCAATATTACAGAAATTGGTAGAGAGTACTCTGCTTTGCTCCCAACAGACTCAGCAATATAATAAAACTACTTTAAAAAACAATCCAATCCTTAAGCTCCACTTTACAACATATTTGAAATATCAATTCATACTATGTATCAATAGATAGATAGAGATATATGTGTGCATGTATAGTTAATGTAAAATACATATTTCAAATTTTTATTTTGAATTTTGTTTTTCTTGCTCTAAGATAAATTGGAAAGAATTCTGGATTTGGAATTAGAAGACCTAGACCTAAACTTAGATTCTGCCACATGCTACCTGTATTCTCTTGTTCAAGATATTTAACCTCTCTGGGTTTCAGTTTCCTCATTTGTAAAATAATGGGTTTAGAATAGATAAGCTCTAAGGTACCTTCCAACTCCAAATCTCTGATCTCATGATAACAGTGATTTTTCTCATCATTCATTAAAATCAAAGATGGTAAAGAAGTAACTACAATTTCTAGTATTCTATCAGGATCCAAGTACAGCAAAAGAGAAGGGTAGATACAATTTCTATCACCTAGAAGTCCAGAAGGAATCAAATCCAGGTTTGACTTGATAATCATGAGGGAAAAACAAAACAACAATAAACAATCCAAAAGTGTAGGTTATGCTTGAGGGTCTTTAGAAGTAGAAAAGACAACATTCTGAATAGTTGCACAGTTGCTCTTTAAAGAAGAGGGTTTGTTACTTGTACAGATGATGTAAATGTGGTTAGAAATACAGAAACATTTAAGTTTATTGATGTGACACACTCTTTCAACTGTCCTTCCCAGAGTCTCCTGTGCATGGGAGTAAGAAAGTGCAAAGTGCTATAAAACCAAGGATGTTCTCAGAAGTGAGAGTGGAAGTCATAGTTTTGCTTCTATTAGAGGATTTATAGACCCCAAAGTGAGTGATGTGTTAGATCTGATTTTCTACATGCTATACAAAGAATAACTGAAGGAAAATAGGGTTAGGGTTAGTACTTGTTCAAGGTAGAAGACATATCAACTCTCTCATATGCAAATCATTCATGCTAGCTGCTATCCAATCCCCAAGATATGTAAGGCTACAAATGACACGGGTATTAAGTGGCTAGAGAAATATATGGCAAGTCAGGTAAGGTCTACACCTTTGGTATTCAAGAAGATAAGCAGTGTGTTTGAGTAAAAGGAGCACTGAATTTGGAGCCAGACAATTGTGGTTTAAATCTACTCACTACTTTGTGAGATTTTCATTTACTCCCCTGCTGTGGGACTGATTTTATTCATATATACAATGACGGGGCTGGAAAAGTCAATCATTAAGATCCCTATTAGATCATCATACTCTTATAAAACATAGATCAGATGAAGAAATAGTCTTTGAATTTGTCAATATACATGAAATAAATTGAAGAATGTGAAATGCAGGAAACCTAAGCTGCCTCCAGGGCAGGATTTCAAGTGAAATACCTACTACAAATAGAACACAATATTTGGTCCCTGACAGTGGAAACATAGGAATGTTTGGTAGATGAATGCAAGAATTCCACTGTTATGTCAAGGACGTAACTCCATAGGTCCATACAAGATCTGGTAGCTCTTTTAATCACTTACTTCACATGGGAATGGCACACCACTTCAGTAGAACCAAGGGAAGCATCATCTTCTAATTCTTCTAAAAGAAAGGACAAAAAGAATCAGCAAACAGGTTCCACTCATTGCTGGGTAATCTTTTCACTTGTCTGGCTCCTCAACATGAACTTATACATTACAATAACACTGATTGGACTTTATCCATATTGTGATTACCTGGCAGAATCAAAAACATAAAAGATGATCACCCTTTTAACTTAACATGATCTATCTCTTATTCCCTCATTATATAGATTCTGTCAACCTTGCCTAGGGTCAGAAGGACCCTGGTGCAGGACAGAATTTTGGTTTTTTTGCTATCTATTCCCTTAGAAGTGTGCCATTGTGGCATCCTATTGAGATCTCTTTGTTAATGGTGGTCAGCAGAACTCAAGATATAGCTTTGTTTTAGTTCAGTCACTGATAGGTTAGCAGTCAGAGATGAGGCTTGCCTCTCAGATTCTTCATTAAAGCAGAGGCACCCAAAATCTCATCTTCACTCAAAACTTAAAAGGAGCAATATGATATTAATTGACCTAATCCCTCCCATGTAATCATAGAAATATAGAAGAACCTATTTCAAATGCATTACACACACACACACACACACATGTATAAATATGTGTGTATGCAATGCTTCTTAATTTTAACAGATAATAACTCTAAAGGAATAAGGTAGACTCACAAAAATCAGTTTCACTATGATATGGTAATTGTATTTTTGAGATGTGCAACTTCTCAGGATAACCACATACTTGGTTGTTGGTTCCCAATGTTTTCAAGTTTTTGTTGTAATATATTCATCTATTATTAATAAACTCTTATCTTCCTTTGCTGTTTCAATATGAATTATTTAAACTGGGATTTGAAATCATGGAATTCTCTAAGGCTTGGTCCCCAATGGCTTTTATTTTTATTTATGATTATAAAAACAGCTATAGCTATCAGTAAGTATAGCACTAAGAATCTCAATAACAATTTTTATCAGTTAATATTTGTATGCTCACTGGTCCATGGTATAGTCATAATGAATTGGGAAGAGAATACATGGACCGGGAAAAATCCTACTATCATGAGTTTCTCCTCTAAGTCAAACATTAATACATACATACATACACATATATGTATGTGTGTGTGTATATATATATATACTTTATATATATATATATACACAATTCAGAGCTTGAAAAGAGTCATGTGTGTCAGAGGAACATTATTATAAAATGTAAAAGATAAAGACATGATGTTTTTAAAAAAGATGTTTGGTTTCTAATATTTTTTGTGAAAAGGTATAATGATGATGAAATAGCTATGAAGAATCTTTTTTTTCCCCCCAATGATGTTCTATTATGTAAAAAAATGACTGGAATGCAATAATTTAGGTGCTAGAATTAGAAAAAAGTCTCATATAATTTTATCTTTCTTTTAGCTATTATGTGGTTGTGAATGATAAAATTCAAAGAACAATGTCACATTAATGTCCCACAGTTTGTATGCCTTAGAATAGAAGGAATTAGTCATAACTCAAGATTTGAATAATTTTGTTTTGCCTGTTTTTTTTGATAAATGTTAATAGTATTATGATATTTAAATTTTAACAAAGACATTCATTTTATATATCCAGAGATTTAAATAATTAGACTCTGAGCTTATCTTAGCAGTAATTTCCCACATATACATTCATAAACTATAAAACTGAATGATATTTTAAGGTCTAGATCAAGGGTTACCTTCTTGTCACAGCCTTTTCCAACTACTCTGTTCCACAAAAAGATCTCTCTTCTCTAAACCTCTATTGTATCTTCAGGCAGTACTACTGACTATATTAAACACTTAGGAACTTTGGAAAATTCAACTGAATTGCAACACATTTTAGCATTGGATTTCACCTTAATCCTTTCCATGTATACTTTGCTTGTCCTTTTATAGAGATTATTAAGTTCCTTGAAGACCAGAACTATGATTTATACTTCATTTTTGTCTCCTGTATTATACATAACGATGCTAGGCACATAATAGTCACTTTACAGAAAAGCAAAAACAAAAACTGTGTTGATTACTTGATGGACTGACTGATTATACATAACAATCGAATCTCACAAGACCAAGACCAAAGGAGTGGTGTGTGGTTGTGTGTGTGTGTGTTTATCCCATCATTATTCACACACATATTATGTAGATGAAGATAAAGATATAGATACATAGCTATATAGATTGATAGATAGATAGATATACACACATCTATATGTGTGTGTGTATAATTTTTGGCTGTATATACAGCTATCATCTTAGGAAATGAAAACTTTTCAAAGATTACAATCACATCTTTTGCATAGGTCATAAACTGCATCCTGTACATAGTTTATTTAGTGAGACTTTCATAAATATTTTTTGATATGAGATTAATGCCATATTTCATGGAATGCTGTCTGAAGAGTCAGGAGAGCCTGAGTTTGAATCTAGCCTCAGACACTTAATAGTTTTGTAAAAGTTGCTCATTCTCTCAGTCTCAATTTCCTCATCTGCAAAATGGAGGTAATAAAAGCACCTAACATATGATTGTTATAGAGATCAAATAAGATTATATATTGAAAGCACTTTTCATACTTTAAAGAATTATATAAATGCTATTAGTATTATAATGAAAACTCTGCTAGATTCTTTAAATTTTAACTTTATCTCAAACATACTCATGGAAAAGGCTATTGAGGGTGCTGGGAGAGGTATGGGGGCAGTTCTTTCACATGAATTGAAGTCAGTCAGTCAACAGACATTTATTGAATGCCATAGGGTACAAAGATGTGTTAATTTCCACAACATTTTTCAACAAATATTTTCTTCAAGTGATGCATTTCTCCCCCTAGGATGATGGGTTATCCTTTCTATAATTAGTTAGCTCTGATACCTACGACATAGTATCATGGGTTTATGGAGGTATTGATGGTAGTTATTTTCCTTGAAAGGATAAGTTTTTTTTTTCCTTTCTCTCTGAAAATACATCTCACAGTATGATTGATAGGATGACAGAAGTAATCAGCAGTGGCATGTTTAGCACCAGAAGAAAATCATAATTCTCACAGGTCAGACAATTCTGGTAAGGTACTCTTAAACAAAGAGTGGTAGTCTTTATTAACACAAGTTCTCTCTGATGGTAAATTTGAATAGAATCTGAAAATTAACAGTACTACTACTATTACTAGTTAACTACCCAGCATTTCTGTAATTCTATAAAGTTTGTAAAGCGTTTTGCATATGTTAACACATTTGATCCTTACAACCATACTGCAAAGTAGGTACTAATATTATCCTCATTTTACAGATGAGGAAATTGAGGCTAAAGTAAGTTAAATGACTTCTCCAGTGTCACACAACCTTATGTCTGAGACAGGATTTGATCACAAAATTTCCTAATATCAAAGATTATATCCACTGTACCACCTGGTAGCCTCAGTAAATTATATCACACATTTCATTAAAGCATCTCTAAAAAACAAAGAAAAACTAGATAAAGCAACAGGGAATGTAGTAATCCAACCATCAGTGATTCAACAGATTCTTTCAGAAGAGAAAAACAAAGCAAAATCAACCAGGAGCTGTCATTCCAGTAATCATTAAAGAGAACATTTTCATTGCACTGTTTCCACGACTGTTTAATTTCCCATATTTAATCGTCTGGCACAAACTCATAGACTTGCCTACTTCAGAGTTTGTCTAATGCAAGTCAACTCTCATCCACATCATTTTATCCCATGCTCTTCTTGCTCATATTCTATCATGAATCCGTAGCAAAGTTCAATACAATATGCTAGTAGTGTTCCTATAGTTCTTCTGATATTACATGGATACCAAGTAAGTGGGGCAGATAGGTGGTGCAGTGCATAGAGCTCCAGGCCTGGAGTCAGGAAGATTCATGTGACATCGGGCAAGTCCCTTAACCCTGTTTGCCTTAGTTTCCTTATCTGTAAAATGGATTGGAGAAGGAAATGGCAAACCACTTCAGTATCTTTGCCAAGAAAACTCCAAATGGGGTCACAGAGTTGAACATGATTGTAACAACTGAAGAACAACAACCAAGTAAGTACATAGGCTATCCATCAGTTATACCTTGACCAGATCTACTTTCTAATAGGAGAACCAGCTCTTTAGAGAGTCTTACCTTGACCAGATCTACTTTCTAATAGGAGAACCAGCTCTTTAGAGAGTCTCATCACTAAAAGTTTGTCCACATGTTGATAATCCTTGGGTCATGTCAACCCATGAAACAAGGCCCAGTGAACAATTTCAAACTCTGGTCAGTTAAGGAATTAGATTGGATAAAAGTAGAGTCTAGTCAACTGAGTGTAGAAGTGAATTCTTCTTTCTTCCACACTGCCCAAATGGAAAACTTGGCATGACACTCAGTTGTCCTACTGAAGGGTTTTCATCATAAAACAAAGGCAGCACTGAGATGCGTCTACATTATAACACCTTTGTGCAGTAGGAAGGGAGGCAATAAAAGTGCAGTATAATAGAAAGTGCCTAGGAGTTGGGGAACTGGAATTCTCGTAATAACTCTGTTGGAAATTTGTGATGAAACCACAGAAAAGATGTTTTACCTTTCTGGGCCTTAGGTTCCTCATCCATAAAAAGTGTGAACTGGAGTAGGAGATCTCCAAAATTAGTTCCAGCCCTATATCTTTGATATGATATCTTCCATTGAGGGGGGGGGTCTAACAGTATAACTTTAATATTACAATAAATCACACGTTCATTACGTTATCTCTGTGGGTACTCCTACTACTATAAATGGCAACTCCTTTTATGACTTAATAAAACATTTTTGTGAAATGCTGGACCAAAAAACTTCTTTACAACTGACCAGTTGATGAGAGGTCTTTAATTCTCAAATATACAATGCAAAATGATCCATGATTTTATCTATTTGAATATCCCTTTTAGCAATACAGATAATCAACCAATTCCCACCTCTGCAACTCTTGTCCATAACTTCTTATAACTTTCCCCTAGAGGATCCATGCAGTTTTCAGAATCCTACCTAATGTTTTACTGATATGAGTATAACAGTGGGGACTTGGCCTATTCATCTGTTATTACGCAACATCACCACATGACCACCTAATTGCCTGCTTTAAAATACCTTCCCATAAAGATATACTTTATTCCTATTTCTTTTTTTGAAATTTATTAATAACTGGATTGTAAAATGCCCATGCCCACCTTGAATCCTTCTATTGTTCCCTATGTGAAACTCTTTTTTCAGTTCGTTGTAGACTTTTCCTCCCATGTCAATCAGTTATACAATACCACTAGTAGAGTGGGTTAGAAATGGGACTTGTTTTGAAAGAATTTGGGGTCATCAAAGGAAATTTCCAATTTCTGAAGGCAAACCACATACTTTCCTCCTCATGTCTATTTCTGGGTTAATTTGTTGCCCATTTACTTTCTCTCTCCTTCTTCTCTTTCTCTTTTTTCTTCTCCTCCTTCTCCTTCTCCTTATCTAATTAGCTTTGTTTTCTTTTTTTTTTCTTCCTTGAAAGGAAAATGATCAGACCAAATTATTTTGAGTAGTTAAAGCTTTCTTCCAAAAGATCCTTCAATGTTGTAGGAATTGATGGAACTAGTGCAATGTAATCTGAAAATGGGAATACCTGGAGGACCTTATCCTCCACAAGGAATGGTAAACCCTTTTATTAATGATCCTTTATATCTTTTTATTTTATGTCTTGCCTGATACTTATGATCTAAGGGCTGTTTAATTTTTATCTCTTTTGTTATATCTTTCAGGAATGTTAAATAATTCAATCTATAGTTAGGAGACATCTTGTTAAAAGAAAGCTTTTATGGTGGCAATTTGGTCTCCCAGTCAAGTGCTTAGTTTTGTTGTTGTTGTTGTTTTTTAATATCCAAAAACAATAAGGGCTGTGGGATATTGTATTGTATACATGCTTCAGTCGACTGTGGAATGGTAATAATGTGGACTAATGTAGGATATCATTTCTGAAAGTCTATCAGTTTCAATTGAACACTTTCACTGACTATGTCTTTGAATACATGTGCAATGATTTTCATGAAAAAATCATATAGATGAAAAAATAATCATGTAGGTCAGTGATTATTGATGTTTCCTAGTTAACTTTTTTCCTATTAATGTAGTCTGAGTTTTTCCACACTTTTGGTGTCTTCCCCTCCTTCGGAAAATCTGTGAATGGATATCTCAGCATCCTCACAATTATTTGTCTTCCAGTATGAATCACATATATGTTGATTTAGTTTAGTCAAGCTGTATTTCCTCTTTTTTTCTTTCTAGTGCTACCTACATTTTTCTTTACTTTACACTTGCATTTCCCTATAAGCATGTCTAAGATGGTGAGATTAGACCCTATATGTGGTGATTTTATATCTCTTGATAGTGAAAAAAAAGTTCATTATAAAACAATCATAAAACAAAACTATTTCCATATTTCTTCAGTTTGTTGCTATCCTACATTTTTCATCCTTAAATAGCCTTAGAATAATGTTGCTTATGACACCAAGTTTCTTTTTTCCCCTAATTTAACATTTATTTATTTTTTAAAAAATGTTCCCCAGTTACATGTAAAAACTATTTTTAACATTCATTTTTAAAACTTTGATTTTCAAATTCTCTTCCTTCTGCCTCCCTACCCCTTCCCAATTGAGAAGGCAATCAGTCTGATATAGGTTATGCATGTGTAGTTATACAAAACATATCCATAATAGTAATTTTGTGAAAGAAAACAGACAAAAAAATCAAGAAAAATTAAGTAAAAAAAAAGTATTCTTCAATCTATATTCAGACACCATCAGTTCTTTCTCTGGAGATGGACAGTATTTTTCATCATGATTCCTCTAGAGTTGTCTTGGATCATTGTATTGTTAAGAATAGCCAAGTCATTTACAGCTGATCATCTTAAAATAATGCTGTTACTTTGTACATAGTACATTTCACTTTGCACAAGCTCATGCAAGTCTCTGCAGGTTTTTCTGAGAACATCCCACTCATCATTTCTTATAGTAAAATAGTATTCCACCATAATCACATGCTATAACTTGTTCAGCCATTCCCCAATTGATCGGCATCCCCACAATTTCTAATTATTTACCCCCAGAAATGAGCTGCTATAAATATTTTTGTACATATAGGGCCTTTTCATTTTTTTAATCTCTTTTGGGATATAGACCTTGTAGTGGTATTATTAAGTCAAAGGACATTCATGGTTTTATAGCTCTTTGAGCATAGCTTCAAATTACACAATAGAATGTTTGAATCAGTTCACAACTCCACCAACAATGCCTTAATGTTTCATTTTTCCCATATATCCTCCACCATTTGTCATTTTCCTTTCCTGTCTTATTAGCCAATCTAATTGGTATGAGATAGTACCTCAGAATTGTTTTAATGTGCATTTCTCCAATTAATAGTAAGTTAGAGTATTTTTTTCATATGTCTATAGATAGCTTTGATTATTTCACCTGCAAACTGATCATATCTTTTGACATGATATTATCAATTGAGAAATGGCTTTTATTTTTATAAATTTGACTCTGTTCTCTATATGTTTGAGAAATGAGGCCTTTAGCAGAGAAACTTGCTGCAATTTTTTTTCACAATTACTATTGCTAACTATATTTCCCTTGATCCTATCCCCCCATTTATTCTATTCTCTCTGTCTTCTTTCACCCTGTCACTCTTCAAAATATTTTGCTTCTGACTACCAGCTCTCCCAATCTGTCCTCCCTTCTATCACCCCCCTCCTTTTCTCATCCCCTTCTCCTCCTACTTTTCTATAGGGTAAGATTCTATACCCAATTGAGCATGTATGTTATTCCCTCTTTGAGCCAATTTTGATCAGAGTAAGGTTCACATACTCTCTCTCACCTCCCTTTCTTCCCCTCCATTGTAAAAACTTTTTCTTGCCTCCTTTATGTAAGATAATTTACCCCATTATACTCCACCCTTTCTCTTTTCCCCAGAACATTCTTCTCTCATGCTTTAATTTTATTTTTTTAGATATCAGACTTTCATCTTCAACTCACACCTGCACCTTCTGCCTATGCATATTCCTTTTAACTACCCTAATAATAAGAAAGTTCTTATGAGTTACAAATATCATCTTCCCATGTAGGAATGTAAACAGATTAGCCTTATTAAGTCCCTTATGATTTCTCTTTCCTGTTTACCTTTTAAAAGACCTTGAGTCTTGTATTTGGAAGTAATTTTTTTATTCAGCTCTGGTCTTTTCATCAAGAATGCTTGAAAATTCTCTATTTCATTGAATGTCCATTTCCCCCACCCCCAAAGGATTATGCTCAATTTTGCTAGGTAGGTGATTCTTGGTTGTAATCCCAGCTCCTTTGCCCTCTGGAATATCATATTCCAAGCCTTCTGATTCTTTAGTGTAGAAGCTGCTAAATCTTGTGTTATCCTGACTGTGGTTCCACCATACTTGAATTTTTCTCTCTGGCTGCTTGCAATATGTTCTACTTGACTTGGGAACTCTGAAATTTGGTGATAATATTCCTGGAAGTTTTCATTTTGGGATCTCTTTCAGGAGGTACTCAGTGGATTCTTAGAATTTATATTTTACTTTCTGGTTCTAGAATTTCAGGTCAGTTTTCCTAGATAATTTCTTGAATGATGATGTCTAGGCTCTTTTTCTTTATCATGGCTTTCAGGTAGTTCAATAATTTTTAGATTATCTCTCCAGATTTATTTTCTGTCAGTTTATTTTGCTTTTCCAATGAGATATTTCACATTATCTTCCATTTTTTTCTTTCTTATGGCTTTGTTTTATTGTTTCTTGATTTCTCATAAAGTCATTAGCTTCCATTTACTCTATTCTAATTTTAAGGAATTATTTTCTTCAGTGAGCCTTTGAACTTCCTTTTCCATTTAGCCAATTCTGCTTCTCAAAGCATTCTTTTCTTCATTGACTTTTTGGACATCTTTTACCATTTGGCAGATTCTGTTTTTTAAGGTATCATTTCCTTCAATACTTTTTTGTGTCTCCTTTACCATCTGTTGACTCATTTTTTATGATTTTCTTACATCACTCTTATTTCTCTTCCCAATTCTTCCTCTACCTTTCTTAATTGATTTTCAAAATCCTTTTTGAGCTCTTCCATGGCTTGAGACCAATTTATATTTTTCTTGGAGTCTTTGGATGTAGGAGCTTTGACTTTGTTGTCTTCTTCTGAGTATGTGTTTTGATATTCCTTGTCACCATAGTAACTTTCTATAGCCAAAGTTGTTTTTTTTCCATTGTTTGCTCATTTCTCCAGCCTATTAGTTGATTTAACTCTTTGTTAAAGTAGGGCTTAGCTTCCAGGGTGGAGAGTGCACTGTCCCAAGCTTCAGGGGTTTTGTGCAAATATTTTCAGAGATACTTCTAGGGACCTGTAAGTTTTCTCTTCTTCCAAGGTGGTAAGATCTAAAGAAAAGTATTTACTACTTCCTGGCCTATGCTCTAGTTTGTGATTGACATTTTTTTCTCCCCAGGAACTGTGAGGAGGTCCCCCTCTCCACTGTGGCTTCTAGCTCTGAATTTGTTGAGAGGTCTTAGCTTTAGGAAAGGACCTGTAGATGTCACTGCTACTAGCCTTCTAGGTAGTATTATTGCTGCTCCATGTATCAGGGGTCAGACTCTACCACCTTCTTTTTTATTTCTCTGTATTATCTCCCTTCTATTTCTCCAATGATCTTCCAAAAACTCCCACTGTAAGGGACTCCTCCTCACTCTGGGACTACGACCCAGACCTGAGTATGGGCAAAGCAATAGAGTCCTGCACCAGTGTTAGCAAAAAGACCCCTGTAATCTCCTTCTGACCAGTTGTTCAACCCCCTTACCATCTGTGGACTGAGAGCTCAGGAAGCAATCATTACTGATTCAATCACTCCCAAGTTTCCTAGGTTTTCTAGGGCTGGGACTGTGCTGGTATGGCCTGCACTTGACCATGCTCCACTCTCATCCATGTGGGATAGACTTTTCCTTCTGACCTTCTAAGTTATCTTTGGTGTCTGTGAGCTGAGAGGTCTGGAAACCACCACTGCTGCCAGTGATTCAGTACCCTGAAGGCCTGCTCTTGGTTTACTTGGGTCAGGTCTGTGCTAGCGTAACCCATGCTGGATTGCACTCCTCTCTCCCCCTGGTGCAATAGACCTTTCCTACCAACCCTCCAAGTTGTATTGGGCTGGGAATTTATTTCTCTCCATCTTTTTGTGGGTTCTGATTTGTTTAGAGTACTTTTTAAAGGTATTTGGAAGGTTTGGGTGGAGAGCTCAGGTGAGTCCCTGCCTTTACTCAGCCATCTTGGCTTAGCCCTCAACACCAAGTTTCTTTAAAATTATTTTACTATTCTTTATATAAAAAGGATAGTACACTGCTACTTTGTGGTTAAATGAAGGAATGCTTTTTAGAATCTATCAAGTTTCTTCATAAGATTTTATAAATGATTTTATAGTGTAAACTGGTTATTGCCTTTGACTTTTATCTCTCTTGACTTACCAATGAAGTCAAGTGTTTATTAACAAAGAGACTTATTTTCTTTTGCTATCCTTGTCATGGCAACTAATTTACTTTTGTTAAACTTATTTGAGATTATTATAATTAATGTTATTGTTCCCTCTTCTGTCCATTACACAAATGCACACACACACACACAATCCTCTGGTAAGACTTGGGCTGGCCAAAACAACCTTGGATTTTTTATTTATTCTCAGCTTAGGAAGAGAGGAAGCTAATACAGGATCAGGGATGGAAAGTTGCTTTTTCCCTTACAGTGAGAGTTTTTGGAAGATCATCGGAGAAATAGAAGGGAGATAATACAGAGAAATAAAAAGGAAGATGGTAGAGTCTGACCCCTGATACATGGAGCAGCAATAATACTACCTAGAAGGCTAGTAGCAGTGACATCTACAGGTCCTTTCCTAAAACTAAGGCCTCTAAGCAAATCCACAAAAGGTAAATGGTAAAGAGACAAGGGAGAGGTAGATATGACTATACCTTCCTCCCAGATGCATAGACTCATTTAAGTATCTAGAACACTGAGATACAATTAAGGAGGAGCTGACAGAACTGACCCTCCACCTCTTGCCTTGCTGTAAAAGACTGTGACAGGCACCCACTTCTAATTATGTCCTTTTATTCTGTTAAAGACTGTATCTGACTGATCTAATAACATTGCTCACAAACACCTGCAGTTGATCCTGTCCCTGAATTTTCTTGTGTCATATATTGTTTGGGGAATGAAAACTTGGGACAATTCTGAGAGCCGTGAAAGAGAAAAGGAATCTCCTAGCTTGTGACTGCAATCTCAACTATCTCAGTCCATTGTTAGAAAATGTTAGTTATCTTATGGGGATATGACCATAAGTCATTCATGTCTTTCATAACTATGTTTCCATGAATGACTATGAACTTGGGTCTTTTAAAATCTCCCTCATGCTGTAAACCTCATCTAGGGCCCAATAGATTTACATATACATTAGAATTTAAGCTCCTAGACAGTAGGGATTATCTTATTCTTTATATTTGTTTTGCAGTGTTTGGCACATAGCGGATGCTTAATGAATGCCTTTGGAATGATTGGTTGGTTGGTTGGTTGCTTGATGTTACAGAGATGATTCTTCTTTTTTGTCTATAAGCCATGGGCCTCTCTTATTCCTTTTTCCTGACCCATACTTTTCCATATACCTCTTGCCTTCCTCTCCTATATAGAACATTCCATTGAAGTCACCAGTTATCAGCGTATGTTGATTTAATGTCAAGGATCTTTTCCAGGTGTGTCATACATTTCTTCATAGACTGTTTTAAATATTAGCACATAAACTGAAATTTTGTGATCTTTTTATAAATCCTTATCATGTACATCACAACATAAGATCAACAATGCCCCATTGAAATAGAAATTTCTTTTTGTCTTTGGCTGTACAATAAAACCAAATCCAATAAATCCATCTTTTGCGTCTCTAAGAAATCTCTCAGTGATCTTTCAATTTAACTATAACTCTTCTGATTTAATACATAGTGAAAATATTAAGATTGGCATGATTTAATTCAATTAGTATGTACACTTGCTGATCATTGGATTAGGATCTCACATTTACAGTACCATCAGCCATGTTAAAGTGTGTTATGTAATTTAAATACCATGTTATTCTTAGCACCCTCCACTCTATTTTCTTCCTTTATGTCATAGTCATTCAGTGCCAAAATGGAAGAGGGTTACACAGGAAAGAGAAACATTTTATATTATTTATTTTCTCATTGTTTTCCATGGCTAAAGAATTAATCAAATGGGCAGCCTAGTGGTGATTAATATCTCCATACTTAACTAGGCTTAGCTTCAGAAGGCATAATTATTAAGTTGCCAGCACCACACTCAAAGCTTGTTTAACCTGGTAGAATCTGACAAAATCTGCATTATCTTGTCATGACCTTCAAGAGCCCAGCATCACCTCCATGCTATGACAAGGGATTATAGTAGGATCACTTGAAGAACTTATTCAATTATTTAGATTATTTAATGAATCTGAACAGTATAAAAGTATTTGAATTTTAAAAGTGCTTGGTTATTATCAGATTCTTATAGATGAAACTCTGCCATCTCTAAGGCAGGGATAACCCTGCTGAGAAATATAAGCTATTTTGTTAATCTTGCTGAGAAAAACAACTACAATCAACTACTAATCCTTCAAAATGAAGGGTGAAGTTATCCTCCACGGTATATTGCATACCTTGTAACTACTAACAAAACAGTATTTACTATTGTTAATATCATCTTCATAACCATGCTTTTACAGTGTCCATGAAGTACAAGATTAATTTCTATCATATTTCACAGGAATAAGGGAATGCATCTTGATTTCATTACTTCAGGGAACTCCCAGATAGGAAATTTCCCTCTACCAATACAAATTGACCTGCTCTCTGCAACTTATAGTCTTAGTAGTTACTATATTAAGTGGTTGGCATAAAAATAAGTCAGCTTTTTATTATGGCTTTGTGGGAAAATATCAGAGCCTGAAATCCTGTTTCCATCATTCTCTTCCCAACACCTTATAGCCTTTCCAGATTGTTTTGAATGAAGAGAGTTAGAAGAATGTGTTGAGGGTTGATTAAAGAATACAGGTGGAAAGGAGATCAAAGGTCAAGGAGGAAAGTTCTACCTTCCGCTAATAAAACATGAGTCACCTCACTTTTCTGCCAGTTTCAACTTTTATTTTGCTTGCTCCAATGGTCAGGGTTTCCATTTTCTAAGAGCACTACTACTCTGTTGATTTAATATCCAGGTTTTTTGATCACTCAATAGTTTGATTGAATTCATTAAAAGTTCATGCAGGAGGGGAAATGAGATGACCTAAATTATTAGCCTGACTAAGTTATCTTTATAGATTAATTATCACTTATTACCTCATTACCATCTATCTATTTGGAAGGTAGGAATAATAATATATCCTACCTCCATTTCCTGCCAGAACAATAAATAGGTCTTTAAAAGGAGACTAGAAATAGGTAATGTTACTGGATGGGGGAACTGGTATTCTGTATTTAACAGAGTTGGATCTCCCTTCCTCTTTGCCCTGTATTGAGTTGGGAAGACTCCAGCTATCATATCAAGCAAGCAAGTAAACTCAGTAAGCCACGATGGAGAGTTATTGGTTTTGAATCTAATGCAATCTTATTTACAGGAATGTTTGTGCACATGTATATTTGGGGGTCATTGATAAGAATAATTTACAAAAGTTATGGAATTAATTTTTGATGGATTTGCATATTTATCTTGAGCTAAAAAATTTCCTGTGAGCATGTCTTTGTACCTTCCCATTAAAAAAAATTTTGCCTCCCTCTTTTATAAGGAAAGTTAAATCCCTTTTATTGAGATTCAGCCTACCACAGCATCTGATAGGCAACTTGCTAAAATTCCATAAAACTATTGATTTATAAGAGGAGATAAATGTGCCATTAAATTACTGATATAGTGGATTTGTAATTGGAGGACTTGGGTTCAAATCTTGCTTCTGACACTTACCTTTCTGAGCCTTAGTTTTTTTTGTAAAGTAAAAGTTTTGGATTAAATGATTTACAAGATCCTTGTCAGATCTCTAAATCTTTGATTCTGTTCCTTTGCAAGGCTCAACCTCTTGAATTTTATGTGTCAGAGGGAAGGAAGGAGTCATAACATTATGGGAAAAATTGTGGCTAGAAGGTTTTAAAAGATTACTGTCTGATTAAGACAGTGAAAAGTGAATATAACTTAACTGTAGTGGGGTTGAGCAAACAGGTTATAAGGAAAACAATATAGGAATTATATGTACAGTCAGTTTAACTACTTCAGCTTGGTTAAATCCAATCCCCATCTTCACTTGCATGTGTTCATGTGTTGTTGCTGTTTAGTTATTCAAATAATTTCCATGATCTTAATTTTAAAGTATATTTTCATGAAAATGTGCACCTTCAAATTAATTAGGTAATCAGTCAAGAATCATTTATTAAAAACTTACTATTTTCCAGACACTTTGCTATGTGCTAGAGACACAAAGAAAAGCAAAAAATATCATCCCTTTCCACAATGAGGTCACATTATAATGGGAGAGACAACATGAAAATACCTGTTAACTTGACCATATCTATGTGTGTATGTATGTGTGCATGGGTGTGCGTGTGTGTGTGTGTGTGTGTGTGTGTAAAATCTCAGAAGAAAGACATTGGGGGAGTAGTAGGAGGTGAGGAAAAGCCTCCTACAGAAAGTGGGATTTGAGTTCAATCTTGAAGAAAATAAGGGAAGCCCAGAGGCAGAAATAAGAGAGGAGGGAATTTAAGGCATGAATTCAGTGAGAAGAGAGGAAATGGAAGCAGCACGTGTAGATATTTTCTCATGGAGAATATCTCAGAAGGGGATAAGAGAATTAGGAGGACAGTTAATGGTGATAATAGGATTGAATAAGGTATGATTTTTTAATTGTTTTTAGGATGAGGAAAACATGGACATATTTTCAGGCTGCAGAGAAGTAGATAGGAAAAGACTGAAGATTAGGTAGAAGTTGTACATGATACAGGCAACAGTATATAGGGGAAGATAGGAAAAGTTAGGTTCAAGGATGCATGAGGTGAAGTTTGACTTAGCAAGGAGCACTACCTTTTTATAAGACAGACAGATGAAGAAATAGATAGTGGCAGAAGACATTTGAGTTCTTGAGGTGAAGGGGAGGGGAGAAAAGGGAACTGCTACTGGGGAAATAGCCTCAATTTTTTCAGTGAAATAAGACTGAGACAAGGCCCTCAGCTAAGAGGGAGGTTTGATGGAGAGGGGAAAGGAGAACAGGTCTAAAAGAGTCATTGTAATATGTGAGATAGTGTAATTGTTAGGGAGATGTTAGGGAGATCATTTTGCTATAATGAAGACCTGTTTGAAATTATGTAACATAAATTGGTGGTGAACACAGTTGGCATGGGTTCTCTTGCTCTCTTCAATATCATATAAATAGAAGCAAAAATGGTGACTGGTAGAAGTAATCTATTATTAGGATTTGGTAAGATGTGATTGGACATAGGCAAGGCAACAAGGAAATTGATTGAGAAGGTTGGGTTCAAGAGAGGGAAGAAAGATGAGTGTAATGAGTACAGCATCTATTTCCTGGGAAAGAATTGAGGGTTAAGGGACTGGAGATTAATTTGAGGATAAGTAATAGGCTTAGGGATCATAAGGCAGAGGAAAATATGGAATAATAAAAGGTTACTAATAGATAAAGGAATGTGAGGGTTATGAACTCAGAAGTGGAACACTTGTGGTTCAAGTTTATGACCATCACTCTTTATATCTGGGGTGGAATGAAGTACAGCATAAAATCTGAGTAGATTGGGAATTGAGAAGTTAAAGCACTTGAGAGAATCTCTCTCTTCACATTTTATATACATATATATGCTATATACGTATACATATGTGTATATACATATTTATACACACACACATATATTTCTTGATACAAGGTAAATTGGGGAGAAAAGACTAGGAAATGGATTCATTAAGAAAGCAAGGAGAATGCTTGGGAACTGATAGAAACCAGGATCTAGATTGGGTGATATATTTGAATTTTGTTAATCTCAGAGGAGGTGTGGTTGCTGAGCAACAGCTATTTTGACTTCTTCACCAATGATCAGTGAGTCAGGAGTGTGTGTGCAAGTTCAAACAGTGCTGAAAATTGTTGCCCAGAATGCTATGTCATCTCTGGAAGGAGATAAATGTCAGTCAATAAGAAGATGGAAGGAATGAGAAAGGAAAAGATTTACAATGAGAATCTTTGATAGTATTGGAGCAAGAATTCTAGAAAAGTGAGTGGGAAGGTTAGGTTGGTCTGGAGTGGGACATTTTGGGAGTAGGATTAAGAATGATTAGAGTATTTCATAAATCAAAGGATTTGGAATCACTGGAATAGGACAAATATGAGTGAAGAAAGAATATGCTAACTTTTGAGGAATGAGTCCAGGCAAAGTATTAGTAGTTGAATAGAGGTTGTTTGAGGAGACAGATGATTAGACTGTTCAAGGTCTTCCCTCAATGTGGTGATGTGATCTGTGAGGCAGGATGGAATAGTGAGGGGTGTGTCTGATCCAGAGATGGCCTCTAAAACATGGCAGCAAGTCTGGACAGCTTAGGCCAGAGGTTTGTACACAAAGATATTACAGAGTTTGCTGGGAAGGTGAAAGATAAAGAAATCCAGAGGCAGGTGGCCTAAATCCTACACAGAGATCTCTGGGAAGGGTTGACATTGAAGAGGTCAGTTGGTAGGTAGTAAATCTCTAGGTAGTGCCCATCTACCACCAAATCTTATCCTTCAAAATATCATTGTTATCCATTCTTTAATTTCTACTCTAACTTCCAGTACCATATTTCAAGTTCTCATTCCTCCTCATCTGCATTATTATAATACCTTCCTAAGTGATGCCTACAGCATATTCCCTTTCCAATCAATGACACTACTACCATAGTAACCTCCCCAATATGATTGTGTCATTAGTCAGATTAAAAAAGGGGGGATTCATTGAGATATCTTTATTTACCTAATAAAATACAAACTAATTACCCTGGTATTCAAAGCTATTTAAAATTTTCCTCTCTATCACTTTTCCAGCTTTATGCTTTACTTATTTTCAAACACTTGTGTTTTAGGGAAACCAGATCTTTTCCTCTTTTTTCACTTGCCTACTTAAAGCTGATTTACAGTTCTTTATTAAAATCCCATTGTAGTGATCTTGTTTTTTTTTTAAATACTTTTTCAATTAAGTATGAAAATTTCAGGTAGTATTAACAAACTGCCAAATAGAATGATATGACTTGGAGAACCTGCAATTCACAGAGACTAGCAAAAGATAGCCACATCCAGGCTAGAGGCTATGGAAGTCATTAATTAACTATCTGGGGAAACACAATAGACATCCAAAAGTGGAACTCCGGCTCTCTAGAGTCATAAAGTATATCAACTAGTGTTGCCACCAGTAGGTTTGGCCAAACTCATGAAAGATAAGAGCAACAGAGACATAGAACACTAGGGGCAGACTATTTCAACATAGTGAAATGTGAGACTGGGCTGACTGCCACAATGTAATACCAAAAGAAAACCATAAAGCTGAGTTGGCCAGAAGAAAGAGAAAATTGGAACTGAAGGCAAGTTTTGATCAAGTCACAATGAAAATCAACTTCAAGGGTAGGTGCACTGAAGAGATAATATGATCATAGATCAAACAGACATAGAACTAGAAGGGACTAAGAAGTACAGTCCTTTCATTTTATAAATGAGTAACTAAGACCAAGGGGACTTAATTTGCCAGTTTTTACAGTAATTAAGTGTTGACCTGGAATTCTAATACCGGGTTTCTGATTCCAAATTCAGTACTCTTCACTGCACTACACTGCACTGAATTTACTCCTTTGAGATGAGGAGTTGAAACTCAGTCAAGGTCAAGTGATTCAAAAATTACTTTTAACAAGCACATGCAGAGTTAAAGAAAAAACTATTTGGCAAACCTATATTCTGAAAAGTAATGTGTACTGCTTCTGGAAGACAAAGGCTTAGTCTTATATCATAGAAGACTAAAGACTTACCCCAAGACCTCATTGGGCATAGAGGTAGTGGTGTGTTGCTATGCCTAGAGAACATAAGCTCCAGAAGGTCTAACCAAGATATAAAGACTTCAAATATGAGCACAGCAAAAGATTATGTGTTCAATCTCAGAATGAGTTAGCTGTATTTGGAGAGTCAGATTACCAGGCTAATAACAACCAAAGTCTTCTTCAGATTAAATTAAATTCTTAATTTTTCATATTAATTTAAGTATTATATAAACATAACTGTTTATATATTACAAACAACAGGTTGACCATAAGGTTAAGAATTTTTGGCCATGTAAACTCAGAAAGTTCATCTGCTAAGGCATATAGAAATTGCAGTTTGTGCCCATGACAGGAGTACCTACATGGATGAATACATAGATCTTTGAAGTGTGTAATTTTCAAGCAGTTGTCATCACAGCTTTGGATAAATTATGGAAGTAGGAGAGAGTGAATGGGAGAAGTGTTTGATCAGTCTTTACTTAAAAAGATGATTTTCAGAGTTAGACCAAACACCACCACAAATAGTATAGCCATCATCAGGATCAACAATAACGAACATGTACTAAGAACAGGCTAGATGGTTTCAAGGAAGTTCCAAGGATAATGGAATAATTCTAAATTATACTGCTTCCTGGAGGGAAATTTAGCAAAAGATAAGTGAGACATTAGCTCAAAATTCCTTGGACATTTTTTTAAATGGGTCTATCTAAAATAGTTTGAAAAGTTATTCAAAGTTCTAAGAAAATACAAATTTTTCATTAATAAAATAATTCATTAATGTTAATTATATGCCCAGTTTCCCATTTTGGTAACCACTCATTGCCTGTCCATTAGAAGATACACAATTTCATTTCTCTGATGTTATTTGATTGTTCCACTGATGAATCATTAGCCTTTTCCATCATCCTTTAGCTATCTTCTCGCCCAAGAAGTTCCCACCACCCCACAGCCCTCTAAGCCTGGAAGATCACTTACTTACCTTCATTTGTAAGTTTCTCTCAGAAATTCCATTTTGAAGAAATGCCCACATCACCCATTCCTTTACTATGCTCCTGCTTCTGCTCATTGCTTGCCAGATTTTTCCATCAGGTCTCCACACAGGTACCTTCTACTCTTCCTTTCTAACTTTCCTATATTATCTTTCCTCATTAGAATATAAACTCAATAAGGCAGAGAAAAGTCAGCCACTTGCCTAAGCTCTCCCCAAAACCCCTTTAAACACCTTTAAACAATGACATAAAACAATTTCTGCAGTAGCAGAACCCATAAAAGAATGAAGTGAAATAATTTTCCAGTCAAAGACAACTTAGAAGGTCAGCAGGAAAGGTCTGTCAAATCCAGCTGAGAGTGGAACACAGTCCAGTGCAGGCCACACCAGCATAGACTCAATCACAGCAAACCATGAGCAGGCTTTGGGAGTCACTCAATCTGCAATGGCAGCAGCTGCTTCCGGAACTCAGACCACAGACAGTAAGGAAGTCAAAAAACTGTTCAGAAGGAGATTAAAGGGACCTCTTTGCTAGCACTGGGGTCAAGACTCTGTTGCATTGACCATACTCATATCTGGGTCACAATCCTAAGTAGCAATGCCAGGGCAAGGAGGAGCACTAGCACACCAGAACCTGCCCCACAAGGGAGAAAGATCCCTCCTTACATTTCCAGGACAGAAAAGTGTGTTAGTGGTTGCTCATAGACCAAAGCACAGGCAAAGAGAATAGTCAACATACCTCTCCTTAGATCATACCACCTTGGAAAAACTGAAAACTTACAGGTCCCTAGAAGTATCCTTGAAAATGGCAGTACACAACCCCTGAAGTTTAGGACGGTGAACCTTTCAATATGGAAGCAGGGACCTCCTTTGACAAAGAGTTGAAAGACAAGAAATAGGTTGGGAAAATGGACAAACAACAGAAAAGAATTCTGACTATAGAAAGTTACTATGGCAACAAGGAAGATTAAAAATCATACTCAGAAGAAGATAACAGAGTCAAAGCTCCTACATCCAAAGCTTCCAAGAAAAATATGAATTGGTCTCAGGCCATGGAAGAGCTCAAAAAGGATTATGAAAATCAAGTAAGAAAGATAGAGGAAGAATTGGGAAGAGAAATGAGAGTGATGCAAGAAAATAATGAAAAACAAGTCAACAGCTAGGTAAAAGAAATACAAAAAATACTCAAGGAAATGACAGCTTAAAAAACAGAATAGGCCAAATGGTAAAAGAGGTCCAAAAAGTCAATGAAGAGAAGAATACCTTTAAAAGCAGAATTGACCAAATGGAAGAAGAATAATAGTTCACTTAAGAAAACTATTTCTTAAAAAGTAGAATTGGTCAAATGCAAAAGGAGGTACAAAAGCTCACTGAAGAAAATAATTCCTTAAAAAATAGAATTGAGCTAATGGAAGATAATGATTTTATGAGAAATCAAGAAACAATAAAACAAAATGAAATGAATGAAAAAAATAGAAGACAATGTGAAATATGTCATTGGAAAAACAATTGACCTGAAAAAATAGATCCAGGAGAGATAATTTAAATATCATTGTACTTGATTAAAAAAAAAGAGCTTAGACATCATCTTTCAAGAACTTATCAAAGAAAACTGCTCTGATATCCCAGAATCAGAGGGTAAAATAGAAAATGAAAGAATCCAGATCACCTCCTGATAGATATCACAAAAAGGAAACTGCCATGAATATTATAGCCAAATTCCAGATCTCCCAGGTCAACGAGAAAATGTTGCAAGCAGCTGGAAAGAAACAATTTAAGTATGGTGGAGCCATAGTCAGGGTAATACAAGATTTAGCAGCTTCTACATTAAAAGATCAAAAGGCTTGGAATATGATATTCTGGAGGGCAAAGGAGCTAGGATTACAAAAAAGAATCACCTATTGAGCAAAACTGAGTGTAATACTTTGGGGGGGGGGGAAGGAAATAGACATTCAATGAAATAGAGGACTTTCAAGCACTCTTCATGAAAAGACCAGAGCTAAATAGAAAATTTGACTTTCAAATACAAGGCTAAGAGAAGCATAAAAAGGTAAACCAGAAAAGGAAATCATAAGGGTCTTAATAAGGTTAAACTGTTTACATTCTTACATGAGAAGATGATACTTGTAACTCATAAGAACATTCTCATCTTTAGGGCAATTACAAGGAGTATATATAGACAGAGGGCACAGGTGTCAGCTAAATGTGATGGGATGATATCTAACAAAAATAAGATATGAGAAAGAGGAATGCACTAGGAGGAAGGGAAAGGGAGAGGAAGAATGGGGCAAATTATCTCACATAAAAGAGGCAAGAAAAAGCTTTCATAGTGAAGGGGAAGAGGGTGGAAGTGAGCTGAAGTGAGCGAACCTTACTCTCATCAGAATGGACTCAAAGAGTGAATAACATACACACTCAATTATGTATAGAAATCTATGTTATTCTATGGGAAAGTAGGAAGGGAAGGGGACAAGAGAAGGGAGGGGGTGATAGAAGGGAGGACAGATTAGGGGAGGGGTAGTTAGAAGCAAAACACTTTTGAAGAGGAACAGGGTGAAAGGAGAGAGAGAATAGAATAAATGGGGGGATAGGATCGAGGGAAATACAATTAGCAATAGTAACCATGAGAAAAATTTTGAAGCAAGTTTCTCTGATAAAGGCTTCATTTCTCAAACAAATAGAGAATTGAGTCAAATTTATAAAAATAAGAACCATTCCCAAATTGATAAGTGATCAAAAGATATGAGCAGTTTTCAGATGAAGTAATCAAAGCTATCTATAGCCATACCAAAAAAAATGTTCTAACTCATTATTGATTGGAGAAATGCAAATTAAAACAATTCTGAGGTACTACCTCATACCTATTAGATTGGCTAATAGGAAAGAAAAAGAAATGGACAAATGTTGGAGGAGATGTGGGAAAATGAGACATTAATGCATTGTTGGTGGAGTTGTGAACTGATTCAACCATTCTATAGAGCAATTTGTAACTTTGCTCAAAATTTTCATAATCCAATGTCCAACGGTTTTATAACCATGCATACCCTTTGACCTAACAATACCACTACTAGGTCTGTATCCAAAAAGAGATTAAAAAAAGAAAGAAAGAAAAGAAAGGACCTATATGTACAAAAATATTTCTAACAGCTTTTTTTTTCTGGCGACAAAGAATTGGAAATTGAGGGGAAGCCCATCAATTGAGGAATGGATGAACAAATTGTGCTTTATGATTGTGATAAAACACTATTGTGCTACAAGAAATGATGAGCTGGAGGCTCACAGAATAACCTACAAAGACTTACTTGAGTTGATACAAAGTGAAATGTACTATGTACAAAGTAACAGCAATGTTGTAGGATGATCAGCTGTGAATGACTTGGCTATTCTTAGAGATACAATAATCAAAGATAATTCTGAAAGATTTATGATGAAAAATGGTATTCTTCCCCAGAGAAAGAATTGGTGGTGTCTGAATACAGATTGAAGCAACCTTTTTTACTTTATTTTTCTTGAGGGTTTGTTTTTTTTTTTTTTGAGAGGTCTATGTTTTCTTTCACAACATGACTAATACGGAAATGTTTTGCATGACTATCTACGTATAACCTATATTGAATTGTTTGACTTCTCAATAGGAGGAGGGGGAGGGGGAAGGGAGAGAATTTGTAACTCAAAATTTTAAAGACAAATGCTAAAAATTATTTTTTCATGTAACTGGGGAAAAATGAATACTAAATCAATTCTAAAAAATTAATATAAGCTCATATAGGGCAGTTACAGAATTTCTTTTTTCTTTCTATTATTATTATTATTATCATTAATTATTATTATTATTAATTATTTTTCGAGGAAATTGGGGTTAAGTGATTTGCCCAGGGTCACACAGCTAGTGAGTTTCATGTGTCTGAGGTCACATTCGAAATCAGGTCCTCCTGACTCCAAGGTCAGTGTTCTATTCACTGCGCCATCTAGCTGCCCCTCGTGTTATTACCAGGGCTTAACACAGTGCCTGGCACATAGCAAACAATAAATGCTTATAGATGACTTCAGATCTCACAATTTCAGCACCTAAGGACTCTCTCTTGAAAAAATTATTCATGATATATGATGTGAAATGATACAGCAACAATAATTTCTTTCCAATATCAATGCAAGCACCCTGTTTCAGACCTTCCTTTCTTCATACTTAACCTTTTGGAAATAAGTCCTCATTTATCATCTCGCTTATCTCTACTCTATTCCTTTTCTATTCTCTCTTTCACAGTACTTTTCAAGTAAATTTCCTTCTGTTCAGTAAGCCTTGGGTTCAAATCCTGCCTCAGAAGCTCAAAACTACCTCTGTGGGGCTCAGCTATTCTATCTGTAAAATTAGCATTAGAATATCTCAAGGGTTATTGTGAGGTTCAGTGAGGTAATCTATGTAATGTTGTATGTAAAGACGTTACTGTTGTTATTTCTCTCCTCTCCAAGCAAAAACCTTGTGCATCCCCTTTGCTTACCGAAAAAAAAAAGTTAAAAATCTTTAGTTCTGAAATTCAGCTCTTTAAAATGTGTCACCAATCTACCTGACCAGTCTTATCTCATCCTATTATCTTTAGTTTTTTTTATATTCCAGCCGCATTGGAGCACTCTTCATCTCTTAATCTCAGTTTTCTCTTTTCTCCCCTCTCTGAGCCTTGTTTGACTGCATTCTTCATGTCTAGAACAGATTCCCTCACATTTCTCTGTATAATCAAATTGTGTTCCTTCAATGAAGGCTCAGATCATGTCTCATCTCTTCAGTGAAACCTTCCCTGAGGTTTCCAACCAATTCAATCCGAGAAAATGCCTCTACCTACAAATTTTGCATAAAATTTGCATAGAATCATAGATTTAAAGAAGAAAAATACTTACAGGGCATTTAGTCCAATATTCTTTTTTTAAAATATATCTATTTATTTCATTAAATAATTTCCAATTTTATGTAAAACATGTTTAAAATTTTAAGTTCCAAATTTTCTCCCTTCTTCTTACCTCTCCCCCACTGCTTGAAAAAGTAAACAATAAGTTGATTGTACATGTGAAACCATGCAAAAAGTATTTCCAGAGCAGAAAATAATGCAAAATAAAATACACAAAATATAACCCAAGAAAAATAAAGTTAAAAAAGTATGCTACATTCAGAATTCATCAGTTCTCTTTCTGGAGGTAAATAGCATTTTTCATATGGGTCTTTTGGAATTGTCTTTGATCATTTTCTAAATCAGAGTAGCTAAATTTTTATAATGAGTACTTTATTTTTTTCCAATTATATGTAAATATAGTTTTCAGTATTTGTTTTTATAAGATTTTGAGTTCCAAATTTTTCTCCCTCCCCCCCACCTCCTTCCCAAGATAGCAGACAATCTGATATGAGGTTGTACATGTGTAATCATGTTATATGTATTTCCACATTAGTCATGTTGTGAAAAAAGAAACAGAACAAAAGAGAAAAAAATACAAAAAAAAAATGAAAATAGTTTGCTTCAATCTGCATTCAGACTCCTTTGTTCTTTCTCTGGATATAGATATCATGCTCCATCATGAGTCTTTTGGAAATTATCTTGGATCATTGTATTACTGAGAAGAGCAAATTCTATCATAGTTGATCGTCGCACAATGCTGCTGTTACTGTGTACAATGTTCTTCTGGTTCTGCTCACTTCACTTAGCATCAGTTCATGTAAGTCTTTCTAGGTTTCTCTGAAATCTGTCTGCTCATCATTTCTTATGTCAATAAGTCTTTCACAGTTAAGCATCATTACAATATTGCTCTTACTGTATGCCATGTTCTCCTGGTTCTGCTCACTTGATTTTATATCAGTTCATATAAGTCTTCCCAGGTTTTTCTGAAACATCTTGCTCAAAATTATTTATAGCACAAGTGTATTGCATCACAATTATGTACTGCAGCTCATTCTGCCATTCCTCAATTGATGAGTATCCTCTCCATGTCCAATCCTTTGCTACCACAAAAAGAGCTCCTAGGAATATTTTTATACAAATAGACACTTTTGCCTTTTCTTCAATATCTTTGGGATACAGACATAGTAATGATATTACTAGGTCAAAGGGTATGCAGAATTTTTATAACCCTTTAGGCATAGCTCCAAATTGTTCTCCAGATAGTTTGGTTAGTTCACAACTCCACCCCTCCAGTTCGCCATTTTCCTTTTCTGTCATGTTAACCAATCTGAAAGATGTCAGGTGATAACTCAGAACTGCTTTAATTTTCATTTCTCTAATCAGCAGTGATTTAGAGCATTTTTTTCAAGTGATTATTGAAAGTTTTGATTTCTTCTTCTGAAAACTGCCCTTTCATATCCTTTAACCATTTATCAATTGGGGAATGACTCTTATTTTTAAATTTTAGCTCAGTTCCATACATATTGAAAAATAAAGCCTTTATCATAGAAACTTGGTATAAAATTTTCCCATTTATTTGTTTTCCTTTTGATTTTGGCTACATTAGTATTATTTGTGCAAAAACATTTTAATTTTGTTTAATCCAAATTATCCATTTTTTCCCTGTGATCCTTTGTCTCTTGTTTATGTCTAAATCATTTATCCATTTTGCCCTTATCTTGGTATATGGTGTAAGATGTTGGTCTATCCCTAGTTTCTTCCAAACTGTTTTCTGGTTTTCCCAGCAGCTTTTTGCCAAATGGTGACTTCTTACCCCAAAAGCTTGGCTCTTTGAGTTTATTAAACACTAGATTACTATGGTCATTTACTACTGTGCCAAGACTCTTGTTTTACGGATGAGGAAAATGAGGGCCAGAAAGGTCAAAACCTTGTATCAGCTGTAATCTAAGGTTCAAACTCAGGTCCTCTGTCTCCAAATCCCCCATTTTCTACACTCTATCTCACTGGCTGTGCTTCTTTGTAGTACCATGCCCTTCGCTTACTCTTCCTTATAGCAGAATGTTACCTAACATAATTGTGTTTAAGGCACAATTGTGCACATGTCTATTAAATTATAAATGGCATCTGTAAAACCTCATATTTATCTTTATATCTTTAGAGTCTAGTATAATGATTTGCACTTAGTACATTATATATTTTAATCAAATTGAATCATATATTTGATTCTATGACTAATTGCTGATCATACTTATATCTATATACTATCTCATCATTGGTCAGGAACTCATCTCTCCTACCTCCAATTATATTGCTCTTCCTACGGGAAAATATAGTCTTCTCTATGTCCCAGTTCCCAAAATTTCAAAAAGTATTACCTACTTATATTGCTTTTGCAAGTCCTTTTTTCTATGGTAGACGCTTTAGTCAAATAAGTAAACCTAAAACAAATGGTGCTGTCATTTGCATAATCTCACATTCCCAGCTGCCCCACTGAGAGACAACAACAAAAAAGGCAATATTTTATTCAGAATCTTCACTTAGTCAGAGAGAGCAGATTTGCAGAAGTGAAACTGTTTCCCCATCATTCATTGCAGTAACTCTGGGTTCTAACTATCCAGAATTTGTGTCCCTTAAGTATTCTTAGATTTCATCATAAAACATAGTATGTTATTTTACTATGTTGGTTGCCAAACTAAGAATATTCTGCTTGTTGGTTTTTGATGTGTCCAAGCATTGAACAATGAATCCAACACCATTTCTTCTCATATGAAATGTGTACTTTTGTGCTTATGATCTCTCAGGGAAGAAATTTGTTTTATTGCTCCAAAACCCCATGAACACTCTGTGTGAGGTTTGTTTGGAACCTCATTTTTTGAGAATTTTATAAACATAAGAAATCATATAGTAAACTATTAAATTACATTGAATGGAATTCTCCATTTGTCAACCTATGTAAGCATGCTTGACTTAATACTGTCAATAGTAATCTGTTATATCAGAACTGTGAAAAACTGAATAAGTTAGAATGCATCTTTTGATTGTGAATGCCCAATTCAAGCCATGCTAGTAAGGATGTCATCTCAATGGAATTGTTTATTTAAGACTAGGAACATCTCCCTGTTACTTCAGTTATAAGATGTCATTTAGGGCAAATAATCTGTTAGTCAATTACAGGTCTTGTCATTCAGAAATAATGTTTGATTTTGAACATATGGACTTTTCCTCTTAGTTTTTTGTTCCCCCACTGATGTAGAAATTTTCACATCATGGACACAATATTAATCTCTGATACTAATTTAGCTTTTTCAAAAAGAAACAATAATTCCTACTTATCATTAGGGCCCAACAGAATAGAATTTCAAAATTTTATAGTTTTAGTGTTATAAGGAATCTTAGAGACTATCTAGTCCAGTCTCTACCTAAACAATTGTCTGTACAATATATACCCAATAATGGGTCATCTAGCCCTTGCTTGAACACCTCTAGGGAGGTGAGGGGATCCACTAATTCTTGAGGCAGCCCATTCCATTTTTGTATGGCACCAATTGTTAGAAAAGTCCCTCCCCTCCCACACACACACACTCCATTCCCCACCTTTGTAATCAAGCTTAAATTTGCCTCTTCACAACTTCCACCCCCTGCTTGTGATTCTGCCCTCTGGGGCCACACAGAGGAAGTCTAATGCCTCTTCCATGTGTTTTCACATAAGATGTATGAGAAAAAAATCCTCTAAAGACTACTTACTTTCATGAAATAGAGCAAGTAAAGCTACAAATAAGACTAGGAGAAGCACTCAAGAAGTAAACAAATAGACAATTGGGACCACAAAAGAAACTTTGAGGCCTTGCTTCTGGCACTCTCAAAGGTGGCAGAGTTAAAGAGATCACTGGCTCGGGTTTGTATATCACTACACTGAGTCAGTCAGCACGGAACTGTAAAATTAAAGTCCCTGACACATGGTCAAGGAGGTAAACGTGTTTCAGGGAAAAAACAAAGTCATCTTCCTTTTTTGATTCACAGAGTGAGTCAAATAAAGGTCAAGGAGGTACCTGGTGCACTGACAAGGCAGGGAAGTTTGACCATTCACATTAGCAATTTCCACAGACCATATGGATCAAAAGAGCAAACAACTTGCCCTACAGAAAGAAGTCTGTTGTTGTAGTTACAAAAACAGAACTTGGATATGTGGGAACATATGCCATTTTGAACCATCCTAGCAAGAACAAAGCAACCGCAGTAGCATGAGCTGCAGTAGCTTATTTTCTGTGATATACCATAGGAGGTGAAGAATTAGAAGAAGGAGAAAAACACATTGCAAAATTCCCTGTAATCATTAAAAGGATCGGAAATTCCATTTAGAGCCCTGTTACACTACATTTGACACTGTGAGTACAGGAATAGAAAAAAAAATTCATATCTGTCAGCACTGAATAAAATTTAAATGTTGTTAGTATGCATGCAGGCATGCCACAATTCTGTAACATTTTCCTTAATTATTTTAAGTTGGTTGTAGAGATGTTAACTTATCAACATGAACCACAGCCCAGAAAGAAGAATTGAAGTGTGCATTTTGCAATTAACACTGCTTAGGACCTCAGGCAGGTATTCCATGATTGGGAGGGAGGTAAGCAAGAGAGGCATTTTCAGTTATTCTCCCAGAAGTATAACTCATGTCAAAGGTGTTTCTGGCATGAAGAGCCCAGATTTTTGGAATGGCAAGAGGGGAAAAAGCACTGGGATGTACTTAGATAATGGGTGTTCAGATGCTGGGTCTTCTACTATGTGTCTAGGAAAGTTAATCAACCTCTCTGAGTCATAGATCTGTCATTTGTAAAATGGGCATACTACTACTTTACTATATACCATATGGAATATTATGGAGAAAATACTTGTTAATCTTAAAGTGAATAAATGTGAACTGTTGTTATTATTGCTCTGTCTGGGGTGGATGGTGGAAAAGAGAAAGAGAGAAGAGAGAGAGAGAGAAAGTTTTACTCCATTTTCTTGTTTTGTGGAAGGATGGCTATTGAACCTTAGAAGATGTTAAATTTCTCAGTTGACATAAGATCCTTAGCGTATATGATCTGTTAAGGCAATGTACCTGGCATGAGTCTTATTAGGGAAATGATATCTCCAAGAGACAGACTCTGGCTGGCTCCAGCTCCCAGGTGTTCTGGTCATAATATTAAAAAAAATATTTGACAAGAATTTATTAAACCCTTATTGTGTGTCAGATACTGTGCTAGGCACTAGGGATACAAATGCCAAATCAATACCAAATCAACCAACCAATATCCTTGCCCTCAAGTGGCTTAGATTTAATGAGAGACAAATCTGACTTGAAATTTTCAGACAGCAGAACTAGAAGTAATGGTGGATAGGGGGGGAGATGTAAGAACATTGCAAACACACAAATACATATCTAGTTTTCATGCAAAGAAAACTTCCCAAAATTAGAGCTATATGAAAGTGGAATAGGGTTCCTCAGGAAATAATGAATTCTACCTCACTTGAGTTGAGTCTGAGATGTCTGTGGAACATCCAGGTCTAGATATTTATGAGGCAGTAAGTAATGTTTAACTTTACCTCAAGAGAAAGATTATACATATATGTTCCACAGACTTCTCAAACTCAACTCATACAAAAGCTGAACTTATCTTTCTCAATATCTTTCCATATAAGCTGACAACTATCTTCCTTCCACTCACTCAGTCTCACAACCTGGAAGCAATAATTGTATTTATACACATACATATAGTGCTTTCAGGTTTGCAGAGTGCTTTACAAATATTATATCATTTTATCTTCACAACAACCCTAGGAGGTTGGCACTATTATAATACTCATTTTACAAAGGAAAAATCTGAGCCAGAGAGGTTAAGTGACTCATTCATAGTCAACAGCTATAAGTATCTGAGGCCAGATTTCAACCTGAGTTTTCCTCACTTCAGGCCCAGCACTTCATCCAGTGCACAAGCAGGTACTTCTGACTTGTTATTGTTGATGTGTGAGTGTAAACATGGTGTAGTGCTTTGAATGCTTGACTTGGAGTCAAGAAGACCTGGATTCAAATCCTGCCTCTGACACTTGCTAGTTGTGTGACTAGGATGTCTTTAAACTTCCATCACCACATCTACAAAATGAAAAGGTTGTTCCAGGTGGCCTCTGAGTCTCCCCCCCAGCTTTAAATTTACAATCCTTTTTTCCTGTGAGCCTACAACTCCCCATTCTCACTTACCTCTCATGTCCAATCCATTGCCTAATTAATTTTTCTGCCCTCAAATCGTGGTGAACCTCCATTCTCTCCACTTACATGGTCACCAACCTAGTTAAGGTCCTTATAACTTCTCACCTGAAATGCTGCAATAGCCTTCTAGAAGGTTTCTCTCAAATCTAAAGACTCTTCCCGACCATAAGACATTCTCCACCCAGTTAGTAAGATGGTTTTTTTCTAAAGTATAGGTCTGACCATGTCACATACCCTCAAATATCAACTAGGAATTTTGAGATCTTGTTACCTGTGTCCTTCTTACCTCTCCAATACTCTTTTGTTTTACTATCCTTCATTAAGTCACTCTATTTGTTAGTGATATTGGCTTCCTTGCTTTTCCTCACACACACTTGATCACCTAATGTTTTCACCAGCTGTTCCTCATGGATGGAATTCTGTACCACCTCTGGGCTTCTCTGGCTGCCCTCAAGTCCCAATTAAAGCCTCACCTTCTGGAAGACTTTCCCGGTCCTCCTTTTCCTTAGTGCCTTCCTTCCGTGATTAGCCCTGTATATATCCTGTTTATAAACAGCTTTTTGCATAATATTTCCCCCATTGTACTGTAAGTTCCTTAAGGACAAAGACTGTCTTTTGCCTTTCTTTGTATTACCAGTGCTTAGCACAGTGCCTGGCGTGTACTAGGCTCTTCATAAATGCTAGTTGAGGTGGGGGCAAGATGGTGAAGGGAAAGCAGTGACTTCCTTGAGCTCTCCCCCAAACCCCTCCAAATACCTGTAAAAAAAATGGCTCTAAACAAATTCTAAAGCAGCAGAACCCACAAAAAGACAGAGCGAAACAAATTTCCAGCCCAAGACAACCTGGATGGTTGATCAGAAAGGTATATCGCACCAGGAGGGGAGAGGAATGTAGTTCGACATGGGCGCACAGGCCACAGAGAACCTGGAGCAGGCCTCAGAGGACTGAATCGTGGGCAGCTGTGGCAGTTTCCAGACTTCTCAACCCATGAATGACAAACACAACTTAGAAGGTCAGTGGGAAAAGTCTGTGACTGTGGTGAGAGTTAGAAGCTAGGTCTCAGTCACAAGTCCCGAGTTAACCCCGGGGAGGTGGATGCCTCCTGAGCTTCCAGTCCACAGACTGAGGGGGAATCGAGTGGCTGATCAGAGGGGGATTGCAGGGATCTCTTTGCCAGTGGTGATGCAGGAAACCCTTGCTTTGCCCATGCTTGGATCTGGGTCACAATTCTGAGGGGCGGTCCTGGGGCAAGAAGGAGCATTGGCTTGGTGGAACTTGTTGTGGCAGTGGAGAGGAAATACCTAGCCCCTTATTATACCACCTTGGAAGAACTGAAAATTTACAGGTCCCTAGAAGTAGCTCTGAAAACAGTTGTATAAACCCCAAAGCTTGGGACAGTACATTCTCCACATTGGAAGCAGACTCTTACCTTAACAAAGAGTTTAAAACTCAAGTAATTGGCTAGGATCATAAGTAAGCAGTGCAAAAAGAGTCAGACTATATTATTTTACTTTGGTGACAAAGAAGATCAAAATATACAACCAGAAGAAGACCACAAAGCCAAAGTTCCTACATCCAAAGCCTCCAAGAAAAATATGAATCAATCCCAGGCCTTGGAAGAGCTCAAAAGGGATTTTGAGAAGCAAGTAAGAGAAGTAGAGGAAAAACTGAGAGTGACGCAAGAAAATCATGAAAAACAAGTCAACAACTTGCTAAAGGAGACCCAAAAAAATACTGAAGAAAATAACACCCTAAAAAATAGCCTAACCCAAATAGCAAAAGAGGTCCAAAAAGCCAATGAGGAGAAGAATGCCCTAAAAAGCAAAAATTGGCCAAATGGAAAAGGAAGTCCAAAAGATTACTGAAGAAAATACTTCCTTAAAAATTAGAATAGAACAAATAGAAGCTATTAACTTTATGAGAAATCAAGACACTGTAAAACAAATCCAAAAGAATGAAAAATTAGAAAATAATGTGAAATATCTCAATGGAAAAACAACTGACCTGGAAAATACATTCAGGAGAGAGAATTTAAAAATTATTCAACTACCTAAAAGCCATGATCAAAAAAAGAGCCTAGACATCATCTTTCAAGAAATTATCAAGGAAAACTGCCCTGATATTCTAGAACCAGAAGGCAAAATAGAAATTTAAAGAATCCACCTATCACTTCCTGAAAGAGATCCCAAAAGAAAAACTCCTAGGAATATTGTAGCCAAATTCCAGAGTTCCCAAGTCAAGGAGAAAATATTACAAGCAGCCAGAAAGAAACAATTCAAGTATTGTGGAAACACAATCAGGATAACACAAGATTTAGCAGCTTCTACATTAAGGGATCACAGGGCATGGAATATAATATTCCAGAGGGCAAAGGAGATAGGATTACAACCAAGAATCACCTACCCAGCAAAACTGAGTATAATCCTGCAGGGGAAAAAATGGTCATTCAGTGAAATAGAGGACTTTCAAGCATTCTTGATGAAAAGACCAGAGCTGAATAGAAAATTTGACTTTCAAATACAAGACTCAAGTGGAACATGAAGAGGTAAACAGGAAAGAAAAATCATAAGAGACTTACTAAGGTTGAACTGTTTACATTCCTGCATGGAAAGATGATATTTTTAACTCATGAGACCTTTGTCAGTATTAGGGTGGTTGGAGGCAAAAAAATTATATGTATGTTTATATAGATAGATAGATAGATAGATAGATAGATAGATAGATAGAGAGCATAGGGTGAGTTGAAGATGAAGGGGTCACATCTAGAGAATAGAATTAAGGGATGAGAGAGGTTTATACTAGGAGAAGGAGAAAGGGAGAGGTAGAATGGGGTAAATTATCTCACAAAAAAAAAGAAAAGAAAAGGCTCTTACAGTGGAGGGGAAATGGGGAAAGGTGAGAGGGAATATGTGAATCTTATTCTCATAGGATTTGACTTAAGGAGGGAATAACATAGACACTCAAGTGGGTATGGAAACCTGTCTTACCCTACAGGAAAATGGGGAGGGAGGGAACAAGAGAGTAGAGGGATGATAGAGAGGAGTTCAGACTGGGAAAGGCAGCAATCAGAAGCAAAAACATCTGAGGAGGGACAGGGTCAAAAGAAAGAATAGAATAAATGGGGGGGTGGGATAGGATTAAGGGAAATAGAGTTAGTTTTTCACAGTATGTGTGCTATGGAAGTGGTTTGCATAACTGCACATGTGTAACATATATTGAGTTGCTTGCCTTTTCAATGACGGTGGGTGAGGAGTGAGGAAGGGAGAAAATTTGGAACCCAAAGTTTTAAAAACACATGTTTAAAAAAAGTTTTCATGTGGAACTGGGAAATAAGAAATACAAGAAATGGGGTTCAGAAATCTATCCTGCCCTACAGAAAAATAGAAGGGGAAAGGGATAAGAGAAGGGGGGGAGAAATAGAAGGGAAGGCAGACTAGGGGAAGGGGTATTCAGAATGCATGCCATCTTGGGGTAAGGGGAGGGGTGAGATGGGGTGAAAATTTGGAACTCAAAATCTTGTGGAAGTAAATGTTGAAAACTAAAAATAAATAAATGTATTAATAAAAAAAGAATAAAAGATGCTGGTTGACTTACTCTACAATGCAATTACAACCTACTGTCTATTCTTTAAGAAGGACACTTTATCCCCTGACTTCATACCTTTGCACTGGCTATTCCCCCATGGCTGGAATCTCAACCTCTTCCTCCATCTCTTAGTTTTTCCAACTTCTCTTGTAGAATACCTTTCAGCTCTATTAACATCACCACTACCACCACTTTACCTAATGCCTTCCCTTCCCAGATTACCTTCTATCTACTCTGGATATACCTTGTATGTACCCAATGTTTATTTATATAGGATCATAGATTAAGAGCTGAAAAGGACCTTAGCAACCACCAAGTCCAAATCCCCAATTTTACATATGAGGAAAGTAAGACCCAGAAGGATTAAGTCACTTCCCCAGAATCACACAGCTAATAGGTATTTGGAGGAGGATTTGAAGTGAGGTCTCCTTGACTCCAAAGTGAGTATCCTAGTTGCCTGCCTGCTGGAATGTGAGTTCCTTGAGGATAGGAACTACTGCTGTTGTATTGCCTTTCTTTTAAGCAAGGTGCCTTATATACAGTAAGCACTTAACAAATGCTCATTGATAGCCTGACTGACTCATCAAAGTATTTCAAGGTACCTATGCAGTTACTCTTCAAGGTCATAGCTTTTAACAAATAATCTTTTAACAATGTGGTCTATCAACAGTTGGTGTGCCCTCTGCTAGTGAAAGTAGAAATGTCACTACTTCAAAATTAGTGTCATCAAAATGTCCTGGCATTTTCAACAACATAATTTTCTGTGTCTGCTGTTATATACCTCCAAGTCACTAGTAACATTGCTACTTACCTTTTCCAATACTTCAGAAGAGTTTGTAGCTCTTCCTGGAGTCTTTTGAGTTTTAAGTGAACCTTGGGAGGTTCTTTGCTGATCTACTTAATGGTAAATTGATAAAGAATTATTAAGCTCCTACTATGCACTAAGTGCTAGGGCTACCAAACAAAGGGGGGAGTAGCTCTTGTTCACAAAGAGCTTATAATTTAATAGGAGAGAGAATATGCAACAAACATATTCAAAACAAGTCATATACAGAATGAATAAGAAATAATTAACAGAGGTGATATTTCTTCTGACCCAGCTCATAAGTTTCATTAAGCTACTAGATCAGGTTCCCTCCTGTTAAAATGAGCCTATCTGCAACTTAATTACCTCTGAATGGACAGATGTTGATCTAGGATCACACTTTGTTTCTACACACACACAGAAACTCTGCTTAAATGTTAGCTATATTACCCCAGACTGTACATAGAAAGGGTGATTCAAACCTCAGGATAATTCTGCTGTTCTCCCAAATACTTTTTGGTTTTCTTTTTCACATGAGGCTATTCCTTATATGTCCAGAAGTTGAAAAGTCACACACAGGTCCACCAATTTAGCTCTGGGACACTTTAACCTGGATAGACCACATCAATCATATTGTGTTCAGTGGGGTCACCACTTTCTATAAAAAATATTGAGGGGACAACTAGGTGGCGCAGTGGATGGAGCACCAGTCCTGAAGTCAGGAGGACCTGAGTTCAAATCCGGCTTCAGACCAAACACTTGACACTTACTAGCTGTGTGACCCTGAGCAAGTCACTTAACCTCAATTGCCAAAAAAAAAAGACTATTGAGAAGCTGGAGAGTATAAATGAGCAACCAGGATGGTAAAGGGTCTAGAGGTTATTACATATAAGTATAAAATAGAACTTTGTGCAGTAAACATGAAAATGAGAAAACTTAAAGGGGTAGTATGGTGGTATTTAATGGACCATTACATAAAAGAATGATTAAACTTGTTCCTGACCCCAGAAGACAGAATTAGAGCAATGAATGGAAATAATAGTCAAAATCAGACATAAAGAAAAACTTTCTAACAATTAGACCTATTTCAAAGCTGGCTTGCTCAGAAAAGAATGAATTCCTTGTCATTTTAAGTGTTCACACAAAGTACTTCTCAGGGATTGTGTTGAGAGAATGCTTATTCAGAAATAGGTTGGACTATATGGCCTCTGAGTTCCTTGTCAACTCGTGAGTTTCTGTGATTCTTTGTTGTTGTTAAGTCATTTCAGTTGTGTCTAATTCTCTGTGACCCCATTTAGGGTTTTCTTGGCAAAGATACTGGAGTGGTTTGTCATTTCCTTCTCCAGCTCATTTTACAGATTAGGAACTAAGGCAAACAGGGTTAAGTGACTTTTCTAGGGTCATACAGCTAAGTAAGTATCTGAGATCGAATTGGAACTCATGTCCCCCTGATTCCAGGGCTGGTGCTCTGTCTACTGAATCATCTAGCTGTGCCTGTATGAGTCATAATAGGTACTAAATCTACATGGGCAAAACCCTAGGATTCATTCACAAGCAGTGCTCATTAATCTCCAGTCCAGATAAAGCTATATCATAAGCAACTCAATAAATATACCTTAATGCATTACAAATCTGCTTGAAATTCTCTTAAGTACTAGCAATAGAGAAAATGCATATTCCCTTCCATTTACCTGAGGTTATGTAAGTTTAGGGAAACAAACAAAAAAACTGCTTTTGAATGAGAAAACTGCCTATAGAAAGACACAGAGAGGGGCGGAGCCAAGATGGTGGAGTAAAAGCAGTGGCTTGCTTGAGCTCTCCCCCAAACCCCTCCAAATACCTATTAAAAATGACTCTAAACAAATTCTAAAGCAGCAGAACTCACAAAAAGACAGAGTGAAACAAATTTCCAGCAAAAGACAGCCTGGATGGTTGATTGGAAAGGTATATCATGCCGAGCTAGAAGAGGAGTGCAGTTTGGTGTGGGTGTGCTGGCCACAGCAACCCTGGAGCAGGCCTCAGAGGACTGAATCACAGGTAGCTGTGGAGGTTTACAGACTTCTTAACCTAAGAATGCCAAAGACAACTTGGAAGGTCAGTGGGAAAAGTCTGTGTCAGTAGGGAGAGAGAGAAGCCAGTGGTCTCAGCTGCAGTCCCTGAGCTCGGCAGAGGCAGCAGCTGCCTCCTGAGCTTCCGGCCCACAGACTGAGGGGGAATCAAGTGGCTGATCAGAGGGGGATTGCAGGGATCTATCTGCTGGTGCAGGATTCTCCTGCTTTGCCCGTGCTTGGATCTGGGTCACAGTTCTGGGTAGCGGTCCTGGGGTGAGGAGGAACGCTGGCGTGGTGAAACTTGTAGTGGCTGTGGAGAGGAAACCCTCCTCACAGTTCCAAGACAGGAAAGAGCGCTCATAGACCAGAGCACAGGCCAGGAAAGGAGTAAACACCTCAGCCTTGATCATACCACCTTGAAAGAACTGAAAATTTACAGATCCCTAGAAGTATCTCTGAACCCAGCTGCACAAAACCCCTGAAGCTTGGGACAGTACATTCTCCACACTGGAAACAGACTCTTATCTTAACAAAAAGTTTATAACTCAAGTAATTGGCTGGGATCATGAGCAAGCAGCACAAAAAGAGTCAGACTATATTATCTTACTTTGATGACAAAGAGGATCAAAACATACAACCAGAAGAAGACAATGAAGCCAAAGCTCCTACATCCAAAGCCTCCAAGAAAAATATGAATTGGTCTCAGGCCATGGAAGAGCTCAAAAAGAATTTTGAGAAGCAAATAAGAGAAGTAGAGGAAAAACTGAGAGTGGTGCTAAAGGAGACCCAAAAAAATACTGAAGAAAATACACCTTTAAAAATAGCCTAACCCAAATGGCAAAAGAGGTCCAAAAAGCCAATGAGGAGAAGAATGCCCTTAAAAGCAAAATTAGTCAAATGGAAAAGGAAGTCCAAAAGCTTACTGAAGAAAATACTTCCTTAAAAATTAGAATAGAACAATTGGAAGATAGGGACAATTTGAGAAATCAAGGCACTGTAACACTAATCAAAAGGAATGAAAAAATAGAAGAGAATGTGAAATATCTCATTGGAAAAACAACTGACCTGGAAAATAGATCCAGCCGAGAAAACTTAAAAATTATTGGACTATCTGAAAGCCATGATCAAAAAAAGAGCCTAGACATCATCTTTCAAGAACTTATCAAGGAAAACTGCCCTGATATTTTAGAATCAGAGGGAAAAAAAGAAATTGAAAGAATCACCTCCTGAAAGAGATCCCCAAAGGAAAACTCCTAGGAATGTTGTAGCCAAATTCCAGAATTCCCAGGTCAAAGAGAAGATATTGCAAGCAGCCAGAAGAAAACAATTCAAGTATTGTGGAAACACAATCAGGATAACACAAGATGTAGCAGCTTCTACATTAAGGTTCTGGAAGGCATGGAGTATGATATTCCGGAGGGCAAAGAAATTAGCACTACAACCTAGAATTACCTACCCAGCAAAACTGAGTATAATCCCACAGGGGAAAAAATGGTCATTCAATGAAATAGAGAACTTTCAAGCATTCCTGTGGAAAAGACCAGAGCTGAATAGAGAATCTGACCTTCAAATACAAGACTTGAGTGAAACATGGAAGAGGTAAACAGGAAAGAGAAATCATAAGAGACTTATTAAGGTTGAACTGTTTACATTCCTGCAGGGAAAGATGATATTTGTAACTCATGAGTCCTTTGTCAGTATTAGGGTAGTGGGAGGGAAAAAATTATATGCTTGTTTAGACAGATAGATAGAGGACACAGAGTGAGTTGAAGATGAAGGGGTGATATCTGGAAAATAAAATTAAGGGGTGAGAGAGAATTATACTGGGAGAAGGAGAAAGGGAGAAGTAGAGTGGGGTAAATTATCTCACATGAAACAAACAAGAAAGTGGAGGGGAAATGGGGGAAGGTGAGAGGGAATGAGTGAATCTTATTCTCATAGGATTTGGCTTAAGGAGGGAACAACATACACAATGGGGTATGGAAATCTATCTTACCTTACAGGAAAATAAGGGGGAAAGGAAACAAGAGAGCAGAGGGGTGATAGAGGGGAGGGCAGAATGGGGAAGGGGATAATCAGAAGCAAACACTTTTGAGGAGGGACAGGGTCAAAAGAGAGAATAGAATAAATGGGGAGTAGGATAGGATGATGGAAATATACTTAGTTTTTCACAACATGACTACTATGGAGGTGTTTTGCATGACCACACATCTATAACCTGTATTGAGTTGCTTGCCTTTTCAATCAGGGTGGGTGGGGAGGGAGGAAGGGAGAAAATCTGTAACCCAAAGTTTTAAAAACACATGTTAAAAATTAAACAAAAAATTAAAAAAAAAAGACACAGAGGAGGGAAATTAAATGCCAAGTTCAGAGAATATTGTACTATTTGGTTGCAACGTAGACTGTGTGAATGGTCATAATATTCAATGAGTTTGAAAGAGCAGAGTTGAGCCAGAATGCGAAGCTGACCATTTTCCTTTCTTCACAAGCAGCTCTAGGAACTTTTCTCTCAAGCATATTTTTATATGTATGTGTGTGTATATATATATATTAAGAGAGGGGGAGAGAGAGAGAGAGAGAGAGAGAGAGAGAGAGAGAGAGGGAGATTTTCCTCTCTCTCCAAATGAAAGATAACACCTGGTTTGTTAACTGGAAGCCCCAGGGAGACAAGCTTCTTCTAGCTCTCTCTCACCAAATGATGTGTACCACAGATTTATTCATAGGTAGGAATACTCACTATTCCCCAAGGGCTGAAAATGCTACTACAAGTACAACAAGAAAATTTTTGCCACTAGCATTATATGGACAAATGTACATTTTTAAAATAGTCACATGGTATTTGGGAAGCTATCAAAAAATTCCAAATCCCAGAAATTCAGGAATGCTGCTAAAACATACTTTTGAGCAGAATGTAAAGTTTTTCAGCGTACCAAGTTTTGGACATTTGGAACGTGCATCCTCTCAGAATCACCGTCATACTCTGCTGAGAATTGCAAATGGTATATTGCTTCTGGTATTCAATTGCCTCTCTCCTTGAGGCAAAACCAAAAGGACTTCACTTCTTCTAGGTCACTAATGGCAAGGCAACTTTAAATATCATAGCTTTTTCCTTTTTTATAGTAGATGATTAGATCAAATGAAGTAACAGATGTAAAGCACTTTGAAAACCTTAAAGAGCTATAGAAGTGCTAGCTATTATGATGATGCTTATGACTGTTTATCATCATTATTTGTGCATAAGGAAAGTATAAAGCAAAATGCAATGTTATCTCCTTCCCCTTCCTAGACTGGAATTCGCGTGTCGAGAGTGTCAACATATTAGGAAATATCCTGTTTTCCAGAGCTGAGGCCCAGCAAACAAGTTGGCATAACAGAAATCCTTTGCATTCACCCTTTGTATGACCTCCACCACAGCAAAATTCCAGAATTATTTAATATAACTATTGTGTTGCTTTGACCAGCACCAGGTGTTCTCCGGGCTTGGACAAGCACCTGCTATATCCATGTTCTAGTCGTGAAGCCCTACTATGAATCAAACTTGTCCCATTGTTGGTGTTACCGCTCATTGGCTAGGCTATAGCTCACTGCGCAGCCAGTGTTGTAAGTATTGAGATTTGGCCACACAAAAGAAGGTCCACCAACTAGGGGGCGGGGCCCCAGCACATGTGTCCAGATTCCCTCATTGCTTGCAAATCATTTTGCTCACTTTCAAATTAAACTTCTGTTTGATTCCTGGCTCTATCTCTAGCCTACTGAGTTCAGCTCTGGCCATCCACATTACAGGCCAGTTTGGTCCAGTTGAAAAGGGAAAAGACATATCCCTCTCACTTATAGAGAAGCAGCAGCATAGTGTAGTGGAATGAATAGGGAACTTGCATTCTGGAGAACAGAACTAGAATCATTACCCTGACCTTTATTAGTTGTATGACCTTGGACAGGTAAATTAACTTCTCTGAACATCAATTTCCTCATCTATCAAATGAGAATAATAATACCTTTAATATTTTTTTCCTCATCTGGTTGTAAGGATCAAAAGAAGTAATGAACATTACCTGACTTGAGAAACATAAAAGGGCTATGTAAATGCCATCCATTAGTATCTAAATGCTGCACCTTCTTCTAGCACCTAAGATACTCAGAACACAGGAAGTACATAATAAGTGCTTGCTGAATTGAAATTAACTCCCTAGTTACTTTTTCATAGAGCCAGGAGTCAAACAATAAAGTAAATCAATTGATCAATAAGGATTTATTAAACCCCTAATATATTCCAGGCTTTGTGTTAGGCACTAGGGTTATAGGTACAAAAAAAAAAAGGAAAAGAAAAGCAAGAAACAGTACCTGTCCTCAAGGGGTTTACTACATTCTCTATGATGAAACAATAACGAGGACATTAACCTTCTTTTTAGAATTTTATGTTAAAATAATGTTTTTACTAAAACACAATAAAATACAATAACAAACACTACAGAAACATATTTTACATTGCTATACTTCTTTGCAGTGACAAAGTTTATAGCTTATTTGTTAATAATAACAATAATGACACACTTCTATAGCGTTAAGGTTGACAAAGGGCTTTACTCTTAACAATACTTTGAATAATGGTATGAATATTATTATCCCCATTTTAGAGACAAGGAAATTTAGGACTGAGGAGATTAAACAACTTGTCAAGAGGCACATAGTAGGCAACAGTGCTGTGGCTTAAAACCAGATTTCTAATTCTGACTATTCCTTTTTCTCATTGCACCATGCTGCCTCAGAAATGCTGCCATCCTGAACACTCAAAGGGTACAGCTTAGTTCTATTTGGATAGGCAAAAAAAAAATGCATTATTGAGAAGTTGATTACTTAAGTAGCTTAGATGTGCTAGGCAGCTTATCATTAGGGACTTGATTATGATCTGCAGAATGTAATGAAGATAAATCCATGAATCAAAAAAAAAAATAATGGCTGCTTAGTCAAAGATGTTGAACAGGAAAATAACCAGTTATACTTAAAATATGGATAAATATTCTCTTCTCTTTGTCTCAGAATAACACTATGCAAATGACAACCCTGAACCTAGGGTTTTTTTTTTTGTTTGTTTTTGTTTTTTTTTGCTTAATGGCCACTAGGGAAAGATTATTGTGCATCTTAAAGGGAGTTTTTGTTTTAATTGAACTGCTAGAATTTAATTCTCCCTTGTCATATGTGGAGATGTAAGATGTGGAATTTTTATTTGTCCTTCATCTTATGACTTTGAAAATAGAAGGCAACACAAATAAAATATTAGGATTGTAAATATGGAGGATTTCTTTACTGAGTAGCAAAGTAAACCTCAAATAATTTCATCACTTTAGAATAAGGTGATTGTAGCCAGATTCTCTTGTTTTTGTGAATAATTCATTAATTTCTTGATTATTATAAGTAGAATAACATCGAAATACAAATCTATGGGGACAGAATTAAATGTTAATTCTTCCTGATTCTGTGGTTTTCATATTATTCAGCAAAGAAATTTGATAAAATTAAAAAAAAACATTTACTCAGTTCATAGAAAAGGATCATGGTGTTATTATACATAGTATTCATTATGGGGTGGTGGAAAGAGCATTGGCCAAGAAGCAAAAGATCTCTGCTTAAGTTCTGATTTTCACTTAATAGTTGTGTAACAACTTTAGACAAGATATTTAGTTTCTCTGAGCCTCAGTTTCTTATCTGCAAAATTAAGATAATACTAGATTATCTATAATGCAGGGTTGTTTTGAGGAAAATTGTACAAATCATAAAGATCTATATCATAGATGAAAATATTTCATAATATCGTGTTTTATATAACTGTAAGTGATATTGGTCTTTAGTAGTTAATTTGATATTTAAAGGATCTGTGAAGTCATGGTTTAGGAATTCATTCAGCTGTGTAGGATACAGACTTTCCATGGCTTAATTCAGAATCCCTGAGACTTTTTGTATATGGCCCCCTTTGTCAGTCTGAAGCCTATGGATCTTTCTCTGAATAATGTTATTAAATGTCTAAAATAAGATATATAGAATTACAAAGGAAACCACTTGCATTGAAATACCACTTTCAAAATATTTTTTAAAATTTTAAATGTTCACAGAACCCAATCTAAGAATCATTGCCCTGATTGATATTGTTTGTGAATTGTTGAGATCACACACAAAAAGGAAAGAAAATGTCAAACTCTTAAAGATAAATTAACCTCTCCAAATTTAGTTAAGGCTGTCTTTAGGTCACAGACTCAACATTCCATTTCTAGGCTTATATTCAGAGCCATTACAGCTTGGTAAGACATGGTGTCACTTGAATTCTGCTAGCATAGCCTTCAAGTGCCCAGTCACATCCACTCTGCAATGAAGCATTGGAGGAAGACTTTTCTGGTATTACATTTATAAGTAGAAGTGGTGAACTACGCATTTCATGAGTCAAGATAGTTATGCAACTGGTTAAAAAAGGTATAGAGGAAAAAACAGTCAGAGCATTGTGCTAAGGTTTAGTAGAGACACAAAGCCTGAGTAAGAGATTGTCTTTGTGCTCAGGGAACTTAGAGTCTAGCACAGTTTATAAAACAAATACAGATAACTATAATATGTTGTATTGCATTGTGATAAGTGAATTAGAAAGATATAAAATAAATTATACGGCTTTTGTTGTTCAATGCCATCACTGACCAGGTAGAAAAGGGTCAGATTGGTTTAAATCTCAATTTGTTTCCCAATCTCTCTAGAACTTGTTAGGGTCATTCATTCAATCATTCATAGATTAAGCATCTCCATGTACCTTACTAATTGTACTTCAATGCATCAGTGGACTAACAATGTCATCAGAATGAACTCATTATGCAGGACTACATTTCTCACATTCTATGGTCCAGTCAGACAAGTCTTTTCTCTGCTCTTTGTTCTCATTGCTTTTGGACAAGCCATCTCTTGACCTGGGATGCACTTCTGTTTCATATTTACCTCATAGAATTTTTCACCTCCTTCAAGACAAAGCTCATGTGCTTGATCCCTCCCAACTAATATTGCTTTCTTTCCCTAACATTTATTCAGTATATGCTGATATAGGTATATGTTATCTCCATAATAAGCTCTTTGAGTTTAGAGTTAGCTTCAATTTTTGTGTTTGCATCCCCAGTGCCTGACATATGATAGGAACCGAGCTTGATAGATGCTTGTTGATTGAGTAATTGATTGATTTGTTGTCCTTTTCATCAATACAGATTGTGACACGTCACATCCTTCTTCTCCTCTGTGATCTTTCCCCATATTTTCTCCTAGATCCTCTGCTGATTGTCTATCCAAACATTGAAATGTTCCTAGTTATTTTAACTTAGATATAAAATTGATATCTCACCAAGTTTTGTTTTTCTAGTAGTAAGCAAAGTGTCCTACATATCAACATACAGTTGACAATAAGGAAAGTCATATTAAGAGGAACTAAAATTTAAATTTAGACTGCTACCCAATTTAGATTAATTTTCTAGTGTGTGTGTGTGTGTTTGTGTGTGTGTGGAAATGCAATCTATGCAAGCTAATCCCAGCACTGACTAATATTTAACTTCCATCTATTAAACTATGACAACTAGATTTGTCACTATTCTTCCCAAATCCTTACTTATGGAAGTTGTTTTTGAAAAACACATTTAGATAGTTCAATTAAATTTTGCAAGCATTTATTAACCACATACTGAATTTCAAACTCTATATTAGATGTTGGAGAGACAAAGAAAAAAGTGAAATCTCTCCCTTCAAGGAACTTATGTTCTTTATTATTTGTCAAAATAACAAAAGCTTTAGCAGGTAATGGGGAGAAGGAGATATCCATACCTTTTATTTCAATGGTGTAAGAGGTCCCTTTAAAGAGATAACCTCTATCAATATAGGCCTGCTCTGGAATTTATATTCCTAGAAAGTTGGAGTAATCTCAAGTAAATAAAAGATAAATGACTTTCTTTCTCAAGGTCAAACAGTTGACATGTGTCAGAAATGGGACATCATCATCATCAAATCTAGAATTTGTATAGTGATTTAAGGTTTGCAAAGTACTTTTTATGAGTTATCTTATTTGATCTTCACAATAGTCCTAGAAGGTGGATGCTACTATTATCTCCATTGTACAAAAGAGAAAACTGAAACTGAGAGAGCTTCAATGATTTGTCCAGGGTTACGTGACTAGGAAATATCTGAAGTAGGATTTGAACTCAAGTCTTCCTGACTCAAGTCCAGTACTCTGTCCACTGTACTACCTTTTTATCAAGCTAAAAGATGTTAGATATAGAACTGATAATAGAGTCTCATCTCAGAAGTAATCCCACTAAGTTCAAGGAAGCTCAACCCCATCTTTCTCATCTACTTCATCACTCTCATTAATGTTATACTTTAAGTTTAACAAAGTAGTTTTATTCACCTGTGAGTCAGATAATGAAAATATTATCCCTATTTTACTAATAAGAATCTGAGGGTCTGTGAGTCTGAGTTATTTGTTTGTGGTCACACCCATGGCCTTCTGTTTCCAAAGCCAGTGCTCTTTCTATTTCATTCAAAGGCTGGCTGCTAGTAGGAAAATTTTCTAGCTACAGAAACTTTCTTCTAAGCTTTTGAAGCCTTACAATTTAAGGCCTAGAAAAGCAATCATCTGAGTCACTGGAGGGAGTATATAACACCAGTAAGAGTCTCATATCTCCTGAAGTCTTAAATTAGACTAATTCCCACACTTAGATTTACAGACCATTTTCCTCACTAGTGATATAGCTAGTACCAATATATTGTAGCCACTTTACAGATGAGGAAAACAGCTCTCTGAAAGCAACTTGCTTGAGCTCATACAGCTAATAATTGACGGAGCTGGTCTTCTGACCCCATACCCAGTAATCTTCTACTATATACTATTCCACTCCTAATGTGTGTTTTAATGAATACCTATCTATACATCTAGAATTTTAAACAACATTAATTTCAAATTGTCAAAAATAATCAAACTGGTTACTGATACAGGGATTAGATATTGATATTTAGATCATTCTACAGGTTGACATTCAAAAAATTGTAGGTTTCTGGTAACTTCTTAAAGCTCAGTTAAGGACAAAATGCAATTCTCCAAAATTATTTTCCACCCAGAGTTTCTTCACATCAAATGTGATTAACTGACAAAATGTTATTATTGCTGAGCTGTTGTAGGGTGTTTTTCTTGTTTATTTTCTAAACATAGTAACCACCAGCACTGAACACTCTTCCAATCTGGTACTCTAACTGGGAATCAATCTGTCTTCATTCTTCTTCACACATTTCTACCAACTATTTTAGATTCCAAATTTACCTGGCAGCATTGTTGATGATGAATGAGACAGAACACTAAGCATCTGGTCTACCTGAAAGCCTGCTGCCCTTGCAAAGCTAATAATTATCAATATTTGTGGTTGCCAGTTAACTAAATGTGAGAGATTTCACTGAGAGCTAACCAATCTCCTCCTCTCCTAATGATCACTAAAATACAAAATTGCAATAGACAGATATTCTCATTGACCTTTGAAAGGTAGAACAATAGTTAGAAATCATATGGCACTTTAATATTTACAAATGTTATGACATTTGATACTTGAAACAACCTGTGAGGTAAGCAGGGCAGGTATTATCATCCCATTAGAAAACTGAAGCTCAAAGAACTTGAGTAACTGGTTCAGGATAACACAGTCAAAAATGGTCCCATCTTGAGCTCAAATCTGCTTCTTCTTACTCAAAAGTTCCCATTTCAGCCCCTAAAAAGATAGAGAAAAAAACAGAGTCTTTATGATCCTCGAATTTCATATTAGATAATCAGAGAGGTAACATGTAAAAGATCTCTTTAACGTAGTTTTGTCATGGACATTTTTTTTTTGTTTATAAACATTACTCCCAAGGCAGTCTCCTAGACAAAACAGTCTAGCATTTCTTATATGTAATGTACCTAATGGAAAAACAGAATTCAGGTAATGCTGCATGCTTGCCATGAGGTCAAGGGCAAAGCTAAAGTGCAAGGTTATTCCATAGGGCAAACTGATTTAAAAAATGAAATCAGCTGATAACACTTATTTATTTATTTTTGGCAAGGTCAGTGATTCTGCATGGCTATACTTGGTGCCAGGATGCTGAAGACTGAGGGCTTAATGAAACCACTCAATTAAATATACAATGGTATTAGATCCCTGTGGGATGTTTCTTCTTCCCCAGGCTTCTCCTCCCACTTCAATCACTAACCCCAGCAGTATAACTACTAAAATGTGTGCAGTACCATAATTGAATTAGACATCTGTGTTTATGAACTAGATGATAAATAGACCTCTGGAGATCTCACTGAACAATACAGGACTCTGATTAGTGAAATAACAATCATAGAGAATTTTAGAACTGCAAGAGACCTTAGAGATCAACTAACAACCATTCTGACAGTTTATAAATAAAGAAACTGAGGCATCGAGAGAAGTGACCACCACTAGCTGCTCATGTGACTCAGGTTGGGTAATATAATGTTGTTGTTCAGTCATTTTAGTCATATCCAACTCCTCATGACCCCATTTAGGGTTTTCTTGGCAAAGATATTGGGGTGGTTTGCATTTACTTCTCTAGCACATTTTGCAGATGAGGAAACTGAGGCAGACAAGGTTAAGTGACTTGCCCACACAGCTAGTCAGTGTCTGAGGCCAGATATGAATTCAAGTCTTCCTGCCTCTAGGCTCAATGCTTTATCCACTGCACCACCTAGCTGCCCATGTGCCAAAGGCCCCTTCTGCTCCATATTTCAGTAATTTCCTATATATCATGCAGTAAGTTAGAACAAGAACAAGAATTAGAGCTTGGATCTTGTAACTTCCACCCTCTTTAGTCCATTGTAGCATGCTTCCTTTAACACACAGGAAACTAAGGGAATAGGTGTCTTGGTGGATTAGCATCTTGCAGTTGATGTCAGGAGGATCTGATATTTTCTAGCTCTGAAACCCAGGACAACTCACTTAGCATCTCTGCCTCTGTTTCTTCATCTATAAAATGGGGATAAAAGTACCCATCTCACAGAATAGTTGTCAGGAGGATCAAATGAGGTAACATATAAATTACTCTGCAAAGAAAATGATATACAAATACTAGCTCTTATTATCACACACATTTTATTTTGTATATGTGTTTAAGTAATATGGAAACAAGGTAGAGGGAGCCTTTCACTGCCATAGAGAAATCTAAGGGTGAGAAACTACCTTTACCAATATAGGTTGACACCTTCTTTGCAATTTATAATTTTAGAGCTCTACCTAGATCTCTGAAAAGTTAAGCGACTTACCAAGTTTCATATGACTAGAATATATCAGTGGCAGTAAGTATTTACACCTACATCTTCCTGACTTTGAGACTAGCTCTTTATCCATTACATCATAATTCCTCTCAACAAAATCGAGTCAAAATAAAAATAATTTGGTTTTTTTTCCTTTTTAATCAAAATATGTTATAGTTAGGTAACTTTAAGTGAAAGTCAATCTCAAATTAGTTACTTAAGCTAGCTGAGTCCACATTAAGAGATTCTTGTACATTATGTAATAATGGATTAATCAGAATCATTGAGGAGACATCATGTAGTAATGTTATGATAACTCATGAAAGGTGGCTAAATGACTGAAAAGCAGTGAATATTATCTAACAGGCAGGAGTGACTTTAGACATTAATACTCCATCCATTTACCTTATAGTAACAGGGGGGGAAATTGCAGACAATTGAGAAATCAGAGGTTGTTAGTAAAAATCATAGCAGCATATGAGAAAGAAATTATATCAGGATAACAAAGGTGTTTCCCCCTGGAACCTAATGTAGACCTTACATCATAACCATGTCAATAGGCTGATATGTTTGTGTTGCATTAAATCTGGAACCAAAAAGTGCCAAGTCAGATTCCTTTTTAAACATTCCTTCCACTTGAAGACTATGTTATCTGTCCTTCATTTCCAAAGAGGACCAATGACATCATGTGTGGTGTCTTAACCTGTGAGTGAATTGGATTTAAGTGAGGCAGACCTGCACAAAGTCATCAGCCTCATTCTCTCTTCCATAGTCATCAAAGTTCAATGCAAGACAAAAGTCAGGATGACTGGCAATAACATGAGATGCAGTGGATGACCTTGGCATCTTTTATATAGACCAAGCTCTAAGCACTCCACAGTGCCTGCTTCAGCTGCCCCTATGGCCATTGGAAAAAAATTGTTTTCACCCACCCATTCCATTGGGGGTGTTCAGGGAAGACTAGCACCTCTACTGTGAGGGCTTGCCAACCCCTTTTCAGAGCTACTCATCCACCTTTGTTGTTCACTTTTCACCCAACTCTCACCTATGGCTCCAAGAAATCGAAGCAAGAGCAGGAACCACACCCCAGTAAAACCATCTTGGCAACGGGCTAACCCAGGTTAAGGGTAAGCAGCAAGCCTCAAAACTTGAAGACTACAACAACAGGGAATGTATGGTGTCCTCTGTTTGACCCTTTTCTCTCCCAATTCAGTTCATTCCACTTTTTAATACCTCTAATTTTTAGGGAGTTATTTCTTACATTAAACAAGCATCTTTCTAAAGATCTTGTGATCATATATTTAAAACTGGAAGAGACTTCTGAGATCATGTAGTCCAAACCCTTATGTTAAGGATGAGGAAACCAAGAAGTGATATTAAGTAACTTGTCCACGGTCACAAAGGTAGTAAGTGGCAGAGCAAGAATTTGTATCAAAGGTCTCTGACTTCAAATTTATCACTTTTATTTGACAGTGATTAGGAACATGCCATCAAATAAACAGGATCATATAGTGTACTAAGACAAAGAGAATTTGGATTCAGGTCTTGACTTTGTTGCTTAACTACCTGTCTACCCTTGGGCCAGTCACTGAACCTGTTTGGGCCACAGTTCCCTCATCTATTCAATAAGGGGCTTAATAAGATGGTAGCTGCAAATCAGATTTGGATATCTAGTTAATTGCTTAAAATATAGGAACAAATGTAAAATCTAAGCCATGAATTTGAAAATATCTAACATAAATCTGTAGTTTTAAAGTCAAGTAAGGCAATAAGCATTTACTAAGCACTGACTGTATGCAAGGCACTGTGTTAAGTACTGGAGATAAAAAGAAAAGCAGGATTGCAAACTCAGAGTCAGTAGCATGTTTTGTTAGCCAAGGAAAAAAACGGTATTTAAGAATAAACTAAGAGAAATATGATCATGTAGCAAATAGGACAGCTCTGCCTATAATCTGAAGAAGGGAAAATGTGAATGGATTTCTGCCAGCATAACTGAAGTAGGAATGAGGACAAAGGGCCTTACAATAACAATAATTCATCACAAGAACAAATAGATGACATTCCCAGTGTACTGCACCCTGATCAGATCATATCTGAAGGTTTGTGTACAATTCTGGATACTAATTTTGAGTAAAAACATCGATAATTTAGAGAATGACTGGAAGATGGCAAATAAGAAGGTGATAGGTCTTGAGATGAGGCTCGAATGAGTCTCCCTTGAAGGAACTGAGGATGTTGAGGAACTAGAAGAAAAAAATTTAGGAAGGACATGACATCTACCTCTAAGTGTTTGAAGGACTTTCTTCTACAAGGAGAGTTTATTTGTTCTCTGTTCCATGAGTCCTGACCTAAAAGCAATGGGGTAGCAGTTGAAAAGAGGAAAATATGAACTTGAAATAAGGAAAAAAATAATTACTAACCATTAGAACTATTTGAAGATATAATAGGATGACTCAGGAATTGATAGACTCTCTTCCATTATAGATATTCAAGCAATAGCTGGATGGCTGATTTTAGAACGTATTATAGTGGAGATTCCTATTCAGGTATGGTTCAAGTGGGTAATCTTGGAAAATCCCTTGCCAGCTGTGCAATTCTGTGAGTTTGTGATGAGATGACCTCTATGATATCACAGAAATCCTAACACCTTGAAGGAAAGAATGCGAATTTTTAAATTTTTTGGCATTCAGAAGAAATATTTAAGAACGACTAGAATGAAATCAAATAATAACAAGTAGAGAATATCACAGGAGGAAAATCAATCTACACAAACACGAAATTGAGAAAGATGGTCTCTCTCTCATATCAGCTGAAAAAAGATTGATCATTTTAATCATCTTTGACAGTAATGTTTCAACAAAATTTATTATATGTAGGTCAATGCAAGTGATGGCTGTTCTTTTTCCCTTTTTTCTTTCATTTCTAGACATCATGATTTATAAACAATAAGGTAATGTTGAATATTGTAAGGTAATCTTTTTATTTGGTATCAATTAAAAAGCCTTTCTTAAAGTCCAGCTTTATGGTCTGCAAATTAGTGGAGATGAAATAAACTGAATAAAAGATGAAAAGAAAGTGATATAAATGATTAGACACTTAGTGGTACAAAACCATCCTATTTATGTATTGTTTTAACATTTGCAAGTTAACTTCTTGCTTCAATTCTGAGAGTTAGGTAGTAGCACAAGTGTTATTTTTTTTAAGAAAACATGAGCTTTGCATAGATAAAAGAATACCAATAGAAAGTACTAGAGTCTCCCTACCTCCTCAGTGTTTTAGTGTATTTTTATTACTTTTAAGTAATTGCACTCCTAGGCAATTTGAGATATTTACAGAAGATCATGAAGAGAAGTGGAAAGGCAATGGAAAGGAGTATGTTCATAACCAGCCTCATTATAAGATTCAATTAGAATTGATGTTTGTGTAGCAAATAGGATAACACTGCCTATAATCGGAAGAAGAGAAAATGTGAATGGAATTCTGTTAGCATAAACCAAATAGGAATGAGGACAAAGGACCTTACAATATGAAGAATTTGTCATCAAGTAGTACATCTGGGTTTCTTTCTTTTTTAATGTCAGCTTGAGTCTTTAGGAATGTATTCTAGAATAATGACAAATTGAAATCCAAAATGTTTGAAATTTTTCCGAGGTATATCAATAGTACATCAATGTTCTTGCTTTCTTATAGGTCCTCCAATACTGACAAATTCCATCTTTTGATAACTTTTCTAATGGGTATGGTGTGAAGAAAACCTCAGAGATATTTGAATTTGAATTCCCCTTAAAATTAGGTATTTGACAGATATTTTCATGTTTTTATTTTTAGTATACAATTCTTTTGAAAACTGGTTATTCATATTCTTTGATCATTTACCAATGGGAAATGGCTCTTGATATTACATATTTATTTTACCTCCCTAATTATTTTGAATATCAAACTTTTATAAATGATATTGATCTTCTATATGGTTTATTTTGTTTGTGAAAGTAAATTTTGTAGTCAAAATTGTCTGTTTCATATTTTATTGTTTTTACTATCACTTGATTAAGAATTCTCTCACTAGCCATAGTTATAAAAGGCAAGTAATCTCCTTTTATAGTGCATTCATTCATTCATTTTTTTGTTTGTAATGGCAAAACCTTTTATATTCATGTCTTATGAGTTTTGTGCTTATTGGAATAAGTGGTAAAAAAAGAATTGATATAAATATCATTTGTGCCAAACAGTGTCAAGTTTTCCCAATAGTTCTTGTCAAAATAAAAAGGGAGAGGGGCGTTCTTCCAGTAATTTTTCTTCTTGTGCTTATAAAACACTGGGCTACTATTTTGAATTATTTCTGCTTATTGCTGGTCTAATCTGTTTCATTGATCTACTTTTCCATTTTTTAACTGAATAAAGCAGTTTTAAAACTACTGGTTATAATATATTTTGAGGTCTGATAATGCAATGATCCCTTTGCAGAAATTTTGCTATAAACTTCAGGCATGATGCTGATAAGCTAGAGAGCCTCCAGAGTAAGATGATCTAAGGTGGTAAAGGCTTTAAGATCCTGCTATATGTTCCCAGATGGAAGAAACTAGGGATGCTTTGCCTCTAGAAAAGATCATGATAGTTGTATTCAAGTATTTAAAGGTTTGTCCGGTAGGAGAAGAATTCAATTTGTTTTATTATTCCCCAGAGGGCCAAATTAGGAAAAATTAGTAAAGTTGCATAGGGACTTTTAGACTTAATCTAAAGAAGGGCAGCAGAGGGGAGAGATAGTAAAGTGGTTTTTTTTTTTTTTGTTTGTTTCTTTGTTTTACTAACAAGTAGAGCTGTGTAAAATTAGAATGGCTTCCTCAGATCATAGGAATTCCCTCTCCACTTGGGGTCTTCAAGTTGATGCTGGATGACCTCTAGTTGGGTATGCTGTAGAATATCTTTGGTTCAGATACTACATGGTCTGTTAAGTCCTAACAAGCTAGGATATTTTGAAATTTTTCTTTGGAATTCAATTTCCCCCTTTAGACCTTCCCCTCCAAATTTCTACATTTCCCCTTACTCCCAACCCAACACAAGGCCATACATAACCAACACTACTATTTTGTAATAGAAAGTTAAAAACTCTACTACTCTGCCACTTATTCCCTGTGTGACCATGGACAAATCTATAGTTTCAAGACATAAAGGGATTGGAAGAAATTACGTCTAATATCTCTCCCCATTCGAAGGTTCTATGATCCTATGAAGTCACTGACATCTAACATGGAGCCATTAAGTGTTGCAGGGTTGTAGTAAGACAACAGGGACTGAAATCACTTAACATCTCTGTACATCAGTTTTCTCATCCATAAAATGTATAATCATCATAGCAACCTCACATGGTTGTTTTAAGAATCAAAAGAGTTAAAATATGTAAAGCATTTTGAAAATCTTAAAGCACTATAAAAATACAAGCTATTATTATTATGACTTTCTTCAATCTTTGCAGCAGGTTGCCACTGGGATATCTTTAAACTTAGACTTACAATAAATACAGTAATATATCCTTCTTTCTATAGCTTTGTATTATTTCCTCATCTATTACTGTTACTCTTGGCTTCCTGTTTTATGATACATTATTTAGGCCCATTAATAATTTTAAAACTTTGTGTTTCATACTTAATTCTCTCTCCCATCCACCCTGAAAGGAAATTAAAATAATTTTTACAAACAGTTTATCCCTTTCATAATCTTCAAACAACTATTTTCCTTTCTTCTTCCCAATTTTTCCCCCACAAGATACAGTAGTTATTTCACTTTATAAACCCTTTACAGCCTGGTTGCCACTTCTCAGAAATAAGATACTCATCCTTCTGAAATACTGTGACATTCAGCCTCCACAAATCTTCCAGGCTAAATTACATTTATTGTAACTTTATTAGTAGAATCTAGATGAGTTTTGAGTTTACCATTCTTAATTGTTTTTTCTTATTAGTAAAATTTGTATAGATGCATTTAAAAAGCATTTTACAAGTAGTTTTAAAAGACTGTGCTCTTAAAACATTAATCTGGAAAGAAAGCCAAGAAATATTTTTACATTTGCTTTATCTGATGTAAAAAATCTTTTTTTTTTGCCTTTAAATTAGCTTTTAATTTTTGTCTGCTTATTTGTTTTGTTTGAATCTAGGATTTCATTGGTGTAAGGTTCTCTCCCTTGAGAAATAGACAGACCACTAGACTTGGAGTCAGGAAAATCTGGGTTCAAATCTTGCATTGGACACTTACTAGATGTGTGACTCTGGCAAATTTGCTTACCCTCTCTGAGCCTCTGTTTCCTCATCGGTTACATGAGGGATTGGCCTCAGTAATCTGTCAGATCCCTTCTATCATGAAAACTGAGGCAATAATCCATTAACTTCTAGTCCTAGAGAACATGGCTGGGAGTCCTTTGAGAGCTAATGCAAATCACCCCTGGCTCCTTCTGATTCCACGGCTGGCCTTATTTCCATTATGATAGAAAGAAGAAGAAGAAGAAGGAAGAGGAGGAGAAAGAGGAGAAAGAGGAGGAGGAGGATGAAGAGGACAAGGAGAATGAGGAGGAGGAGGAATCAGTTTATAATGGATTTTTTAAATGCTATGTTTTTTTCTAAGTAATTTTTTTAAAAAAATATTTTTAATTTATAAAATAAAACAAGTATTTCCATAACATAGTATAATAAAAAAGATGATTTCACATGAAACATACTAATTTATAGCTAACATGATAGTCCAAAATCATACAGATAGTAATTTCAGATCTGTGAAATCACAAAAAGTAAGGGGAAATGATTTATGAAACCACTGAGGCAGTGCCATCTGCATCACTGGAGAACAAGCCCACACTGATGAACCCACAGATACTTGAAGTGCTAAAGTGAATAGAGAGGAGAAAGAACTCTGTAAATATTAAACTTGTTAGTATCATAAGGGATAAAGAGATCATATTTACATTGACATTTGCCCACCAAAATACTTCCTCTTTTCTACATTTCATAAATTCAATCTAACGTCTATCACTTCCTTCATTTACCCTAGTCTTCCAGAAATTGAACAAAGTTGAGAACATTTTGAATTCACCACATTCTGGAGCATTTGTGAGTGCCAAACAAGGCAAAGATAGCATCTGCTCTGCCCATTAATTATGATTCTGACCAAAACAATTGTCACACCAGGCATTTTTTTAAAACAATGAGCTGCCTTGTTTCCAGAAAATCTTTATGAAGCTCTCTAAAAAAATATCAGCTACCTCTATAGAAGTACTTGACTTTTTATTTCTTTCCCATATCAGAGCAGAGGCAGCAGGTGCATGAGCTGCAGGTGTGACCATGGCAGAATTCCTGGGGGTGATTGGCACACATATACACACATGTATACATACACAAACACATACACACACACACAAGCCAGAGAGATTTGAGCATGGGAGTACTTCCCGATTTGGGGATTAAGATTGACCCATATTTCTTATTGCATAAAAATTATTCTGTGCAGGCAGAGGTAATTAGCTTTAGTTCTACTTGTTGGAGACCCTAATAGCAAATCTATCACTGAGGTTCATCTTAATCATGTGAAGTCAAGTAAGAAACAATACCTTTGCACAGATGTCACAAAAGAGTATATGGATTCTGGTGAAACAGGGGTCTATTAAAGGTTACAATTATGAAATGTGTGCTTTAGTTCATATTGAAATCTCCAAGTCTGAGAAGGTTTAGGAAAGCCATGCTAAATGCATTACATATTTTTTTCCAGAGCTCAAAATGGAATAGACGGTTGCAGTATTCCACACAGCTTTTTCTAAACACCTTCTTACCATGACTTGTTATTACATTTCTAGAGAACTATGCTGGCACTGTTCTTTCTCTACTTTTAGACCTGGCTTATTTTTCTCCATTTAGAGTAAAGTGGTATATTGAAAAAGTGGCTACTCTAGGACAGATGAGTAGGCTACCAAATGTGTTTCCCCTCACCTTCCAATATTCATACCTACACCGTATCCTTTAGTTGAAAGGCCTTGGTGGCTTTTAACTGCAAAGGCAGTGTAGCTGAAGGTTAGCTGCTAAGGGATCCATTCATATGCACCCACTCCAGAATATGGATTTTAGTAGAAGATTCCTGTAATTATCGATTCCATTTAAATATCAGGGCAGCACTGGTTGGGATACCAGAGTGTCTTGACCAAACCTTAATCATAAGCTTGAAATAAGTATTTTGTGAGAATACAATAGTGATGCAGTAGGAAAGATTATGGATTCATACTCTAGAGGACTTAGGTTCAAATCTCAGCTCTGTCACTTAATTCCAGGTTTTAAGCAAATCACTTAACTTCTCTGGGCCTCAATTTCTTTATCTGTAAAATGAGAGGTTTGGACTATTTCACTTGTAAGTCCCCTTCTAGTTCTCAATGTATGATCCAATGATTTAGCTCAATTTTTTTATTATTCCACTTAATTAAATCTTAGAATATTTTGTTCTGCTATTCCTGTTGTATCTACTTCTTTGCTTAGTGCCCAAACAATTACACTAGCAAAATGGATGCTTAAAAATTACTTTTAACTGTGTTCTCTACCCGAATTTATTGACTAATCACTATAGATTCTTTAGCATTATACAAAGAGCAAAACAAAAGAGAGATTTGATAATTATCTGGTTAATCTTGTCAATGTAGATAACACATCCAGACTCTCTAAGGAACAAAAATCAACCTCCCTCTTCACTTCCATAAACACCCTTTCCCTATAATTTTATTTTGAGAACCACTCATTCTGTTCTTGTGTGAATGTCAACTTTAACAGTCATTTCAAATAACATCACATTTTTTACAAAGTCTATCACTTCATTGTTCCAAATTCAGAATCCATTTTTCAGAGGGTTTGTTTTTTTTTATGTCTTCAGAAGTTGGTCATTGGAATGACAGAGTAGTGTACTAGGCAAATACATACATTGATTCTGGTAAAATGGTAATGTTTGCCTTGTATCAAATAAACCTATTTTATATAATTCGATAATATCATGGAACTTCTAGATGCTTTCATGCATGTATTCATATGATTTCTCCTCTTTCTGTCCTCCAAATAGACCTCATTGGGCAAATTAATGTATTAATTTCCAGTTACTTGCTTCATCCAATACCACATAAACCCAACTTATGAAAAACAATGTGTGGCTACAAGTATATTCAGATACATTTTAATTAATATCTAATTTTATTATTGGTATTTTAGAAGAGTAGCAATTAATATGATTTAGTTTATGATAAAATTTACTTTTATACTTTGGCTGAATTAGTGAGGTTATTATCACTAATACTGGGATTCTCTAATGATTTGCCTTGACACCTTGTTGAAATTACCAGTGATACTCTTATTCTATATTTCCCTACTAAAATTTTCTTTCTTTTTTCACACACTTCCTACATTTGCCATTCCAAATACTTTCACTCTGTTTTTCTATTCTCTCATGTAAGTTACTAAGTTTGGGAAATATGGTAAGTTTATATTGTCCAGGTAGTTTTTAATTTTTTTTATAAATGTGTAACAGACTCTTAGTGCTGCTGAGAGTTGTCTGCAATTTATAAAGTATGTTTTCCAAAGTACAATTTTAATAATAAGATTCTGGAAGCCAAATCCCCTGGGGCAGCTTCTGAAGATATCATCAAAGATAACTTGGCATGATAGGCAGATATGGTAGCCTAAATCAGGAGAATATGAATTCATTCATTGGGTTCTGTTTATGCTTGTCATCTTACCTCTATAACGAATTAAGATCTTGAGTCTTACTGGTGACAGAAAATATAAACTTAGTGGTCCAATTAATGGCATAGGAAGACATAATTCTAGGAGATAACTGACCTAAAAAAGATAGACTCCAAGCAATGATATTTTTGGAGGTCTCATAGGCCTGGGAGAGATTCTACCTAGATATTAGCCTAGAGCAAATGATGAAAGAACCCAGATTCATCAATGAATAAAAATAAGCTTTATTAACTGGTTAGGGAAATGGCTAAGCAAAATGAGTAAGACAAAGAAAAATAGTTCAAGTGTAAGAAAGAATATTTAGACTGAAGTAAGCAGAGGTAAGAAAGCAACATACACAATGAGTATAAAAATCATACAATGAAAAAACCAAAAATCATAAAGAACAGCCAAAGTTAAAAAAAAAGACATGAGAAAGATTTCACATACCACCAATTGGCAGAAATAAGAGGTCAATAAGTCTTTCACATTGCACATATTTTTAGATTTTCAATGTATGGATCAGTTATGCTGCTTTTTCTCTCTTCTTTTCCTTTGTCTTTAAAAAAATGGCAGTTTATATAGGATAACCATCAAGGAGTGGAAAGGGATACTGGAAAAGCCTTGTCATGTAAAAAGGGAAACTGTATCAATAGAAAGTTCTTTTTAAAGAACCCATAAAAAATCCAATTTATCCCCTAAGAAAGGAAAGCTGGTACCAGCTGGACCAGTCTTCCTTCGTGTGCTATTTTTTTCTCAAAAAAATAAAAACACTTTTAAAGTCTGGAGCCAATGAAAAGTCCAGAAATGGCAGGAAAGGCAATTACAAGACCAATGCAGCTTGGTTCAAAACTCAGGCAAAAATAAGTCTTTGAGAGCAAAATATAGAAGTATCTTCCTTGATATGGAAACACGCATCTGTAAATAAAAATTATGAATATTTCTAGACCTAGAATTTTAGGGTCTTTATAAATCCAGATTTATGTGAGGCTTGAAATCTCTGAATCTGGTTTAAATTAAATACTATTAAGAGAAAAAAAAAGATTCAGAGAACTCCAGGGATAATCCAATTCAATACAATAACCATATAGCTTACATTTCTATGATGCTTTACAATTTATAAAGTCTTTCCTTTTTAAAAAAAAAAGTGTGAATTAGACAATACCAGTGTTATTGTTGCCACTTTATAGTTGAAGGAAATAAGGCTAAGAAGGGGAAAGTGTATTTCCTGAGGTTCCAGGGCCAGTGGCAGACCCAGGATGAGAATCTGATTCTTCTGAGTGCAAGTCCTGTATATATTCTTTCAATTACATCACACTGTCTTGTTATTGCATGACAAACTATATGCAAACTACAAATTATCCTGTAAGTAAACCTCTGTATACTTCAGTCTAAGTATTCTTTCTTATACTTAAACTATTTTTCTTTGTCTTACTCATTTTGCTCAGCCATTTCCATAGCCAGTTAATAAAGCCGATTTTTATTCATTAAACACATATGTCTTCTTACAGAGTATAGATATGTGAATTGGAATCTAGTCCTCCTTCCCCTATCTGGACCTATTACTTCCTCATTATAGGGAATTCCCCATAAGAAAGGTCCCCTTACCAATACCAATTAATAGCTGCTTGACAAATTATTGTCTTAGAGATTCGTCAGGGGACACTGGGAGGGCCATACCTTGCTGAGGGTAACACAGCTAGTATGTGCACTGAGACCTTGGTAAGAACACAGTTTACAACTTTCTATTGTTTCCAGTGTTTGGGCTACCCCCAAAAGGCTGGTGTCTAAATGAAAGGTCTCTAAATGACACCTTCTCCTAGTCCTTTTGTATTTTCTATTTAAGTGGCTCTAATCAGGAAGAAAGACTAGCCTACACCAGAGTAAATCTGCCCTTCTGGAGCGGGAGAGGAAGTCAAAGAGTTCACAGACTCCCACAGCTTTCTTAGCACACAGAGACTAGAATCCTGAAAATGGATTTCCTAGGTCAATAGATAATAGAATTCAGGGAATTCTTAGATTCCCTCCTCAATCACCTAATATGAGCAGACTTGCTTGTATATTTGGTCTTTGAGGGGAATTCATGGAAAATGATCTTGCACCCCATGCTCTCATATAGAGAAAAGGAGCATAATCTGAGTTCTGAGGCTCTTCTCAAGAAAGAAAGCAAGTTCCTGAATAGCATCCTCCTTGGAGAAAAAGAGGATTGCCTATACACTTCCTGAGTTCTTTCATAGAAAATAAACACATGATATTTGTGGAATGAAAAGAAGGGAATCACCAAGATCTGGATCTTGCTACTGTCTGCTATTACATTGAATTAATAGTAGAGTGCAGGTCCAATAAGAAGGGTATTCTTATGCAGCTGTCTCCAAATGGTAGTTTAGCTTATAGGGAGAGAAGTGTACTGATAAAATGATACTGGAAACCATAGGATGGAGAGCTTTTACAGTAGACTGTGAAAAAGAGGAACCTCTTGTAATGTCAAAAGGTTGCCCCAATGGCAACCTCAACATCATCTCCCTTTTGTTTTATATATTTATGTATATGTTTATGGGCTTTTGAAAATCCTTTGTATGTTCTTCATATCCTGTGTCATGAAATAAAATCTGTCTCATTCATATACATTGTTACCTTGAGTGCTTGTACTAAAAGCTACAACATTGTTACCCAGATTGGGACAATTTAGATTAAAGCTATCCCTAAGATATATTTGGATTTTTTAAAAATAATTTCCAGGTGGAAGCAGAGAGTCAAAAAATTAGCACCCAGTAGAGGCTTTGGGGCACAGCAATAGACAGGGAGGACTGGGAAATAGTTTACAATTCTTATGTCATTTGGTTGGATATATTTTAAGCCATGAGGCAAAAAAGGAAAACAAATATAACATAGTATTTTCTAAAATAGTGGGTAAGCCAATGGGAGGAAGATAGTAAAAATTAAAGCTTAGATCTATTTAGATCCAAAGAATAGCCCATCAACTTCAACATTTAAAAATAATTGTAAACATACTCCTTTTATTTTAAATCCTTGTACATTTGTCTGGGTTTATAGTTACTGTAGCTTGGGGTGGGGACAACTTGGAAAACTAAAGTTAGAAGATATGCTTATTTCAGAGACAGCAGAATAAGTAAGAAGTTGAAACCTAAGTATGTTCTTTTCCAAAGAGAGATCTGAACATGAGCAAACTATTAAAAAGGATTTAATCTCCTGTGATCTCCTCTAGCATTGAGTGAAAATAAAACTCACACTTAGTATCTTTTATTACTAAGCTAACTAAATATAAAAGCATAATGCAACCAAGATGAGTGAAGGAACATGTGAAACCAAATGTTAAATCATTCTGTCAATTGTTAGCCTGATATTGCAACAGTCCGCAGCATTTCTGCCACACACACTTCCTATCTTCCATGGTACAATGAATTCCACTGGAAGGGCTTTCAGCTATATCTTTTGAAAGACTTAAGCCAAAACATAAAGGTGATGGTTTTCACTTGTGTAATTTCATTTGTTTTTAAGTGTCCATCCTGTCAAAAAAATAAAGTGATTCTCCTTTGTACTAGTACACACAAGTTCCATATATTAAAAAATTGTAGCAAGTAGTTGTTTTGTAAAGACTCAAAGAGAAATGAGAGTAGAGATTAATGACATTTGTAATGAAATCTCCTAGAGATATATCAAGGTTATGTACTTTGAAGCATACTCCTTTAAGGTCCTAAGAGTGAATAAACAAGGAAATATTTTGAAAAGTACATGGGTATATACAGAAAGGTAATTTTTAAGAAGTATTAAATTCATGAGCAGGAAAATACTCATGTTCTTTCATCTTTTTAATGCAACAAAGGCATTATTCCTGGAGTCAAGGTTCAATTAGAATAGTTGGCCAGTTAACCAATGCCATTTTGAGCAGTGGATTGTATTCACATCCTATTCCTGCTGTTCCCTGCCTTTATGACCTTAGGCAAGTCATGTTACTGCTCTCATTTCAGTTTGTTCACTTTTTAAATAAGGGGGATGTACCTTTTGTGTGTGTGTGTGTGTGTGTGTGTGTGTGTTTGTGTGTGTATGTATGTGTGTGTATGTGAAAGACACCTTTGAGTCTGTTGAAACCTAGGGACCTTTTCTCAGAATAAGGTTTTTAAATAATTGAAGGAAAATCTAAATTTCAGGTAGAGGTTAATGAAAATAAAGATGTATTTTTTCCCATGAAAGTTCATGGAGAGTCTGAAAACTATTCATGAATCATGAACCCTAGTTAAAGAATCTCTAGACTTGATCATTAAGGAAGTAATAGTTCTGCTATATTCTGCCCTAGTGAGACCACATCTCAGATATTGCATTCAGTTCTGTATGCTACCTTTTATCTGGAGAATATTCAGAAGTTGACCAAAATGAAGAAAAATCTTCAAACATGAAAATCACTTGAAAATGATAGAGGTGTCTTACCTGCAGGAGAGAAGACTTGGGATGGGGTTCATGGCAGCTGTCTTTGGTTATTTGAAAGGCAATCACGTGGAGAATGGGTGAGAATTGCTGTACTTGATGAGATCCTAGAGGTAGAATAACAACCAATCAGTGGAAGATAGAAAGAGGAAAATTGAGGCTTGATATGGAGGGGATGGGGACTCCTAACAATAACTCTATCAACAACAACAACAAAAAGATAGAATAGACAACCTCTAAAGATAGTGATTTCCCCTTCCATGGAGATATTCGGTTAAAGGCAGCATAACAAATTGTCAGGTAAGAAGATTTAGGAGGACTTAGCTGTCTTCCAGTATTTCAAATCTTGCCACATAGAAGAGAGATCAGACTCATTCTATGTATCTTCAGAGAGCATGATTAAGACCAAGGATTGGAGATAATATAAAGGTAGATATTTGTTTCAATGAGAACTTTCTTAAAAATGGAGTTAACAGTGCAAGTGATGGTTACATGATAAAAAGTCAAATAATATTTTGATTGGAAGATTTTAAGCAGTAAACAATTTATATGAAAAAGATCTAGAGACTGTATTTAATTCTTAATATGAATTTATTTATTGGGTACTTAATACGAATCAGCAGTATAGTTAGGCAGATTTAAAAAAATGGTAATGCCATAATACATGAATATTGTTACTTATAACCTTTTAGAGTTTCTAGAGCCCTAAGATGTCCTATGACTCACCTAGGGTTATAAAATCATAGATTTTAGACCTGAAAGAAATATTAGAGGCAATTAGGCCCAACCCTCTCACTTTGCAGATCAGCAAACTGAGGCTGAGAAAAATTAAGTGATTTCATCAAGGTCACACTCAAAATATCTGAATCAGGATTTGAATTCAGGTCTTCCTGACTCCAATTCTGGTATTTTCCCCATTGCACCATCAACTTGCAACCAGTATGTTCCAAAAATGAGAGTTCAACATAATTGTTCTGAGTTTGTTTTTGTTGTACTTGAAGGCTGGTTTTCTAACTACTACATCATGCTGCCTCTCAGCTATATTAGTCTATGTTGATAACAATATTGTTATACTAATAGTAATATTGTTCCACTCTACTTTGTCCTAGTCAGACTACATTTGGAGTATTGTGTCCAACTTTTGGCAACATATTTTTGAAGAGACACTGATCAAATGGAATGAGGAGGGTAACTAGGCTATTGAAGACTCTTAAAACCTGTCAGCTGATGGATCAACTGAAAGACTTGGAGTTGCTTAACTTGAATTGGAAGAGAATAATTAGCAGTCATAAATATTGAAAGGGTTGCAGTATGGAAAAGGGATTAGATTTGTTGGTCTCAGTTCCAAAGGACAGAACAAAGACCAGTGGCTGAAAGTAATAGGGAGACAGATTTTGACAACAGGATGAAAAAAAGAAACTATCTAAACCATTAGAGCCAGACAAAAAAAAAAATGGAACTGACTTCCTCAGAAGATAATAAGTTTATCATCAGGGAGGTCTTCATTCAGAGTCTGAATAACCACTTTTTAATTTTGTAGATAATATTAATGATTTGGTAAGAACTGAACTAGATTTTGCGTAAGACTCCTTCCAACTATAAGATGTTGTTGTTGTTGTTGTTTAGTCATTTTTCAGTCATGTGTGACTCTTCATGATCCCTATTTGGGGTTTTCATGGCAAAGATACTGGAGTGGTTTGCCATTTCCTTCTTCAGCTCATTTTACATATGAGGTAATTGAGGCAAACAGGATTAAGTGACTTGCCCATGGTCATGCAGCTAGTAAGTGTCTGAGGCTAGATTTGAACTCAGAAAGATTTTTTTTTTCCTGACTCCAGGCCCTTCACTCTATCCATTGTGCTACCTAGCTGCCCCTTTAAGATGATACATATGTCATTGATATATTCATGAATATTTTATGGAAATAAATTGCTACATCTAAAGGAATTCAGATAGGTGACTCCCACAGTTAGTGAAGCATCAAATGGATGCTTCAAATGGCTGACTTTATCTTGGAAAATAAAAATGTTAGAAAAAATCCTTTTCAATAAGGAAATGAAAGAATGTGTGTGATTTTAGCCATAGTCACAGATTTCTTTTTTTTTTAATTTTTTTCTCCCATGCATTTTTTTGGGGGGTAAGGCAATTGGGGTTAAGTGACTTGCCTAAGGTCACAAGTGTTTAGTCTGAGGCCATATTTGAACTCAGGTCCTCCTGACTTCAGGGCCAGTGCTCTATCCACTGCGCCACCTAGCTGACCCCATAGTCATAGATTTCAAAGGCACTTTTGATGTTCATAAAATTTTAGAAAAATCCAGCCTTCTGGGGAACATATGCAGCTACTTAGAGCTAACATGAAGGTAAACCAGTTAGAACTTAGGAACAAATCAAGACTCTGACAGTAGATCAGGGTAGGCCAAAATCTGGTAAACATGGTTTCAAGTACCCGGGGTTTCTAGGGGAAATTGTCTTGTAATCTCTGATGCTGCCAGAGTTTGATTCAATTGTCAATCTAGAAAGGTTTTAGGAGTCACTCCAGATTGCATGCTCTCTCTCACCTGAATTATTTTTGCGCATTGTTTATTTCTGAACATGTTGTATCCCACCAGTAGAAGGCGAGCAGCCTTTTGGGGTCAAATTAGCCTGAGGCTATTTCATTTTTTCATTTTTAAATTACCAACACTTAGCACAATGATTTGCATATGTTATATTCCTAATAAATGTTTGATTTGTTCAAAGTGCTACTTGCAATTTAAAGTCTAGATTAAAAAAAATTAGGGATTTCTTACATGTTTCTCAATATCACAAATATCACCAGTAATTCCTAAAATGAATATAGAAACAACATTTCCCATAAGGAAAGGGAGGAGTAGGGTTACAGAGGAGAACCTTCTGAGATGGAAACTAGAGTAAATTATAGATTTCAGAACTGATGTAAGACTGGTGTTTGTGACTCAAACTTTCAATAGAGTATTCCCGCAGGCAGTATACCAAATGGTGTGAAGGCAAGTGAGACCGACTCAGAAGGGAAAGAAAATAGTCATTGATTTCTCTCCCTGACAAGTACGACTGCATTTGCTTCATTCACATTAATTCTTTAGTCCACTAGTTGCAGTGAGCTGTCAGAGGACATGTGAATGACAGTAGAGGAAGATGCAAACATAAAGACACTAAAAATCAATCTTTTTATTGCTGCTGGAGACTAGAGTTCAACTCAGCAGTAAACATAACTATTCTTTTGATATCTATTTGCAATATTGAGTTGTGAAAGGAGATGCTATAAGGAGATGCCCTATTGTACATTTTCCCTCTGTTTTGTTAGAGGCTAAAGATAACAATCTACCATGGTCAGAAAGAAGGAAAAAATATAATTAGAGAGGAGAATTATGGGAAAGAGTGTAATAGCTCAGTTGTACACTTACCTGTAGCCATGCATTCAATGGCAGGCTTTTCTGTTCTCTATCAATATCTCCCTCATTTTCTTGCCACAGTACCTCAAATTTCTACCATTAAAGAAACTTCATTCACCAGTGGTAATGCTTTCTTAATAGTGAACTGCAATAAATGAATTTGTTTTATTTGTGAACAAGCACAGTGAACATGATCTTTTAAATGTTATCCTAACATAAAGTTAGTCATTCCATAAAGGTACTATTTAATGATCTTGAATTATAGTTTAGTAAATGAAATCTGGCTTACATATAATCAAATCCCTTCCTGCAAAGGGCTAGGGGATTCCTCACTAATATGGTTTGGATACTTGTGTTTAAAATGTTTAAACTTTAATTTTTGGACCCTTTAATTTGAAAAAAAATGTTTTCATGACAAATTATATTCTAATGTCAGCTAGTTATACATGATAGCAAGACTGTCAATGAATGTTATAGTGTTTGTGCAAAAACCTGAGCAGATAAAGCATAAAAGAAGAAACATGATATTTTAAAGTGATAGTGGAAATAGATTTCTTGTTTTCAAAGTTTATTTACTGACTATTAAGACAAATGGAAGGTAAAGCTGGATAAGAGGGATAGGTGTAGATTATGGAGAATCTTGAATTGCATGTTGAAGAATTTTCATGGTATCCTGGGCAAAATGTTAAATTTCTTCATGAAGCAGACAACTTTCACATACTGAACCCTTCACTAAACCTAGAAATGTCCCTGTTTTGAGGCAGTCCTAAGAATTAAGCTAAATGCAAGTAAGATGTGAGAGCAACTAAAGGTTTTTGAGAAAAGAAATTATATGCTGAGAGATAAAAAGAAGAGTAATTTGACATTGTGTAACATAGACTGAACCAAGCAAAGCATAGTTCACTTACTGATGGACTGGTTGGCTGGCTGAATGACCAAATGAAAAAACAAACATTTATTAAACCCTTATTGTATTATGTACAAAGCAATATGCTAAGTAGTTGGAATACTAAGTTGAAAAAAATAGGGAGTTTAATATGAGAGAAATGGCCTATACAAATAACTATAGTAAAATAATACCATCAAGAACAAAATCATGATATTTTGTGCTCAGGAAAGGTAGAATCAAAGGACCAGAGATCATCAGATAATAGAGAGTCTGCATGGAAGAGTTAACACCGTAAGGGAGAGGAAGATTTCAGTGGAAGGAAAGAGAAGAAATCAAGGCACTAGAGATAAGTTAAGGATCTTCTGTTGTAGTCCAGAAGTGTGATGGTGAAAGTTTACCTTAGAGTTATAGAATGAACAATGGGAAGATATTTCTTGAACCTAGTAAAGTATTTAATTAAATCAAGAGAATGAAGGTGAAGGAATGAAAACTGTCCACACTTTCAATACTGGTTGACTGGGAAAATGGAAGTTCTTTTTAAAAAGTAGGGGACTTAGAAGGGGAGCTTAATTTATGTTTACCTGTGCCCTTCTCATGTATTTATATTAGGAATATGTCTGTGTGCTTTCAAGTAGAAAGAAGCAATATTTTAAGAAACACTTGGTCCTTGATACCTAATTCAGTGAGCTCCCTGATGGACCATGTTTTCTCCTTTCCTATTCATTAACTTAATAATGAATAGATGCCTAAAAGACATGTACAAAAAAGATGCAAGTAAACAAGTCTATACCTGGATGGTTAATAAATTCTCAATGTGAAATGCCAGGAGAAAAATGAAGAGAACTGTATGAAGTCTTAATTAAAAGCTGTGTCAGAAAACTGATTTATTTGGCTGTTAGTACTACCATGTGGTAATACTACTCCCTGAGATTTCATTTCAGAAGAAAATTCCCTTAAGACAGTAAGGTTTTAACATCCTGCACAACAGACGTTCTTAACTCTGAGGGACAGAATCTTCCTTGAGTCCCAATGTTGGTATTATAGGGAATTTTTTTCCTGTTAGCATTAGAGTATCCAAGCAATGAACATGCCATATTTAGAGGGCATTTTTTAATCCACAAGACACTAGATTTTGTCATCAACCACATGAGCTAAGCATGCATTAGCAATATATTAATTTTCATTTGTGGATAACAGTTAAATAGCTGGTAAGACTTGCTATTTGACAGAAGCAGGTCCCTACTATTTCAAAAATGTTACAAGCCTTCTTAGATGGTGAGTTGCCTAGTAACCAAGCGCAGGATTCATCATCTTTACTTGTCAAAAGGGCTCTGGCTTGTTATCAATGCATCAGTTTTCTTCTGATGATTTTATCTATTTTTTACTAAAAGTATACCTTTCAACCACAGACAAGTAGTGGATTCCCTTGTGTAATGAAAGGATCACAGGTTTTCTAACTTCCAGAGCTTTTCAGGTTCAAGACAGCTTACTTACATTTAGCTAAATTCTTAGCACTGCCTCTGACCAGAGGCTTTTCTAGGTTTAGTGAAGGGTTCAGTATGTGAAAGCTGTCTGCCCCATGAAGAAATTTAACAATATTTTGAAGGAATTTTTACAGAGTTTAGCAATTTTCAGGTATACTTTGAAAGCAGAATGGAACATAGTAGGCACTTAATAAATGTTCATTAACTGTTAACTATCGGTTCTATAGTCAGAAGACCTAGATCTGATGTACCTCTTATACTTAATACCTGTGTGACATTGAGCAAGTCTCTGCCTTCTGTGGCCTAAGTTCCCTCATCTGCTTGATAGGAGACAGTTGGACTAGAGGACCTCTGAGGTCATTCCCAGTTTGAGGTTTTATGATCTTTTCATCCTAAGTCTCATCTAGTACTATAAAGTAGCATGTCTCTCTGTCTTCCTATCTGTATTTTCAGAAGGAATTATGATATTTTTATTGATGGAAAAAGGTTGTTTTTGCCAGGACCAGTAATATCGTCAGCTTAGGGAATTTTTGGCAACTGCTTTCCAATTTATGGTCTTTGAGAGTTTCTTAGGAAACTGAGAGGCTAAATGATTTACCCAGGTTCACACAGTCAGTATGTATAAGAGTTAGGACCTGAATTCACATCTTCCTGAATCTTTTTTTTTCCCCACTGTCATGCTTCCTCTTTATAACAGGAGTTAGCATAAGGTGCAAACTGCAATTTATCTAGATTGCAGCTGAGATTATCCCAATGAGGCAATATCTTGAGAAACCATAGATACAGACAACAAGATTTATTTCTTTATTTTGAATATCAAAGGACAAAGAGATGTAAGAGAGAAAGAAAGATCACACCTCAACATCAAAATGCATTATAAATTAATGAACAATGGAGCCACCTTCTTTAAAAGAAATTTATCTCCTCTAATCAAATCTTGAAAGAGAATGCAGTCAAATGCCCGTAGAGTTTGCTCAGCATTCTCAATGGGTGGTAGTATAGGTGTGGTTTATACGTATTGACACTTTTATATGAGCATTAGTCATTGTAATCCCCCTTCTACATAATAAGAAGGAAAAATATTCAAGCAAAAATATCTGATATGGTGACCATATGTTAAAATGGATGCATCATTCTGTCCTACTATTCTGCACTATCTCTGTTATGAAGTGAAATTAAGGTGTAAATGCAACCTGTTCATAGTGCATAATCATTTTAATATATTGTTGTTTTATTTGTTTTCATTCATTCATTCATTTTTGTTTGTTTTGCATCAAAGTATATTAGCACCATCTATTCTAAGGTATCCATTATCTTTGCATTCTTATCTCCCTAGGTCTTCCATTTTGTAAAAATATCTTGTTTTATTTTTTTCCAGATACTCATTTAGTCCTTGCAGCCAGGACATTCTTCTTCTCTGAGACTCTCCTGTGACTTATGGTAGAATGATTTTCTTTTGGTAAGATTGTACCTTAGGCATCTCCAAGTCCAAATTATTTCTTTGTACTATTTGGCATTTTCTTTGGTTTGTTCATACAGTTAGTCCCAATGTATGATCTAGTGGCTTGTTCTTAGAACAACCTATACTCCTGTACATGTGGACGGTGTGGGAAGACTCTATTTGGTCATCAGTGTCATGGATAATATCAGGCTTTCCTTTCTGTAGAAATTATTGGGCCTTATCTCGTTGTGAGGTTCAGTCACAGGACACCAGTATGCTAGATTCTCTCAGGATTTTATGGATGTTGGTCAGGAACATTTATTTTTGCTGTGTCCTTGGGACCTTCTTTCATTGCTGAAAATGGGATTGGAGTTTGAGGAAGCCATCCCATTGGACTTACTCCTTTTTAGACTTCTCCTCTTGCTAAGAGGCTGTAGGGTTTCCTTTCCCATGGAAACAGGGTGCTTCACACTATTTAAATATTTTACACTAGCTTGTTCTGGGCTTTTAAATAGTAATGGATTTCTTTTTGTACATCCTGGACTTGATGAAGAAATTTATAGCTGATTCTCATTTTATTGCTTTGTCTTTAAAATCTCTTGCATCTTTAGAGCTTAACTTTGGTGTTTATATCGGGATCTGAACTCCTCTAGTTCCAAATGCATTGAAATCTCCCCACAATCTATAGGTTCTCCACTGCAAACAATGCTAGCACTTGGTTTTAGACATGATTTTGATCATATTGAATAAGAATCTTTAAATGCCTACATAATGTGGGATTTTTAACATAAATGAGTTGTTAAGGGCCTTTTCTATATCTATTGAAATAATCCTGTGATTCTTGATGAATTTTTGACTGATTCTACTAGTAATTTTGTTAATAACTGATACTTTTTTGCATCACTCTCATTTCTCTTCCCACTTTTTCCTCTACTTCTCTTACTTGCTTCTCAAAATCCTTTTTTGAGCCCTTCCATGGCCTGAAACTGATTCATATTTTTCTTGGAGGCTTTGGATGTAGGAGCTTTGACTTTGTTGTCTTCTTCTGGTTGTATGTTTATCTTCTTTGTCACCAAAGAAAGATTCTATGGTCTGACTGTGGTCTGACCACAAGCACTCTTTTCTGCCTTCGAATTGTGAGGAGGATACTCTCTCCACTGCCACTACAAACTCCACCACACCAGTGCTCCTCCTCACCCCAGGACCACCACCCAGAACTGTGATCCAAATCCAAGCACAGACAAAGCAAGAGAAGCCTGCCTCAGCACCAGCAAAGAGATTCTGGTAATTCCCCTCTGATCAGCCACACGATTCTCCCTCTGTCTCTGGGCTGAGAACTCTGGAAGCAGCCGCCACCCTGACGCCAGGCCAGGACTGGGACTGGGACAGAGCTTCTCTCTCACCACAGTCACAGACTTTTCCTACTGACCTTCTGAGTTGTCTTTGGCGTTTGTGGGTTACCAAGTCTGGAAATTGTCACAGCTGCCCCGTGATTCAGTCCCCTGAGGCTGCTCCAGGTTCTCTGAGGCCTGTTCTTTTCCTGTTTTCCCACACTGAACTCCATTCCTCTCCCAACTTGGCATGATGATACCTTTTCAATCAACCATCCAGGTAGTCTTGGGCTAGAAAATTGTTTTACTCTGTCTTTTTGTGGGTTCTGCTGCTCTAGAATTTGTTAAGAGCCATTTTTTACAGGTATTTGGAGGGGTTTGGGGGAGAGCTCAAGCAAGTCACTGCTTTTACTTTGCCATCTTGGCTCCACCCCCAAATAGCTAATACTTTTTAATCCCTGCTATGGAAACCACTTGATCATAATGAATAATTTTGAGATATATTTCTATAATCTTTTTGCAAGAATTTTATTTTGAATTTTTACTTCTTTATTAGGGGGGTTGGTTCATTACTCTACTCTGTTCTTTCTCTCTATGATTTGTATATAAAGACCATATTTTTCTAATAAAAGGAATTTGGTAGAGTATTTTCTGTGTTTAATTTTATAATTTAAATACATTATCAATTAGGTAAGATATTCCTCACAATTCATTTTAGTTATTTTGTGAAAATTCCACATTAGAAATCTATTTGAGAAGTGCCATTTTCCCTGCCTTTTCACATATTCTTAAACCTTTTTTGTACTTTATTCAAAACTTATTCTCTTATATAATTTTAATTTTACTGGATAAAGTTTAACAAGAAATTCTAGAGATTTGACTTGCAAACTGATAGATAATATAAATAATCATCTCTATGTCACACTGTTATTTCTACTTAGAATGACACTTTAACCAATAATGGTTTAACAAATAATTCAGACATCAATTATTAGGGACTTATATATCATAAAAAGTTATGTTTCAATGTTTATATGTTTAAGCCTCTTGTCATTTTTATTTTACTGTCTTATTCGTGGAAGAGCCAGACTAGTGTGTTGTTTTTTTTTTTTTCAGGATAGGGAAGACTTGGCCATGTTTGTAGGTAAAAAGAAATGAACCAGTAAAGAGGGAGGGATTGAAAATAAGTGACAGAATGGGGATGACAGAGGGGAGAAGCCTGTTGGAGGAGACAGAATGGAATGGGATAACTTGAACAAGCAGAGGGGTCAGCCTTGGTAAAGAGCAGGTCACTTCCTCATGTGAAACAGGTGTGAAACAGGAGAAGTGGCAGAAGGCACTAAATTATAGGAGATGACGAAGAAGGGATAAGAGGAATTACATGGTGAATGACCTTAATTTTTTCTGTAAAATATTAGGCAAGGTTTTCCATTACTACATGAACATAAGAATGGCCTGAATGGAACAATCCCAACGTTGTCTTCTATGATATAAGGTGTTCCCCTTATATCCATATAAGGATGCAATGGCATGCCAAGATTTTTATGAGTATGGAAAATTAACATTTATTTTTGGTTATACAATCATTGGGAATAAAAGGATTCTAGAGATGATCTATGTCAATGCCATTATTTTACAAGTGAGAAAACTAAGGTTTTCAGAAGATAATAAAATTCATTCTGAGACCTTCTAGTAGCCTAGGATTTTATGTAATTAATATAATGTAATGCATAAGTAGGAGCATCTGTGCTACCTCAGAAAATCTCTCTTAAACTTGGGTTACATAAATTCAGCCAAGCAAGCATGAGTTGAGATATAATTTTAGACAGAAAGCAAATGAGTTTAGCCCAAAAGTTTCTCTCTCAAGGACTAGTGAATTTACAGAATTTTTGCCTCATGAAAATGTGTAGTTTCCAGGATAAAAATCATTCATTCTTGTGTCCATTTGTTAATTTATTTTTCTGTGTACTTAGCTACTCATCTATTATTTATCTATATATCCATCTATTTACTCATCAATCTATCAGTATTTAGAGGACATTGAAGCATCTGTACAGAACCTCAATTACTTAAAGGAAGGAGAAGAGGAAAATTAAGGAAATAGTAATTATTGTGCAATTTCAATTACAGAGAAAGCATGGAAGAGTGTATAGAGGGCCAATCTTGTGACTAGGAAAAGCTGGATTCAAGGACTACTTGTGACACACAGTAGCTATGTGACCTTGAACAGGGCAAAATTCCTTAGTCTGTCAGACAACTGTGTAAGAATAGAGGCTGCAGATGAGTTGGCAGCTGGCAGTGGTGGATAATTTCTATCTCAATAATTCCCTATGTCACTGAAAACATGTTTACCCATACACACACACATACATGCATACAAGCAATATTTTTGTTAATGATAACCTCTACAATTCAGATGAACATCTGCTTTCACTCAGCTAAAATTCAATATAGTATAAATAACTGGGGAAATCATCTTTTAACAATCTGAATACTTAAGCATTCAAATGTATATGCCTAGAACCAGTAATTAATTTATGCAATGATTGTTTCTATATGTAAAGGAAATAAGTAGATGCCTATAAAGTATGAATCAAAGGAAAATGACAAGCCCGATGATTCAAAAATATTTACTCCACCAATCTGAAAATTCTAGGATCAGAGTTACTCCTTTAGGGTAAAGGCATTGTTTCTAGAAAGCCATTGAAAAATCCAAATATGTCACCAGGAATAGTATTAGCTTAACCCATCAGAATTTACTATCAGTAGATTTATTCATGCCAGTTATCAGAATCATTTGGAATGGAATATAGAACAGGCACATTTTTATATGATTATAGAACAAGAAATGATAACCTGATAGAGAATCAGTGTTGCATGGTAGGTAGAACATTGAATTTAGAGTCAGGAAGACTTAAGTTTTAATCATGCCTCCAACACCTACTAGCTGTGTGATCCTAATCAAGTCATTCTACCTCTCTTAAACTACATTTCCTCATTTGCAAATGATAGATAATAAAAAGCAATTCTCTCTTAGTGTTGTTGTGAGAATCAAATATGACAATATTTGAGAAGTACTTTTTAAAACCTTCAAGTTTTATGTAAGGATAATTATTATTAAAAGAATGTCATTATTATTAATGACAATAAATTAATGCCAGAATTAATATGCAATTATTATTAATGCAATAATAATGCCTTAGTTAATATAATAATATTAATTAATTAAACAAGTGATATAATAATATAATTAGTTATTGCATTAATATAATAATTTTTGCATTAATAATGATGTTGTTCAGTCATTTCAGTAGTATTGAACTCTTCATCTTAGGGGATTTTCTTAGCAAAGATACTAATGTGGTTAGCCATTTCCTTCTCTAGCTCATTTTACAGATGAGAAACTAAAGTAAACAGGTTTAAGTGATTTGCTCAGGGTCACACAGCTGTTAAGCGCCTTCAACTCAGGAAGATGAGTCTTCCTAACTTCAGGCCAGGTGCTCTATCCACTGTGGCATCTAGCTGTCCCAGTGATGACATTACAGACTTACTAATGCAATAATTATTATATTAATTAATGTGATAATTGATTATATTAATTTGATTGTTATAATGTTATTACTAATTTACACAATTATTGTTACATTAATAGAAGAAATAATAATTCATATTATTACATTGATGTACTAATAATGCCATTTTAAATTATTATCATGTATTTATAGAATTTTCAATTATCTCATACTGCTTACTTCAGCAAAAGAGTATTTCTTTTAAACATTGTACTGCCTTAGGAGCTAGTAGATTCTCTCTTATTTGAAGTCTTCAAGTAAAGGCTAAAGGAATGGAACAAATGCATTGCGTATGTCATGGATAAGGATTCTTATTCACATACAGGCTCAACTAAATAGATTCTGAGAACCTCTCCATCTCTGAGATTTTGTCATTTTCCAGGTGTTATTTAATGGCTACAAATCATGGATCATCATAAGCCTGGAAGAATCAATCACTAATAACCCAAAAAGCAATGGGACGTTTGATGATGACTCATGATGGTGATAAGCACACTAGAGTTAACCCAAGTTCAGAAGGAGCAGCTTAGCTGGGAAAAGCAAGTTAGGTAACCATCATAGCAAGACAGCATCAAGTCACTCAAAATTGAGCAGCCTTCTTACACAGATATAATTAGGCAAAGGTAGTATTATAGTGGGGGAGATTTAAAGATGAAGATTTGTGGGGCATAGTACTATTAATAGCCTAATCCTTACTGTGGAGCCTTCCGTAAGTTTTGGCTACTTGCAAGGAGTGACTGAGACCCAATTTTTTCTCTGAGTTTCAGAAGAACATGGTGTATTGTATGGTCTTTGTATTTGTCATTGTGAGATTGTCTGAAGTCTTCCCCAGTGTGGCATTTTTCTTTGATTTTTTTCACAGTCTACCAACTCTTAGGAAGGCAATCAAACGAAAAATGAAGGAATGAATGAATTCATATCAAGCCCTTACTAGATGCAAAGCACTCTGCTAAGCTTTAGGAATGCAGATAGAAAAGTATTGAGTCTTTGCTCTCAAGGATTTTACATTCTAATAGAAGCTCGAATACATAGAAAGTTTCAATTACAAGATGAATAGGTACCATGGGTCTTAGGGTGCAGGGCAAAACAGATATGATGCACCTTCTTTGGGGTCATTTCTATCGATTAAATCATCTTGTTTTGATGTTGAACCATTTGAAAGGACCAAGCACTTTCTTGTTAATAATGAGACCCCTACCCCATCTTCAGTATCTGTGACTGATAAAGAGGCAGAGTAAGACAGTATTATCCACACCACAGACCCTACTCTTTCTTCTATTTCATTGGAGGGAATAAAAGAGCTCATTCATAATCTTAGGAAGCAGATTCATAAGTTATGTGCTGGTGACGGTGGGTAGCAGGAGTTGTTGACTATTAAAGTAATGTTTAGCAAGATTAGCCCACTCATGTCACAGCAATTTAGACTAGTACAAGTTATTTCCATTAATGGTACAAGGAATATTGGGGGATTATAGATGCTTTAGGACTGAGTTCTTATAAGTGTGTGGATTCATATCAGAAAAGTGATGCGAATAAAATAGATTTTAAGAAATATGTTAAGAAGGGCTGAGACTAAACTTGTACATTAGACATGATACTGGGTTGGGGAGAGACACTGTTGCTGAAAATATTTCCAAAAAAGTTGAATGCAGTCCTATGAGGACCAATTATTGATAGGTTAAATCCAATTACTATTTAGTAAGCATCTATTAATTACAAGGAACTGTGGTAGACACGGGGGGAAGGAGAGAAAAGAGAGAGACAGAGACAGAGACAGAGACAGAGACAGACATAGAGACAGAAAGACAGAGACAGACGAGACAGAGAGAGAGAGAGATGAAAGAATACAAGTAATTTGAGGAAAAAAGAAAAGACTAAAGGCTAGGAGTCTGTGAGATTCAGGAAAGGCTTTCTTTAAGAAATGGCATCTGAAGGGGCAGCTAGGTGGTGCAGTGGATAGAGCACTTGCCCTGGAGTCAGGAGGACCTGAGTTCAAATCTAGCCTCAGACACATAACATTTGCTAGCTGTGTGACCCTGGGCAAGTCACTTAACCCTATTGCCTAGCAAAGACCAAAAAAAAAATGGCATCTGAGTTGAGACTTGGAGAAAGGTATGGGTTCTAAGAGGTGAAGGTGAGAAGGAAATATATTCCAAGCACAGGGGACAAGCTGTCAATCTGTACAAAGATATGAAAGTGGGATATGGAGTTGTAAATTGATGAATTTTACTGCTTAACTCAGCTATAAAAGAGAAATAGAAGATTCAGGAACATAAGAAAGAAAGTGTGAGGCAAGAGTCTCAAACTGATATAATTGTGAACAAATAAGAATAGTCTCCCTTGCTGAATGTATACTGAGGCTACTATGTATTTTTGTTTTGTTTTGGTTTGGTTTGGTTTGGTTTGTTTGTTTGCTTGCTTGTTTCTGTCACAGTACCATTCATTTCAATGATACACACTTTACAAGAAGCCCCAAAATCTGGAATTTACTACTAGGTCTTCAGAAAAATGAAAGTCAAAGAGTGAGGTGATAATTTCCAGTACAAAAAAAAAGTCTTGAAAAGGACAGAATCAGAAGCAAGAGGAATGGTTCAAAGCTCTGACCCAGGGTAAAGGGAGTACTGATTGATTTGGGATTGAACAGTTCTATATTTTCTGAAGGCAATTCAAAAAATAGGGAATGCCTCTTTGATATAAGACCACACACAAGGTGTTGGTGAGGGAGGAAAGGAAAGCTAGTGAGATGTGAGACTATTCTCATAAGAGAAGCACAATGCCACAAGAGGCAAGTGATTCTAAGAGTGATAGACAGGACTGTAGCCACAGAATCAAATGGGATTCAAACTGCTGTAGAATTCCCAAGCAAGAATTTCCTGAGTAGACCTCTGAAAGGAATTGATACTTTGGAATAACACAGCAAACCTGAGGTTGTCTCTTGGTCCTTCCATGAAACTGTGAAAGCAACAGTGGGACAGAGTGCTGCTTCAGTTAATGAGAGTACATGCAGTTTCCTCTCCTACTTTAACTCTGTAGGCAATAATATCATGTTACTCTGAATATTCCTGTGAGGGGTGTAAGAGGCGTGACCCTTCTCAACTTTAGCATCAGGGGTCTTCCCTTCCTCCCTCCCATTCTTCTTTCCTTTCTTCTTTTATTCCTTACTACCTCCCTCCCTTCCTCCTTTCTTCTCTTCCTTCATCCTTCCCTCCCTTCCTCCTTCTCTTCCTTCCTTCTTTTTCCTTTCCTCTCTTCTTCTCTTCCTTCTTTAGATGTCTAAAGATATTGATTTCCTTGTTTGAAGCTGATTAGTAATGAAGAGTTTCAGCATCAGAGAGGATGACCACCAACAGGAATTCAAACCCTGACCCAGGTTTCCAGAAGACTTGGACTAAAGAGAATTGTTTGAATATGGTATAGCCAAGGTAAAATGTAAAAATGTCTATTCAGCAGTGCTATAAAATACATAATGTCTTGCTATTTTAAGTATCAATTTCCCAGTAGAGTCTAATGGTACATTAATTATAAGTTGCTGCTGCTTTCTTAAGTTTTCTATCAACCTGATCAGCCATTCAAGCCCAAGAAGATATTAGAATCTTTCATTTTTACCAATTTTAATTTGTCTATTTTGTCTAGGATTTAGGGGTGACAGATCTACATCAAACTGGACTTGGAGGGCACCTATGATCTCCTTAAAACCATGCCTTGTAATGAATAGAATAGGGAAAATTCATTAAGTCACCTGAATGACCTGAACTAGTATTCATTATGTCCAAGTCACAGGCAAAAGGCTATCTTCCATTGTCCTCAATCCTAATTCTACAAGAAAAGTAGTCTTCTGGATACGGTTTGAATTTTTATAAATACTTCATTATTTATCCCATTCAGGTAGATTCACACAGCTTTATTTAATTAATGAAATGGCAGCAGATTTCTTGGTTAACATGTCTTGACCTTGTTAGGTGATATTTTCATTGTTTCTTGGAATAAACAAGAAATTCAAGAAGCAGTTACTTGGTTAGGGTTGTTTTTATTATGATTTATATCTCAAACTTGAAACATGCATCTACCACCAGACTCACCTGAGAATCATGTTCCATCATGGAGGATTACAAATATACTCATAGTGTTTTGACAACAAACAATTAAAGCCCTGCAATTTTCTGAGGGATGGTGAACTTTGGAGACAATTCTTTCCGGAGTACTCAAGACTAATAGAATCCTTCACACTCTTGCGGTAATGTTTAGCCTCCTCTGTGCATCATTTATGCTGTGACTATGTGTGGTACCTTCCTGTTGCCTGAACATCACTTTTCCAAGATAGCCAAATCTGTAGCAACAAGACATCCTGAGCCTGTCTAGAATGGATTTGTGACAACAAACAGAAAAATCGATGTTTGAGGAGATCCTAGACATAATTATTACCAAAGATGTCATATAAAAAATGTAAACGACATCAGTGAGGACTAAATATGACTTCAGAAAAAGAAAGTAGACTATCATGTAACCAAAATGAGAAACAACTAATAAGTAAGCTATCTAATATGTTAATTTAATTAATTAATACTCATCTAATTTACTAGTAAGTTAATAAGCTATCAATGTGGTACAATAATAACAATAACAAGAGCTAGCATTTACATAGAGATTTAGGTTTTGCAAAACACATTACAAATATTATCTCATTTGATCCTCACAACTCAAAGAAGTAGGTGTAATTATTATCCCCATTTTATAGATGGATAAACTTGGGCAGGCAGAGCTTAAGTGACTTTCCCTGGATTATATAGCTACTAAGTGTCTGAGGCAGGATTTGAACTAGGATGTTTCTGACTGCAGGGCTAAAGTCCTATACACCTCACCACCTAGCAATCAAGTATTAAAATAGAAGAGAGGCCTTGTGTGTGTAGACATACATATATATATATATATATATATATATACACATATATGCATATACATACACATATGAATAATGAACAGCAAGGCTTTTTTCACTCTAGATAAAATTTTTCTTCAGAAAACTTCAAACATTTTGAATAGACTTGAAGAGCATAAGATAAAACTAGAAAGAAATAAGTGACCAATCAGGCTAAAAAAAGGAAAACACATGGAAGAATAGTCTTTGCAGCAATGTCAGCTGGGGGTCTGCAGGCCACAAGCAGTCTGCAAAAATTCTCGAGTGCCGCTGAACCATATTAAAATGCATTGGGGGCAAGAATCCATTTCTCTTTAGCTTGACACCAACAGGCCTCTGACATACTTCAATACTTTAAAAATTCCTGATTTCTTTTGTGTGACTATTCCGTCCTCCAACTGTCTTTAATATAATGAGAAGGTGCTCGTTTTTAGCTTCTCTTCCATTTGATATTGCAGAGGGCTGGCAGGTGACAAAAAGAGAGAAAACTACAGAATGAAGGAGAATGGTAAAGGCAGGCAGTGTTCAGTCGAATGATTTAAAGGGCTTCTCTAAGATTCTTTCCCTCCAGGAATTGAGATATAAAAGATAAAGAATCCAAATGATACCCCCTTATCAGCTCTAGCTTGTCACTTTCTCCCCCCTTTTTTCTTCCTCTCCTTAGCCCTAGTTTTGCCCAAACACTAGCCACACATTTCCAAGGATCTTATAGAAAAGGAGAGAATTAGGGATGACCTAATCCAACCCCTCCATTTTACAGACAAAGAGAGACACAGAGGAGTAAAGTTAACCCAAGTTACTCAGATACTAAGAAGAACTGCAATTCAATCCTATGTCTTATGACTCCAAATCCAACTCTCTTCTTAACATACCACACTTCAGTCACGCACTTCTAGATATATTTCACTAAATTGCCACATCTCCAATCTCCTCAAATTGTAATATCTATTCCATGACTACAAGTTCCAAATCTCATTCCCCTCATGTCCTTAAAATATTGTCCCCCACCCTAACATCCCTACTTCCTCTGACTTTCCACTATTCTTGAATTAACTTATTCTTTGATGATTTGATGGCTCTTACTCTTGGGCTAAGACAGCTAGGTGGCACAGGAGAGAGAGTGCTGGGCCTAGAATCAGGAAGACTCATTTTCATGAGTTCAAATCTGCTCTCAGACACTTACTGGCTGTATGACCCTTAACCTTGTTTGACTCAGTTCCTCATCTATAAAATGATCTGGAGATGGAAATAGCAAATCACTCCACCACCCTTGCAAAGAAAACCATAAATGGGGTTATGACTAAAAAACAACTCTTGGGCTACTGAGCACATCTGGATATAGTCACAAAATTAAGCAGATCTCACTCATCAAAGAATGAAGGTACATTTCACATGGCCCTTTATTGCTGTTTGTTAATCCTATTAGTCTACTTATATTGACTCACAATCTTATTTTTCACATCAAATATTGCAGGTCTTTTCCCTCTTTTTTCACTTAATATAACAGCTCATCTATACTCCTTTAGTGGAAAGGAACAAGCATTTATAAAGTACCTATTATGTGCCAAGCATTGTGTTAAGTGCTTTATAAATACTGTGTCATTTGATCATCCCAAGAACCCTGGGAGGTGAGTCATATTATTATCCCCATTTTACAGTTGAGGAAACTGAGGAAGGCAGAGGTTAGGTGACTTGCCTAGGGTTACAGAGCTAGTAAGTTTCTGAGGTAAAATTGAAACTCAGATTTTCCTATCTCCAGGCCTAGTCCCGTATGCACTGCACCACTTAGCTGCCTTCTCTTTACTGAGAATACTGAAGTCATTTGATAAGTACTCATTCAACTACTCTCATCTCTCCCTAACATTTCTTAGTACCATTACCTATACTCTCTTTCCCTCCTGTCTCAGAAAAAGGAGTATTTTTCCTCTTTGATAAGGCTAATTTCCATTTATGTATCCTTGACCCCATATCTTTTCACAATATACATTATAGACATCAGAGAATCAAAAATTGAATAGGACTTTCAAATTCATCTTGTCCAAGATTCATTTTAAACATAAATCAAGGGTAAAGGCTATTTCTTTTTTTTCTTTTTGTATCACCAGCAGAGTGCCTGACATGTAGTAGTCACTTATTAATAATAGCTAACAGTTATTTAACGCTGTGTGACAAGCACTTTGCTAATATTATCTTGTATGATTCTCATAACAACCCTTCAAGGTAGATGTTACTATTAGCCCCATTTTATAGATGAGGAAACTGAGGCAGAAATTAAGTGACTTGATCAGAGTCATGCAGCCAGTATGAGGTGAGATTTGAACTCAGGTCTTACTGACTCCAGGCACAGCACTCTTATCTACTGTGCCACCTAGCTGCTTGTTAAATTTAATTGAATATGGAAAATGAGAATGGGAGAAGTCAGTCACTTGTTCAAGGTCACACCGCTAAAAAGTACTAGAAGAAGGCTTTAAATATGGACTATCTGACTTCAAATGTAGGTCATACTATAGTAGGTGTCTTTCCTAACATTAACTTGAAATTACTCTAAAAATCAGCACTTCTCTTTCATTCATTCATTCTCTCTCTCTCTTTCTCTCTCACTCTCTCTCTCTCTCTCTCTCTCTCCACACACACACACACACACACACACACACACACACACACACACACATTCAAAGTAGGACTCAAAGTACTATTTTACCCTATCACAAACCACTCTCTAATATACAATGTATATCTCTTTTTTTGACTCAAGTTTAAAGACAATATGATCATAACTAACACATATTTACCTATACACATGCATAATGAGGAATTCTGTAGAACTCTGAAGTCATCATTCAGAGAATAAATTCTCCTTGTCCAGTATTAGAGATGAAAGCTGATTGGGGTGTAAGAGGGACTGAGCCAAGAAAGGTGTTGATTTTCAGATGAATCTCTTATCTCTGTGTTTTGCTTTGATTTTCTCCTCCTTACAGATTCATGAACAAGCTTTTTCACTGATTAGTGTGGAACTTATGTTGAATTCATGTGAACAGTGTAATCTTATACAGCTACAGAGGCATCCAAGTGACCTTAATAAATAGTATTCAGTGTTATTCAGGCTTTTAGAGCTTATGTGAGGAAGCAAGATCAAAAGAGAGTGACAGCAGGACCTGGAATAGTGAGAGACTGAAATAGAAAAGGAAAATAGTCACAAAACTATCCATACATCTAAGAGAGGAATATATTTTTCCAAAAAGTTATAAATGGAACTGAGGGTACACTTGAGAAATAAAATAAAAATTATAGGAGAAATTTATTTCCATAAAGTTATATTACAGATCTTTGTAGGTCAAAGCCATATCACTTTAAATATATTTGTAGTTCAAGCAAATCACAAACTTGTAAAGAAAAATGAAAACAATCTTACAGTGTGTCTTAGTTCTCTGTCCATTGTGTCCTTGCTCTCTAGACCCATTGTAGAAGACAGATTATCTTTTACCTTCCTTATTTTATCATAATGATATTCAGGAAAGAAAATCATATATACAGGAAAAATCTGAAGTCTCATATATTCATATACAACTTTCTTGATTTAAATTTACTGACAAAGCCTTCTTTTGTTTATTTAGAGAATCCTTATCCAAAAAAAGAGGTAAAAACAAAAATGAAGTACTTCAGTTTTTGTAATAGAGAGCCACCCGATTTACTATGTTAATCACAACACATTAGATTTTGTTTTCTTTTGTTTTTCACACAAATCATCCTAATTTTCCTATTGCTTGTTTAAAAAAAAGGATAACCAGTGTAGCAGCTAGTACCTTCCCTCCAAAATTCCCTTCTATTCATTTTGAATCTATTTTATATATACTTATATTTGTAAATATCTCTTCCTATAGAATGTAAGAGCTATTTTGTTAATTTCCTTGTATTCACAGTACCTAGTACATGCTTAATAAATAATTGCTGATTGATTAAATTCATTGAGACCTTTATAACTAAGTCATCTATTTAACTCTGCATATATATGTGTATGTACATATATATACACATATGTACAAATAGATATGCATATATAGCTAGGGATATAAAATATGCACATATATTGTAATGTCAAAAAAGCCATGATTTCAGCACTATGGATATACTCTCTGTTAATAGAGATGACAAGTCCTTCTTTCAATCCAATCAATAAGCATTTATAAAATGCTATGTGCTAGTCACCAGACATGTTAGAAGGCTATACCTCATGAGTTCTTATAACCAGAAACTTCCCCTTTCTTGGTAGCCATGCTCTTCAGATGACAGATACAGTATTCATATATACAAATAATACATATGATCATATTTTAATCTGTTTTGACACATATATAGCCATAGTCTTAGTTGTGTGACCTTTATTTTATGTATATTTACATATATGAAGACACAAACACAGATTTGCTTGAGGAAAAAAAACAAATATACAGAGATTTCTTACAAATAATCATGTGTTTTAAAATAAAAATAAAAGAATAATCACCTTAGAGGCTGTACAAACTTCAACTAAACAGGAGCTGGAAACAGAATAAGATTAAAGCCTCCTAGACCTTTACTCAGTGATTCTTAGTAACTTTCTCTCCTATTTTCAGACCTTATTAAGACAAGTCTATGGAGAATAAAGTTATTCAGACCTGATTTGAAGTACTGTGTAGCTTTTGTTTTGACATTCATACATTTTGAAATACTTTTGTTTCAGTTACTAAGTTTCATTTCTCTCATGAAACCACTAATGAGGCTATTTTTACCCTTACATTTATATTTTGGAGAGAGAGATTTTTAATTCTTTGAAAATCTGAATCTTCAGAAACTTAAAATGTAAAAATTTTCCTAAAGAATTATAATACAGAAGAATGAAATGTTTTTTTCCATTTTGTTTCTCTCCAGCCTCTTCATTAATAACTAAATTTCAGAATCAATTATTTATAGTAATTCATTTCAAAGTATGAGTATATTCAGTTTTAAAAAGCTTTTATAAAGGAATATTTACTTCAAAGTTACAGCAAGAATAAAAGCCCAAACATTTTCATCAATACCTCAGGGTCTATAATACCACCTTGCTCTAGGAAGGTGTCTGCACTGTAGGAAAAGGTCACTTAACCCAGTTCATATATATCAATGACTCTCAAATTTATGTCCATATGTGACCTGACAGCTAGAGGAATACTTATAGCAGCTTCTAATGGCTTGGGTCGAGAAGGTCATTCCTGGGTCCCTGGGGCATCAAGGATTGACCAACTACAAAACCCAGTGTGGAACATAGGAAAACCAAAGCACTCTCCAAATTTTAGAATGACAAGGTGATGAAGTATCCTCTGAACTTTTTTTATCAAAACTCACAATGTTTTGGAGATTCTACTCCCTGAAATGGAGAGAATATTAAGAAAGGCCAAGGAATAGAGTCATTCCTTAATGGCCTCACAGACTCAAAGGCCCTTAATTATTTCCCATTATCATACAGTGTCTTGCTACACACCTTGAGAGGGGTCACACCACCAGGAACAGAGAACCTGAAATGACTGATGTCAGAACACGTATATGCTTCCCCCCCCCCCAAAAAAAAAGAATTCTAAAATTTCAAATCCATATTCACCATAAACTTCCTATCATCTAAGGCTGGATTTTGCTTAGTCAAAACAAGAACAGTTGGTAACCATGGGCCTATTTTTCAGTAAATTGCTGTGAAGTTTGGAGTTCTGTTCAGGGCAAATCCATTTCATATGTTTGTTTGTTTGTTTTTTTCATAGATGTAACCAAGTCAAAGGTTTTGGAATAGTAGCTTTTATTTTTGGATTTTAGTCTTTTTCTTTCAAACCTGATCAAAGTTAGGAAATGTGAACATGCATAGAAATATGAATCAAATTTTTGAATTTCTAACCAAGGAAAATGTGTTATTTCATCTCAGCTGGTTCCCCTACACCAAATTATGCTTTGAGAACTGGGTTCTTAACATATAGGCCAATTGATTTGCTTTTTATTAGGAATATCATTTCTTTCTCTTTTTTTCCCCAAAAGCAGTCGGTTATCATGCAATCTTAACCAGAACTTATAAAACATAGCAGGGGAGGGTGGTGGTGCAAGAGCAGGGACAACACTGGACTTAGCATAATACACTTAGATCTACAAAGAAGCTGAGGCCATCTAGTCCAACCTTCTCATTTTACAAATACAGAAACTGAGGCCCAGAGAGGTGAAGATACTCAAGGTCACACAATAAGTCAGTATTTTAGAGTAAAGAATCAAACTGGAATCCTCCAGCTCCAAATCCAGAATTATTCCACTATATCAGTCCACTATCTTGTCTTGGACTCATAACATGTTCCAATCCTGGCTCTGTCACACTATGTGATTTTGTTCTGTGTGATGGAACACTGGGATTGAAATCAGGAAGGGCTGTATTCAAATTCTGCCTCAGACATATACTAGCTGTGTGACCCTGGGCAAATCATCTAACCACTCAATATCCTCATATATAAAATTTAAAAAAAAAAACTTGGACTTGACAAGCTCCAGATCCCCTTCAAGCTCTAAAATTGAGTCCATGATCATATGTCTTCTCCTTGGGTTATGGTTTCCTCGTTTGTAAAATTAATGCATTGGACTAAATGGCCTCTGGGGTCTAACATCTATGATTCTGTGAAATCTGACTAGCATATTTTTTTTTCTGAATATAAATGGTTATCTTAATCTGGAAAAAAAAAGGTTTTAAAAACCTTTCAGTGAGTCAAAACTATCAGCACGTAACTCTTACATTATCAGAACTCTAACATACAATATGGGAATGTTGGTGGGGGGGTAATTTCAGAGTGGAATGAATTAAAGCCCCTGTGATTTCACAGATACACAAGGAAGAAATTATAAAATAACTGAGTGACCTCAATCAGTCCATTCCTTAGTCTCCAACTTCTCTACTTGCCTCCCAACAGCTTTTTAATCCTAGAGATATCTCTGCCCTGAAGCCCTCTCTTCTGATTGTCGAGTCCCTGGCTCCAACCGTCACTCCATGGGACACCCAAACATGCTTACTTCATGCCTTACTGCCTATCTCATTCTGTATGGATGGGACATATCTTCTTGAGTACCCTCCAGACAGAAGCCACTGTCTTTTTCTCTACCTATTTCTCTCTTCCTCATACCCTCTTTTCCCTGGCTAACTACCCAAGATGATCCCCATTCTCAAAGTGCTAAGCATCCAAGGAAGAAAGGTTAAGCAATTATTCAGAACTGGCCTAACGATAGTAGTCATTGGAAAATGTCTCAGAGAAATCCAAGGTTGAATCATTTAGGTCCCTGTTAAAATGAGTAAGACACCATTCTTTCCATCAGAGATCTTACATTCTAATAATAGGATGACACTAACTGAGATAGTTATTGATACACATTATCTCTGTATAGTTTTCTATGTGCAGTGTGTAGAGCTTCTTTTCCCAGAGCCAAACAAGTATCACTTGCCCTTTAGAGTTCTAGGGCACTTTGAGGATTTGGGGAAAGGGGAGATGGCTCTTCTTTACTGTCATCAGCTCAGGTTCTGACTGTGTTTTATCCTCCCGACTACCCCTTTGTCACTGCTAGATGCAGTGAGTAGTGTTCCAATTCCATTTAACCATTGAACATTAATTAGCTCTACAAAGGAATATTTGCTCTGAAGATTTGACAAGTCTAAATGTACAAACATCCCCCCTCTCACAACACACATACACACACACACACACACACACACACACACAAACACATACACTCAGAAGCTATGAACATAGGGTATAACTTAGCCAAGCTTAGCTAAGTTACTACATGACATGGATTCCCAGTTCACATCCAGATGTGTCATAATTTCTGGATTAGTACTTGTCTCAGTTACATCAAGTTTGAATCCTGAAAGTCATCCTTGAAGGTCACACTTTGATCCTCTTAGCATTGATGTTGATTTGGCTCTCCCAAAGTTGGGCTGTGAATACAAGGATCCTGGGGAGTCCCTGATCTTTCCAAATTCACAAACATGGAGGCTCCAAGCCCTTCACCTAGAATGGGAAAAAAAGAATACAGATTCCAAGGGTGGAGGTCCATTCTTAGTACCACATGACCTCTTTCTCTCTCCCCCCCAACCCCGAGTCCAAAGAATCTACAAATAGTTCAACTGAAAAGGAAAATCCCTAGAGAGGCTAGGCTGAGGCTGACTTAGTCTTTTTTAAAGATGCTGAATAAAAAATTCTGAATAAAAAGTCAATTACACATACACACACGTGTGCATGCACACACACACACACACACAATTCCTAACCACATAGACCAGAATCCATTATGGAATGCCAATACATGCCATTAAATATCTCCAAGACATTTCTATTCACTTCACCAGGACCCTTCTAGAAGCAGGGTCCTCTGCATCTCCATGTGATAAACCATTCAAGATGCTGTACCAATGTATCAGATGCCCATTGCAAGTGTAATCATCATTAAATTAATTGTTATCTGATAGTTTAAACTGAGAAGGTAAATGAGGTTACGAAAAAGAAATTGTGGAGAGAACAGAAATCTGTTGGTGAAAAGGAGAGGGTTAAAGGTAGTAGCAATGTCCAGAAAATGCTGTCTTTGGTTCAAAAGATCAAACTCTACTGATTCGATTTCTATTTGTACTCAGTTTTTCTGACTCTAAACATGGTACTCTATCCGGATAGTGCACCAACAAGCTGCTCTAACACCAGGCTAGTCTTCCTTTCACTCATGCCAGTATCTTGCACTAGCCCAGAATATGGAGAACAACCCAATCTCTTTCCAATTATTTCTAGTTTCCTTACAATTCTTCCTGACTGTGTGTCAGGCACTGTGCTAAGTGCTTTATAAATATTATTTCATTCACTAGGAGTAAGCTGCTATTATTATCCCAATTTTACAGTTGAGGAAATTGAGGCAAACAGAGGTTAAGTGACTTACCCAGCAACATAAAGCTAGTAAATGTCTAAGTTCAGATTTGAACTCAGGACTGCAGGCCTAGTATTCTATCCCCCAGCCACCATATCACCTCAGCTGAAACCTAGAGATGAGTCACAAGGGGAATCTGAAAGATCAGGACAAAAGAACAAGAGAAAGGCTTGCTAACTACAATATCCCCAGTGAACAGCATACTGGATATTGGGGTGTCCTGTAGAGAGCTGAACATGAGATCATTTTAAGTAGATATGTGATAATTAGTTGGGATCAACTGAAATGTAGCACCCCATGAAGAACAGTACCCAGTGGGGACAATTCTGGAGAAAGTAAGTCAAAAATATCATCAAAAGCTATTGATAGCTCAATAGCACCAGGGATGAGAGTTTTCTCTTGTAAGAGCTGTAGGTACACATATTCTATATATATTCACCCTCCATACAAGTTCACTGCCTACAGAGGTCTCTCTTCTGTGTTCCTCACATTATAACTATGCAGTACCAGTCTTCTCATTGAGGGTGTATGTACTCACATTAGAGGAAGCTCAAGACTTATGGTGTGAATATTACCTTGTCACTTTTATTGCTATATTATTTGCTTAAATGCCTTTGTTCTGAACTAAGTTTATACTCTGACTAATAAAATTTAATATATCAATATAGGCTTGTGAGCTACAATTTGAATAAAAAACCTAGGACCTGAAGTAGCTTTCTGGTGAACCATGGGTGAGTGGGGAACCATATGCTACATATATAGAAAATAACATCTTGGGGCAAGGTTGTAGTTTCAGGGAGTTGGAAAAGTGCTGAATCAGGGGTGGGAGGTTACCAAATCTTAGCAAACTCATTGGCTGAGAGAAGAAATTAGTCAGAACACATACTAAGTCCTAAGAATCTTGAAAAGAATTAATTGGAAAGAGAAATTAGATATTGTCAGATAATTAGACTACAACACAGAATCATGGAATTTCAGATGTCTAAGTTATTTCATCTAATCCGACCCATAACTAAAAAAAGAATCTTCCTTATTAATGTTCCTAAAAAGTGATCATCTAGTCCAGGAGTAGGGAACCTGTGGCCTCGAGGCCACATATGGCCTAGATTCTGGGGTATGACATTTTGAACGAGTCCAAGTTTTACAGAACAAATCCTTTTATTAAGGGGATTTGTTTTGTGAAGTTTGGATTCAGTCAAAGGGCTATACTTGAGGACCTAGAGTACCACATTTGGCCTTGAGGCCATAGGTCACCCACCCCTAAATAGTTTCTAGTCAAAAACTTCAAATGAGGGAGGTCCCAATATCTCCCATTGAAGTTCATTCCATTTTTTCATAGCTCCAATTGTTAGGAGGCTTTTATCCATCTTAGATCAAATCAAAATTTGTCTCTTTGTTACTTCCACCCATTATATCTAATTCTGAATTCAGGCAGAACCATTCTAAAGCCTCTTCCACATGACAGCCTTTGAAATCCTCTAAGAGAGATCCTTTCCCTTCCTTTGTCGCAAGTTTTCTCTCCCCCAAGTGAAAACTCCCCAGTTTCTATGGTACTACATGTTACAATACATGGCAGACTCACCTTCCATAAACCACTCCTGTTATTTGTTTGTTCCAATATTTTCCCACCTCTATCACTTCCCACCCAACATACACAAGAAAAATTCCAGAAAATTCCAACCCAACCCAAGGAACACCAGAAAACATGGAAAATAGTTCTGTTCTAGTGATAGTAAATGGAGCCAGAGCTGCTCCAAATACTCTATTTTTCTCTCTCATGACCCCTACAATCCTCTCAAATTCTGAGTGTTATTGGAATCTATCCAGCTGATGTTTCCTCTTCATGAATCCTCTAACTCTGGATTCATGAAAAGGAAGTACCAAATTGGGTGGATTCCAATTATATTCAGAATTTGAGAGGACTATACGGGTTACCCTAGTGAACATCTTCTGGTATCCTGAACAATAGCTGAGTCAATCCCATAAAATCTTGAAAATGCAATTCTTTTCAAAGGCATTTAGAGCTTTGGCACATCTTAAATTTTTTTTTATTTAATTTTTAATTTTTTATTAATTAATTTATTTTTTAGTTTTCAACATTCACTTCCACAAGATTTTGAGTTCCAAACTTTTTTCCCATCTCGTCCCTCCCCCCACCCCAAGATGATGTGCATTCTGAATACCCCTTCCCTTAATCTGCCTTCCTTTCTATCTCCCCCTCCTTCCTTTATCTCCTTCCCCTTCTATTTTCCTGTAGGGCAGAATAGATTTTTATACCCTATTGTCTGTATATCTTATTTCCCAGTTGCATGTAAAAACAATTTTTAACACTTGTTTTTAAAACTTTGGATTCCAAATTTTCTCCCTTCCTCCCTCCCCATCCACTCTCATTGAAAAAGCAAGCAACTCAATATAGGTTATATGTGTGTGGTCACGCAAAACACTTCCACAGTAGTAATGTTGTGAACAACTAACTATATTTCCCTTCATCCTATCCCACCCTGCCCCTCCCATTTATTCTATTCTCTCTTTTGACCCTGTCACTCCTCAGAAGTGTTTGCTTCTGATTGCCCCCTCCCCCAAGCTGCCCTCCCCTCTATGATCCCCTCCCCTTCCCCCCTGTAGAGTAAGATAGATTTCCATTCCCAACTGAGTATGCATGTTATTCTCTCTTTAAGCCAAATCTATGAGAATAATATTCATTCATTCACTCTCATCCCTCCCCACTTCCCCTCCACTGCAAAAGTCTTTTCTTGTCTGTTTTACGTGAGATAATTTACCCCCATTCTACTTCTCCCTTTCTCCTTTTCCCAGTATAATCTTCTCTCATCCTTAAATTTATTCTCCAGATATCACCCTTTCATCTTCAACTCATTCTGTGCATTGTATCTATCTATCTATCTATCTAGATATGTATATATATGTGTGTGTGTATATGTATATATATATATATAGGCATGTGTGTGTGTATGTGTATATATATATAGGCGTGTGTGTGTGTGTGTGTATATATATATATGTATATATATATATATATACACATACATACATCTAATTCTTTTCCTCCAACTACCCTAAAATACTGACAAAGATCTTATGAGTTACAAATATCATCTTTCCACACAGGAATGTAAACAGTTCAACCTTAATAAGTCCCTTATGATTTCTCCTTCTTATTTACCTCTTCATGCTTCTCTTGAGTCTTGTATTTGAAAGTCAAATTTTCTATTCAGCTCTGGTCTTTTCATCAAGAATGCTTGAAAGTCCTCTATTTCACTGAATGATTATACTCAGTTTTGCTGGGTAGGTGATTCTTCGCTGTAATTCTCTCTCCTTTGACCTCTGGAATATTATATTCCAAGCCCCCCAGTCCCTTAATGTAGAAGCTGCTAAATCTTGTGTTACCCTGATTGTGTCTCCACAATAAATGAATTGTTTCTTTCTGGCTGCTTGCAATATTTTCTCCTTGACCTGGGAATTCTGAAATTTGGCAACAATATTCCTAGGAGTTTTTCTTTTGGGATCTCTTTCAGGAAGTGATAGGTGGATTCTTTAAATTTCTATTTTGCCTTCTGGTTCTAGAATATCAGGGCAGTTTTCCTTGATAATTTCTTGAAAGATGATGTCTAGGTTCTTTTTTTGATCATGGCTTTCAGATAATTCAATGATTTTTAAATTATCTCTCCTGGACCTATTTTCCAGGTCAGTTGTGTTTCCAATGAGATATTTTACATTGTTTTCTATTTTTTCATTCTTTTGGTTTTGTTTCACAATGTCTTGGTTTCTCATAAAGTCACTAGCTTCCATTTGCTCCATTCTAATTTTTAAGGAAGTATTTTCTTCAGTAAGCTTTTGAACTTCCTTTTTCATTTGGCTAATTCTGTTTTTTAAGGCATTCTTCTCCTCATTGGCTTTTTGGACTTCTTTTGCCATTTGGGTTAGGCTATTTTTTAAGGTGTTATTTTCTTCAGTATTTTTTTGGGTCTCCTTAGCAAAGTGCTGACTACTTTTTCATGATTTTCTTACATCACTCTCATTTCTCTTTCCAGTTTTTCCTCTACTTCTCTTACTTGCTTCTCAAAATCCTTTTTGAGTTCTCCCATGACCTGGGACTAATTCCTATTTTTCTTGGAGGCTTTGGATGTAGTAGTTTTGACTTTGTTGTCTTCTTCTGGTGGTATGTTTTAATCTTCTCTGTCACCAAAAAAAATTCTACAGTCTGACTTTTTTGTGCAGTTTGCTAATGTCCCCAGCCAATTACTTGAGTTTTAAACTCTTTGGTAAGGTAGGTGTCTGCTTCCAATGTGGAGAATGTATTATTCCAAGCTTTGGGGGTTTTGTGCAACTGTGTTCAGAGATACTTCTAGGGACCCGTAAATTTTCCTTTCTTCCAAGGTGGTATGATCAAGGGCAAAGTGTTTACTCCTTTCCGGCCTTTGCTCTGGTCTATGAGCGACCACAATTACTCTTTTCTGCCTTGGAACTGTGAGGAGGATTCCCTCTCCACTGCCACTACAAGCTCTACCATGACAGCATTCCTCCTTGCCCCAGGACCACTACCCAGAACTGTGACCCAGATCCAAGCATGGGCAAAGCAAGACATTCCTGCCTCAGCACCAGCAAAGAGATCCCTGTAATCCCCCTCTGATCAGCCACTCAATTCTCACTCAGTCTGTGGACTGAGAGCTCCAGAAGCAGCCGCCACCCCGGGGCTGAGCTGGGGCTGGGGCTGGGACCAAACTTCTCTCTCACCGTAGTCACAGACCTTTTCTACTGACCTTCGAAGTTGTCTTTGAAGTTTGTGAGTTGAGAAGTCTGAAAACTGCCATAGCTGCCAGTGATTCAGGTCCCTGAGGCCTGTTCCAGGTTCCCTGAGTCCTGGTTTTTGCTTGTGTGCAGCTCCTCTCCCATCCTGGCACAATAGACCTTTCCAATCAACCATCCAGGTTGTCTTGGGCTGGAAATTTGTTTCACTCTGTCTTTTTGTGAGTTCTGTTGCTCTAGAATTTGTTTAGAGCCATTTTTACAGGCATGTGTAAGGGTTTGGGAAAGAGTTCAAGTAAGTCACTGCTTTTACTTTGCCATCTTGGCTCCACCCCAGCACATCTTAACTTACCTATTGCAAAATAATGTTAACAAGAAGACCCTGGAGCTAGAACTAATAATGGAAAATGTATTGTCTCCTGAGCATTAGAAGAGACAATGAGTACATACGTGGGTGCTTCTGAGAGTATGCTTCTTTGCTTCCCTGGATATCCCAAGGCTTATGCCTCAACATGAGAAATGCTTACAAGAACGATGGAGATTCATGTCTGCTCATTGTCCTTTACAATTTTAACAACCTGTGATGTAGTTCCTTTAATCAGTCAGTAAATGGCTAGGATTAAGAACATTTTTAGCAGTATGTATGAATATGTGTATATACACACATATACATTTTGTGTGTATGTATGTATGCATATATGATTTCCATTCCTGTTCTCTTTTAATCTCTGGGTTTGACAAGCTTATTGAAAGTGAGATAATAGAAAGTCAGGCCTTTTTGCTGACATTAGAAATGCATTTTCAAGCAAAGTATTCCATGAGTTTTATATTAAAGTACACATGAGAAAAATAGTATTGAATTTTTAGCTATGGGCAGTGGGTAGAGGTATAAAGAGAAAAGAAGCAGTTAATATGTGATGGATATTATTTATAAATGTCTATAGAATGTATAAATTATATTTATTATAAAAATTATTGTGGTTTTTATTTTAATTACTATAATATATAAATTTTTATATAAGTAGCATTTATTTATAAATCAGTGCACATATGAAAATTAAAAGAACTACCAATTTAATAAACTTGAGTAAAAGTTTTCATCAATTGATCAATTGCCATTCAAAATGTTAGCCTAAAATACAGAAGACATGCCAGAAAAATATTAAATTAACCCATATCAATATTTATTTAATTAAATACTTCACAGAATATTCTTTTCTCATTGAATTCTATCAAGAATTAAAAAAATAAGAGAAATAACATGACAATTATACTACTGCAAATCTGTTTTATTTGCATTGTCCTTATTTGTTAATATGAGTTATCTACCTTATTAATCTGTAAGCTCTTTAAGGTCAGGGACCCCAATTTATTTCTATTTAAATCTTTCTAAGTTAACAGACTCCTGTCAACAATTTGTTCTTTTTAAGGCATGGTGCCGAATGACAGCTGCATATAAAAATTCCTTTAATATTGTATGACATGTATTTTATTATGTTTTTTGTATATTTATATTCTACACATACTGTAGCACCCTCTCTGGGCTTACACCCCAACTCATACTGACATTAGAAAGTTTGATTTCTAAAGCAATGGATCTCCCACATCTAGGGTTAACTCTTTGGCTTGCTATCCTCCTAACAATAATGCTGCAGACAAGCCCATGTTCCCCCTTAATATCAGCCAGAAAGAATAGTAGTTACAAAGCTTCTCCACCCCTTGACCTTGGAGTACATTCTCCCTCAAATGCACACAGAATCAATAAGGGCAGGAATGGCACAAACTTAAAGAACAGTAGAAATTAGGCACATGTGTAAAGAATATATGTGTCCAAAGCAATTGACAACTTAGCAAAAGCCAAGTCCTGACTTTCTTTCTCTAGGGAGTCTCAAAAAGTTCACTTCAGGGCAAGACATTAGTGCTGGTGATAGATTTAGTAATGGATTTTTTTTTTTTTAGCATTTGAATTGGTGGGGAGAAAATAGTTCTGTATTCCACTAAGATTACGTCACATATTTAGAATTAACATTAACTACATTTTAATGCTTGTATTTACCTTACTTGAAAATAAAATTCTTTTATTTTAAACTACACCTTCTTAAACCTTAATATTCATTCCTGTTTCTATATTATTTACTTATTTCTTCTGGTACCTAAGTAGATTTTATCACCATAGAATAGATATAGGCCTTTCTCTTCAACAGAGTTATCACTGTGGGACAATTAAAAAAAAAAAGACAAAAATCTTTACAAGAAAGAGAAAGATAAGGGACAATCTTGAAATTCTAATCTCATTAAATTTTGTAGTCACCAATGCTCATATTCACACTGTCAACACATTTTTTCATTGCTTTCCCCCAAAAGGCTCAATATGATAAGCCTGGGAACTCTTCTATAATTTTAGTGTAGTATATGATTTATAAGCAAGCTACAATATCTATATTCTTCCTATTATGTTTTATTGTGTTATAACATCTAACAGTGAAGGTATACATTGAAATTTGCCTAAACTACAGTTCAACTTATTTAGCAATTTTAAATTAAAGTCAATTGTGACTTTTGGTATATTTCAACCTGATTAGATCATAGATATTCTATTATGCCAGACCATTATATCATTTTTCTCACACTTTAGGAAATGCCTCCCTGGCTGTTTAAAAAGTAGCAAGCTAACTTCACTGAAACATTTGCAAAGTAATGATTCTCCAAGGTAGGGATTTAGCATTCAGCTCCATCAGTGAAAACTGCCCTTTGCTAATATGAAGGATGTCTATCTTTGAAACTTAGTTTGCATCTGAAATGAGGTGGTAAAAAGCAATTAAACATTGGTATCCTTTGCTCTTGACACCCAGGCAATGCTGCATTGTTAAAATAATTGACATCTTAAACCCTCTGGTAGTTGGAGTTATGCCATATAGTCTGAATGTAGTCAGCTAATCTTGGAACCTGACTATTGTGAAGTTCCCCCAATGGCCATTCATTCAACTGTCAGGGCTAGAATTTCTGATTTCTCAGAGGGATGGTTATCATTACTTAGAACAGCATAATCCATAAAGCTGCAACACCAAGGATGAGATTCCATTTGGGAATAATCCCCATATCTCTAGCATACTGAAGGATATAGTGTTGTAGCAATGAAAGGTTATAACTTGTTTAGAAAATGAGACAGAGGGGTGGTCAAAGTTTACATGAAAAAAAGTGATAAATGGAAGAGTGGGTCCAGATCATTTACTTTCCAAGGAGTTCTTTTGGAAACACCATCTTTATGATTTTTTTTTTAACTCCTATACTTTCATTCCTTTCCTTTCAACTTCTAAAGAAGTTGGTTGGTTTGTTTTGCTTTATTTTTAAATAAGGCCTGATTTAATTAATTTTGGGAATTCCTAGTTAGGAAATTCCCTCTACCAGTGCAAGTTGGCACCTGTTTTACAACAAGTACTTACAGAATTTTGCCTGTGACACTGAAAGGTTAAGTGATTTTTCCAGAGTCACATCAACGTATATGTCAAAGTCAGACCTTGGACCCAGATCTTCCTGACTCAAAAGTTGATTCTCTAGCAATTGCATCACACTGTCTTTCAAGAAGTTTGTGGTTGTTGTTTTCAGTCACATCCAATTTTCTTTAACCTCATTTGGGGTTTTCTTGGCAAAGATACTAGAGTGATTTGTCATTTCTTTCTCCAACTCATTTTACAGATGAGGAAACTGAGGCAAACATAGTTAAGTGACTTCCCCAGGGTCACACAGCTAGTAAGTGTCTGATTATTATTTCACTTGATCCCTACAATAATCTTTTGAGATAGGTAATATAGTATTATTAAGCACATTTTATAGATGAGTAATCTGAGGCTCAGAAATATTAAGTGATTCACTAAAGGTCAAAAACAGTCAAATCCAAATCTTCTGATATCAAACTTGATTGCCATCATACTTGATTATAGTAATAAAAACAGCAATTAGGTGGTACAGTGGATAGAGCACCAGACATGGAGTCCAGAAGACTGCATTCAAATCTGGCCTCATACACTTACTAGTTGTGTGACCCTGTGACCTTGTTTGCCTCAGTTTCACCATAAAATATCCCCATAAAATGGGGATGATAATAGCAATGTACCACTGAGAGTTGTGAAAATCAAATGTGATAATAATTGTAAAGTGCTTAACACAGTGCCTGAGGAAATATTAATAATGATTGCTGACTCCCAAATCTATCTTTCATTCAAGGCCCTATTTTATTGTGTCCCACAAAGGGTTAGACTTTTCTGTAACATAAATTAAGACTTCAAACAAAAATGTAATGTTATAATATGGCTATTGAATATACCTTTAAGGGCCCTTCTACTTCATATCCCTGGTGGAAGGGGGGAAGAACCCCCACAAATACCTTTTATTATTATAAAAATGTTCTAGACTATACCCTGGCATATGACCTACACTCTCCAAGATGGTTTAAAAGTAAACAAGCCACACTATATCACATTTGCACCATTGTCAGAGAAGTTTGCTTGAATATATGCTTGTACCAAAGCTGAGGTATCTAGATTGAACAGAGGGATTAGCTAGCTGTTTTTGCTTTTCCTAGAGAGTGGAAATCTTTCTTCGAGTTATGATAAATAGACAGACCAAGTTCCTCAACCTGGGTCCAGGCAATCCTTAAGCACCATCCAAGTTTTCACAGCAGTCTTCCTACTTGGACCTAAGGAAGGGGACATGTCCAGTCTCATAAATACTTAACCCACTCTTCCTCCCCATAATTGCATGGCACTTACAGTGGATCCCACCACTAAAATGGTGGGTATGAATTCTACCCTGTTCACCTCCAGATTTTCACACACCAGCTGTCTGGTTTCAGAGCATGTTCTCCTTGTGAAGAGCATCTCACAGAATATGATCTACAACTTGGCCAGATGACAGTGAATGAAAGGCTATATGAGGTTATCTGGTGGCTTTCCAAAGATCCAGAATTTCTTTCCGTTAGCCTTCATGGTGAAAGCTAAGCTTTGGTTCAATCAGATCTTACTGAGATCTCTACATTGAGAGAAGACATTCGCTGATGCTCAGGTAGTAGTAGGTACATATATTCATTTTATGTAAAATAAGTTCAGTAAGTTTAGAAAATCCATGCCGCTAAGAGTAACTGCTTTGGAGTGGGGGGAGGCATAAGGAAGATCAGTATAATCTACTTGGAGAAAATTTCAAGGTTTTCCCTATTCCAACTTATTCAAGATTCCAAGGAAAGTTTGGGTTGTGCCAAGCATACCCCAAATAGTTTAATAGTCAATATCAGCAATTCTTCGTTGTCTTTCCACCAAAACAATTCCCAGAGAAAGTAGAACAGTTTTCTGCTCAAAAGTCACCATCCTTAAGTAGGCAGTCTCCTCCCAACTTTGAGAATGTGTAGCTGGTCATCTGATATCATTTATACACATCAGTCCATTGCCCTATTCGCTATGGTGCATTATCCTTAGCAATAGGATGTAGTTTCTCAGCTGAGAGCAGCAGGGTCACTCACCAACTAAATGGCTATGTAGAATAGAAACATTTATCTAGGGCATGGGAGTAACCTGTATAAGAAATATCTAATACACATCTCATTTCTGAGATAAACTGATTTAAATTTTTGTCTAACAGTCATGATCAATTCATAAGCAGTTCATGCCAACCATCTCTCCTATGCTATAATTAAAGCCTTTCAGAAGAATCTACTTACATTCATAGTCAAATGTTCCACTAGCTATTAATTTAACCTCTTCCCTTGCTTTATCCCACCATATTCACCCACATTGCTCATCCAAAACCTTCCCTCCACTGTCTTTAGTGTCTAAATCCCAAGAATACATTCAGGTTCTAATTTGTGAAGAAAGTAGACTGTTAGGATTACTTCTCAGTCTAATTGGTCTAAGATCAAATGAAGGATGAAGAGATTATATGATGTTTCTTTATTTTATGATTTTAATAGGGTATACTTTTTGTCTTTTTTTTATAACCAAGAAATGAATAACTTTATTTTTATAGGAAGTCCCATATACTTTTCTAGTTGTTTTATATTATCTTATAATTGTTAGATATTGACAATATATAAATATATGCTTATTTGATTTATCAAGTTATTTCACTTTTATTTTTAAGTACTTTTATTAATATTTTCCTTCAGTTACTCTCCCTTTCCTGATTGAACTCATTAAAAACAAGAACAAAAATCCCTCAATAAATATCTGTCTGTCAAAACAAACTAGCAAAACAAATTCTCACATTAGCAAGGTAGAGAAAATGTATATCCCTTTCTCCATCTTAAGTTCTTCATCTCTCTGTCAGGAAGTGAATGGCATGTTTGATCTTCATTTGGATTACTGGTTCATTATTACATTGATCAGAGTTCTAAAGTCTTTCAAAAATGTTTATCTCTTTAATGGTCTTACTTATATATAAATTGTTATCCTATTTCTGCTCATGTTGCTCTGTATCAGTTTATAAATATCATCCTACTTTCCTGTGAAATTGTCCCGTTCATTTCTTATGGCACAGTAATATGATATTTGTTTAGCCATTCCCCAATAGGACATCCTGCCCCTTAGTTTCTAACTTTTAGTTATCCTGAAAAGAGCTACTACAAATATTTTACATATAGATATTTTTCCTCTCTCTTTGATCTCTTTGTATGTGTATACATAGTCTATATCTTTGACTGGGTCAATGGATATGCAGAGTTTAGTAACTCTGGTAACTATCTGGACATAGTTCCAAATTGGCTTCAAAATGGCTCGAACAATCCCCAACTCCACCAAGAATGCTAGTGTAACCCAAAGCCCCTCCCAATTTTGTCACTGTCTTTTGGAACTTTTTTCCAATCTGTTAGATGTGAAAGAGAAACTCAAAGTTTCTTTAATTTGTCATTTTCTAATTATTAGTGATTTAAAGCATTTTTTGTGTGTGTTGCCGTTTTTGATTTCTTCCTTTGAACACTGCCTTTTCATATCTTTTGATCATTTATCTATTGGAGAATGCATATTAGACTTAAGAATTTGAATCAATTTATCTTAGAAGTAAGATGCTTATCAGAGATATTTTTTGCAATTTTTTTCTCCCTAGTTAATTATTTTCCTTTTAATTTTTACTACATTAAATCTGTGCAAAACATTTTTAATTTTACAAATATCACAAATTGCCCATTTTTTTATTGAGTAATATTCTCTCTATTTCTTGATTACTCATTAATTCTTCCCCCTCCATCTTAAAGATATTAAAGGTAATTTCTTCCTTGTTCTTCTAATTTGTTTATAATGTGACTTTTTAAGTATCTAAATCAGAAGCTTAGCTTGATATGTGATGTTAAGATGCTGGTCTAAATCTAATTTCTGCAAGACTGTAGTCCAGTTTTCCCAAAAAATTTCATCAAATAGTGAGTTTTTCCTCAAGTAGCTAGGGTCTTTGCATTGATCAAAATGCCCCTGTATTTGTTTGCTTCTGGTGTTAAGTACTTAATCTCTTCTGCTGAACAACCTTTCTCTTTCTTTGTCAAACCAGTACAAATTGCTTTAATAATTACTGCTTTGTTAACAATTTGAGATCTTGTACTCCTAGACCCCTTCCTTCCCACTTTTTTTTTCATTCTTACCACTGACACTCTTGAAATTTTGTTCATAGATATGAATTTTTTTCTAACTCCAAAAAGTTATTTTGGGGATTTAATTTGTTTGGCACTGAATAAATAAACTAATTTAGATATTATCATTTTATTATGTTGGCTTACCTACTCATGAACAATTGATATTTCTCTTATAATTAGACTCATATAATCCCTGAATGAATTTGAGAAGACACACCTAAAGTGACTTATGTCTTATGTAGTTATCTTGAATGATATTTTACTTATTTGAAAAGAAATTACTGATTAGAATTATTAAAATATAGTAACAAATTCTAAATATCTGTTCTTAAAATTAAAAAGTGGACTACCATACTTTTCATTTGGCATGTGAAAAAATAGTATATAAATATGTGTGTGTATATAGGATATATATATTTTATTATATATAATATGTATTATATATAATAGTATATATTATATTTTTATACTATTTTATTGTCCTTATGTACATAAATACAAAATATATTTATATATTTTTATCTATATTGTATCATATATATATATATATATTAGTCTTATTATCTTCTTCATATACATTTATTCCTCCCCACCCCAACACATCCTACCATCTAACTTTAGACTGATTCAGCTATAACACTGATGGATGGTTCATATTCGAGCAGTAAAGGGTGACAACCCCCTTCCTTTTTGCCATATTCCTTTTTGCCTCTCCCAAATTCTATGGTAGACCAGATGTTTCCAGTTTACTCTGTCAATTGCCCAAATGAAGTCAACAAACACTTATTAAGCAATTACTTTGTGTCAGGCACTGTGATAAGCACCGAGAATACAAATACAAACAGAAAGAAAAGTAATTGCAGCTCTCTAGGAGTTTGTAATTGGGGAACACAATATATTGAAGGAAACTGAAAAGCAGGGGTGCGGTTCAAGGCACTTGACATTGTAGAAAGAGTCAGGAGCTAAGTCAAAAGAGGGGAAAATAGGGTGACATGGAAGAACCAGCTATCAAATGAAAGGTCACAAGAATGGAATGTACAAATTGTTGAACTTGACATAGCAGTGATTACTTTTTAGGTTTGAATTGGAGTAAATGGTTTCTGAAATTCCTTCCAACTTTAAATTCTGGGCTTCTTCAATTCACAAAACATTATAGGCAATAACCTCTCCATTTTCAGAAATTTTCAAGAACTCTGTGGTACAGTTGAATTTTTTAATGGAATTCTATAGTTTGTATGATTTTATCAAAGAGTTATTTTATGGAATTAGAAATCATATAATTCATTTGGAGAAACAGGTCAATAATCTCAAAGAAATTAATAAAGATAAATAGTAAGGAATGAGGCCCAGCAGAACTAAATTTCAAACTATACCATGAAATAGTGATCATTTAAAATATTTTCATTAGCTAAAAATTGAAAAATATGGTATAAGAACTGATTAAGTAGACAAGAATCAAAAGCAATCATTATTGGGGAAATGACTCACTTTTCAATAAAAATAATCCAAAACAGTAGAAATTAAGTTTAGACCAACATTACCCACCATATTCCACAATGAGCTACAAATATATACAAGATTTAAACAAAAAGATAATAGCATAAGGCAGAGTAGAGAGGATATACCTTTCACAACTCTGGATAGGGGAAGACATTGATCAAGCTAGGGATAGAGATAATATTGGAGATATTATATCTAGGAGATGATATATATAGCAGATAAAATGAACCATTTTGATTACTGAAAATTTAGAAGGTCTTATAAAAATGAAATTAGAATTAGAAGAGAAACAGTTAACTGGGAAAGATATTTTTCAACATTTTTTCTGATAAGGTTCTCATATAAGATATGTAGGAAACTGAAACATATAAAAACTGGATCCAATCTTCCAAAAATCGGTGGTTAAGTAATATAGACAGGCTGTTCTCTAAAGAGGTCAAGCTATCCACAACTATATAAAATGCTTCAAATAATTACTAATAATAGAAACACAAATTTTTAAAAATGATGAGTTTCCACATTGTACAAATAACATTGGCAAATGTGACAAAAGAAAAAAATGTCAATTTTGAATTTTGAGAAGGCAGTGAAAAAAAGGCTAACAAATGCTCAGTTAGTTTACCTGTGATGTGGTCCAAACACTCCACAAAGTAATTCAGTACCATACCCAAGAAGTCAATAAATTACGGCTAGGCTTGTGCTCCCAAAGAAATTGGTGAAAGTAGAAATGAACATTATGTACAAACACATTTATAGTAACACTTCATTATAAAGAACTGGAAATAAAACAGAAGCCCATCATCTGGGGAGTGGTTGAAGAAATTATGTATATGAATTTAATAAAATATTATTGTAATGTAAGAAACGACAAAAGGGACAGATTCAGAGAAAAAGGAGGAATTATATGAACTATTATGGAGTAAAGTGATCATATGCAGCAGAATGATTTACATAACTACATCATTGTAAACAAGAATATCTGTGAAAGACTTAAGAATTATGATCAATGCAATCACCTGTTACTACTATAGAAGCATGAATCATGCTTCACACCTCTCAGCAAAAAGGTGTTTGACTAGAAGTCCAGAAAGAGACACGTATTTTTTCTAATGTGTAGATTTAATTTTCATGATTAGATTTCTTTGTTAAATGAGAGGGTTTTATTTTATTTTATTTTTTCTGGAGGGGGAAAAGTTGAGATGTGGTTAATATGTGATATAATAAGATCAAAAAAGAACAAAGATATTGTAAAGGCATACTAATGAATCATTCAAAAATAAACAGAAAAAAAGAATTTAGAAGGGAACATAGACAAGTCAATCAATGTTGGGTCTATTATGTTAAATTTAAATCATATGAGAAAAATAACATTTTCCATGTGTAATCTATTTTTTATATTATATTTAAATGTTTTTTATATTTATTAAGTCCATAATAATGTTTTATACTTGTCCAGAAACTAGCTAAGGCCCAAGGTAATGGTCAAATTTTTCACTGAATTCATTAATGAAGTTCCTCATTCAAACTGAGTCATATTCTGCTGCTTATTCTTATATGTGTATTTTTAAATCTGTATTCTAATCATTTACATCCAAGAGAGAGATCAGCAACATGATAAGATAGAAATTGATACTTTCAAAAGTGTATCTAAGTATCTTTATTATCTCTCCTATATGACTCAGCTTAGTCATGGAAACACAGCATTCCATATGTTCACAACACAACTTAGATTTCTGGGAGCATATTGATAATAGGCTTTCAAGTAGTCAGCATGGTTCCAGAACTGGTGTGGAGTTGAAGTGGAGAAAGTAGGTACAGGAGAACAAGAGGATGACTGGGGAATTGTTGTTAAGTCATTCAGTTGTATCTGACCCTTCATGACCTCGTAAATCGTATCATGCCAAACCTGACTATCCTCCACTATTTCCCCACAACTTTTCAAACTCATGGGGAGTAGAGAGTAATGTATATAAACTATGACCAAGGTTTTCCTGAAATCATAGGCCAAGTGACATAGTCACCAATCAAGAAAGTGGTGCCATAGTGTAGAAATTAGAGAGGGAAAAGGGTCAGACTCCAGGGCATGGTTTCTGGTTCAGATAGCAAAGCTTCTTGCAAAACTAGAAAATAGTTTCATATACACAATTTGCACTATTTAAGGAATTGGGAACCTTTATATTTTGGTACCAGTTTAGAGGGTGGAAGTTCTGGGTATTTGAACTGGCATCAAATGAGTTCTGTTTCCCCAAGAGAAGATTACAATGTATATGGATAGTAGAACCTATGCACACTTGTGATGAATTAAGACCCAATTTATTTGGGAATTTAAAAATAAAGGGAAAAAAATGATTGTCATGGTGGCAGTACATCTCACGAAGTCTGAACCTCTCTATAATTCAAACCCATTTTCCACTTTCAAAAAAAAATCTATTCGGTCTGGAGGCTTCTATTAGTTTATTTTATCAGATACTAGGCTGAATCTTAAACTCATCTAAAGAAACTAACTGTACTGAGTTTCAAGCTTCAAAGTGAAATACAGAAAAATTCTATCCTGGAAGGAACGTAAGAGACAGGAAATCAATCTGATTATTATGTTGTTCGAGTAACAAAACTAATATTAACTTTATGCCATCACTTTGCTTAAGAATTTCATCTTCCTCTTTAAAAAATAGTCTAAAGAAGCATATCTATGTACTGGCTTGTGAATACTTTGGGTGTTCTTCCCAACTTCTGCTGCTTCTAAGCTAAAGATAATAAAAAAGTTGATGAATTTGTGGTATTGATGTTTATGGAGGTCAATCTTTCTGGGCTTATATAAAATTATGGGCTTAAACTCTCTCTAGCTAAAAACATATTATACATCATAACACATACTCCTAGAATCTAGTATCACATCCCAGCTCTTACATATCCTAATAGTGTTTCTCTTAAAAGATCCTTTAATGTGCCAGCCTCAGTTTTCTCATTTGTAAAGTGGACTCAATAATACATTGCACTACTCATCACACGGAGCTATTGTGAGAAAGGGTATTGTAAACTATGAAAAACTTTAAAATGACACGCAGTGTGATATATTGGATAATGTGCTGGGCTTCAAGTCAGGAAAATTTGAGTTCAATTCCTGACTTGATTGTTTACTAGTGTGTGACTCTAGGCAAATTACTTCAGCTCTCTAGACAATAGTTTCAAGCATCTGTCAAATGAGGGATTGGACACAGTGACCTCTAAATTCTCTTCCAACTTCAACATAGGATATAATGTTACAAATATCAGTTACTATTATTGAGAAACTGTTTTCAATATTCTATGATTGGTTTACCAGGGGTGGGGAACCTGGATTCAAGGCCACAAATCTGATTTATTCTGTGAAGTTTGGATTCAGTCAAAGACCCACACTTGAGGACCTTGAGGGCCACATGTGACCTCCAGGCACCAGGTTCCCCACCCCTGGGACTTGGACACAGCTGCTTTCCTTTGGCTAGGTTAGAAAACAAATTTATTCTATCTGCAACCAAGCTATTATTTATATGATTATCATTCAATATTTTATAAGAAGCAGGATGGATAGAATCTTGGACACAGAGTCAAGAAGATTTGAATTCAAACTTGATCCCATAGACTTACTAGCTATGTGACCTTGGGAAAGTCACAACCTCCCTGAGTCTGTTTCCTTATCTGTAAAATCAAGGCAATAAGACCATCTACCTCCAAGGTTATTGTGAGAATCAAATGAGATCATATTTTTTAAAAAACACTTTATTAAGCTTAAAGAACAGTATAGTTGTCCTCTGTCATCATTTTCTTCATCACCATAATTAAATTATTGATAAAACTGGGCTTCTAGATTATAATTTCCCAGTAAGGTATTTCACTTCAGTAAAAGTCCATATGAACCACATCTCCAAATTGGCTTCTAGCTTTGTGTGTGTGTGGGTGGGTGGGTGTGTGTGTGTGTACATGCACACATGCTTGTGAATGTGTGTGGAAGTATGTGTGTGTGCTGGAGAAAGAAGGTGAATGCTTCTCCCAAATCATGTCAGCTTTATTGCACCCTACCCCCCCCATTTTCTGACAGATCTTTAATGCTTTATACTATCCACCTTTGCACAGGCATCTACACAAGCCAGATTCCATCAAGGATTCATAGCTAATACCAATACCAGAGAGACAATGTGCAAAAGTCATTATCAGCACCATTTAACATTTATATAAGGTTGCTGGTATATTTACACAGAGCTCAATCAACATTCAGTATTTATCCTTTATAGCAATACTCTGAAGGAAGCACTAAATATTTGATGTGAGAATTAGAAGGAAAGAAGACAAATGTACATCATATCACTAAAGAGAAAAAGAAAGTAAAAGGAGCAGACTCTACGTAAGAATAGTATGTACATTAATTTCTGCAAATACCTACTTCTTCTTAAAGGTTGAACAAGTGACTGATCCACATTTAAGAAAACATTTGACTTCTTATGCTTTAAATGAATAACAAGATCCAAACAATTCCAGGGTTGCAAAGTGCTTTCCCTAGGCACTCTCCACATCAGTGAAATCACAGGTCCAGTACCGATTCCTTGAATTAACTTTCTCATAGATTTGTTGTGAAAAAAAAAAACATTTTATAAACTTTAAAATGTTAACTACATGTTAGTTATAATTCAGTATTATTCTTTCACAAAAGTTTGGTCTATAGTCCATACTACAGAATGTAAAGAGTATTAGATATGTGGGACTGCAGATAAAATATGCATACCTACCTTGGGTACTTAAATGTACAGCTGTAGCTCATCAGGACCATGGAGTAATATATCTAGAATCTATTACATGTCTCTGTAAGAGATACTGCTATTTCTGCCTTGAGGTCATGGCTGGGTGCTTGTTTCTTTCCTCATCTATTTCCAAAAGGGGTATGAAACTAGATTTATATTTATATGCCCCCTCGAATATTAATGGTCTAGGAATATAATAGGTTCAGAACAAAAACCAGATCCCTAGATGCTCTTATGAGGGAGAGTAACCCCTAGCTTATACTCACTAACTTAGCTTCTTCCAAATGGTTGCTGTCTTTCATACTTGAAGAGGATCAGAATGACATCATTACCAAAAAACCATCATGAATAACATCTTGAGTAAACCTGTTTTTCCAAGCAAACAGAAATTTGAGAAGTTATACATATTAGACTATAACAAAAATGTACATGAGTGAATGAGCTATATAGATGAGACCAAGATAAGCTCTCAGTTTAAAACAAAAGAAAGGGCTTGATCTCATCAAAGGAGGTCTTTTTCCTAAGCCTTTAAGGAGGCAAAGTGAAATCAGGGACATGTTAAGCAGCTTGCTTTTTCTGCATGCCAGCAGCTTCCAGTGTGTATGTGTGTGTGTGTGTGTGTGTGTGTGTGTGTGTGTGTGTGTGTGTGTGTGTATGCGTTTGGAACCAGATGTGTCTCTCCTAAAAGAAGTTCTGCTACCAATTTCACCCCTTACACAGATACTCAATGTTTAGCTCAGCTTCTCCAAGCTAGTCAGTAACCCCATCTTCTGCATATGCAGCTGAAAGGTTTTAAAGTCTCATTACAAAAGCATAAAACATGACCTTGATTCTCCAGAAACTTACAACCTATCGTGAGAGGAAACCTTAATAAAACAACTAGCTAGACATGTGACAAGATAAAATCAATAACTCTATCAGTTCAGAACAGATGGAGCATTATAAGGATTAGAACAATTAGGAAAATCTTGATGGAGTAGGCAGGACTTGGTGTACCTCTCAAAGGATATACGAGATTTATATCAATGGAAGTCACTATTCCCCAAATTAACATCATTATTTTGATATGTTGTTGTCTAATTATAATTTAACATTGTGAGATGTAGAAAACACAAATGTCTCTGTGATTTTACATAAATATTTGCATAAGTTGAGAAGCAGCATGAGATAGTCAATAAGAGGGCTGGCCTTGGAGTCAGGAAGTTCTGGATTCAAATCTTCCCATTAACACATACCAGCTGCATATCCATGGGCAAATCACACTTTCTCATTGCCCCAGGGAAACTCTGTAAAACTATAAGGTAAAAATTAGATAATATTCTGCATTGGTGAAAGGATTTCCATTAAAAAAAGAATCAAAAAGAGGAAACAAAAGTTTGCATTTATTCAAGAGTAATCCTCCCAAAGTGATAAAGAAAATGAAATACACACTTCTTCGTTTTAAAAATATAATATAAAATATTTTATTTCAAATATTCACCTGCCACTGCCTCATTTGGTGACAACACTTTGTTGACTTTAGAAGATATGTTCCCCAAATCTTGCATACCATACCTGACCATATAAAAGATGTTCCATGATCATGCTCCACCTTTAAAATCTTTCAGAACAATTAAAGGAAACATCATACTTTTCATGATTGGTAAGGGGGAGAAGAGAGAAATGTGGAACTGTTTTAAAGCTTTTGTATGAGTGATGAATCTTCCTCTGACCAGAAAAAAAGATATTTACAGTCTACTTTATTATTTCCATCAGTAGACATAAATGGTGTCAGAACAATTCATTTTAATTCTCATGTGGGACCTTGTCTTGTACGTAGTCATTGCTTGATAAACATTCATTGAGTTGAATTCAGATATATGTTAATATTTTAAATAGTTATCCATTTCCACTTAAATTTTGATACACTAGGTCATTTTATTATTTCCACAACTTGTCTATATTACTCTCCATATCTATAAAGTTACGGCCCTAGAGCTAGAAGGAATCTCAGATGTTACTTAGTCAAAGCCTTTCATTTTATAAATGAGGATACTTGGAAAGATTGAGTGACTTGCCTAATGTCACATTGTAAGCATCAGCAGTGAGTTTGAACCCAGGTCCTGCAACTCCACAGCCCATGTATTTCTACTGTGCAACACAAACTACAATTCATATTTTGCAATGGGTATCTTACAGTTTAGATATAGTAATTTCTTCTACTAGCAGCCTGCTAGTAGTAAATTCAGACTTGCATTTGAGAGTAGGGAGACCTGTATTCAAATCTGTTTTCTGAAATTTAACTTTATTAAATCACTTTACCTCTTCTTTCTTGGACTATATTTTATACATGAGTGATAACTCACCCACATACCATAATTTTAGTAATACACAAAAGTCAGAATCCTTCAGTAATCAAATGCTTACCACTATAGTTAATTTTTCTCATAAAGCACCCCTTTACCCCCAGTTCTTTAACATATTTCCATATCTGTACTTGAAAACTAAAAAACACTATTTTTTTCTTGTGGAAGAAGCCAAAATACCATATGAAAAGTTTTTTACAACAAGATTAATGACTGTAGATTATTATAGAGCATGCATTCCTTTTGATCATAAAATAATCTCTATTGGCTTCATGCACACAAGCTCCTGTTGATTTTAATGAGAGTGCATAGATTTAGAGGAAAGCATCATATTATTTTTTAAGCATCTATGAGGTGAGGAGTGGTTTTCATGCTATAGGATAAGCCATTTGGAAGGGTATTGATTTTTCTTTTGAATAGTGAAGACAAGACGAACTAGGTTTCCTGTGGCTTAAAAAAAGCATTGAAATAGCTAACAATTGGCTTCATTTCTTTAACAATCTTTTGTAGAAAATATGTACTGTGATTTTGAGGATGATTAAAACCCCAAAGATAAGCTATAAAATCTATCAGCCTACAGAATTTCTACCAGCCACACCTACTCACATTCAGTAGTTTTATGATGATGATGATTCATCTAAGAGCAATTAATAATAGTGGTCTAAATATTTTTTTTAAAAATTCCTTTTCTTTGTTTTGTATTTTCAATTTTTATTAAAATAATTACATATCCATGGTATTTCTATTAGCTTTATTGCTTTTAGTTCATTTGATGTCTGGGTTAATTTAGTCAGTATTTTCATTAGTTCATGTTTTCTCTTTTTTTTTTTTTAATAATCCCTTTGTTTCAAATCCTCACATGTCCCATTGATTTTTCTTTCACAACTGCCTTCAGATATTCATCTCTTTCCCTTCCAAATATACCATGTTCCTACAAGGAGATGCAACATAAGGCTCACATGTGAAAGAAATGAAGTTCCTTTTTGAACTCACGTCTCCTTATTTCTCTTCAAGCATCTATTCTTGATCCCTGCCTACTCAAAAACAAAACAAAACAAAACAAAACAAAACAAAACAAAAACCTTGGTCTTGTTCAAGCCAAAAAATAAAGAATGTATCTTGTCTCTAAAAAAAAAAAGTCATTTTTCCCTCATGATGAGGATGAGTCACAATTAGGCAAAAACAACTAGAATGGCTAATTAGTACATTAAGTGGAATTCCTGGAACCAAATAAATTCTATCAGTTTCTATGTTCATTCTTATTTTGTCTATCCATGGTGACTGCTTATGGCTAACTAGGGTCTGCCTACTATAATTTGCTGAATTTTAAAGGAATTTATCTCCCTTTGTCTACATCAGTATAAAACCCCATAACTCCCAAATACCCCATGCCACTCAAAATAAGCCTATAAAATTATTTGTAAGCAATCAGTTAGAGAATGGCTAAATAAATCATGATACAATAATATTACTATGCTGTAACGAATAACAAACATGATAATTATAGAAGAGCATGGAAAGAGCCTTATCAGCTGATGCAATGAAGTAAACAGAATCATGAATTTGATATATACAATTAACTATAACGTTAATGAAAAGAAAAAAACATTTTAAAAAAGTGAATGTTGCATTATTACAAAATACAAGTATGGTTCCAGAGATGAGAGTATAGATTAGAAGACATCCTGACACCACCTCTTTGAAATAAGAGGTCCTTCAGTGTGATATATTATACATATTTTTTAGACTTTTTCAATGTATTGATTAGCTTTGTTATTTTTTCCTCTTCTTTTGTCTTTAAAATATTATTATTTGAGATGATTTTCTAGAAGGGGGGACAGGGGAATACTGGAGTAATTTTTGGTGATATATATGTTATATAACATATATATTATATAATATATATACAATATGATTGTATATCTATATCTATGTGTCTGTCTGCCTATCTGTTTATCTATCTATCATCTCATTGCCAGGACTATTTGTTGCTTCCTATCTTGGAATTAGATCCATTACAGAGACCTGAGTGAAAATAAGAATACTTCATATCCTTTGCCCATGGTTATCCAGATGTTCATTATGTCACACTTACATGACTGATATCCAATCCTACCTGGTCTCCTTTCCTTCTGTGAGTTTCCATCCTTTATATAAATACCAAGTAATAAACAATATTTTATCTTAGTACTCCAATGTTCAACAGCCTCAAAATACTCTCCATTACATGGTAGATCAAACCTAAGCTCATCATTCAAGAATTTCTAATAATAGCCTACTAATTTCTACTAATAGAAAGAAACCATATTTCACTTAGCATAGTGAACACAAAGCCAACTTTGGAGAGAGGGAAGAGCTTAGTACTCAGTGACTATGAGCAAGTTAGTTAAGTTCTCAGTATATGACATAACTCCCTAAGTCTGAAAGTTATCAATCAATTGACAGTCTCTATCAAGTGAGGAAATTTTACATCAGAAAGCTCCTGCACCAATGAAATTACACATACACAAGTATACACAAACATATGATATATGTTAGTGAAATGCACCCCCCCACTAGATTAGAAACAAGGATGTCTTAGCTAAACTTAACTTAAACTTGAAAAGCAAGTAAAACAATGTAAAACAAACTATTAGAAATCCTAAAATAAGTTCAATATGAGAATATTGAAAATTTGAGAAATGAAGAAACTTTAAAATGAAAATACTATAAAGCTGAAAAACTTGTTTTTATGACGAACAAAATCAATGAAGCATTGTTTAACTGATCAAGAAATAGAAAACAGTAAATCTAGTTATTGAAATAACATTAACAAGACAAATTTGCAATAAAGAGTTACTGAAAAGGGTTATCAGAAAATATAGTATGCCAACTAAACTCAGAATTTAGAGGAAGTGGATGGATATTTACCAAAAACAAAACAAAAAATAGATATCCTAAACAACCCAGCCTTGGAAAAATAAATCACAATAACTCCAAATCAACTGACAAAGACAATTTTAAGTGAATTATACTAAGCATTTAATACCTGATATTGTGAAAATTATTCTAAAACATGAGGGCAGAAGGAGTGTGCCAGTCAATGTTTAACAGCTGCCCCTCTGGAAAATATGTTCATATATGTATATATGCGTGTATGTATATGCACAGACATTTGTGTTATGTGCATGACATACTTTTAAATTTAATCTTCATTATTAGTATTTTCCATCCTTTTATTAAGCCTAGACAATCAACAATACAATAAGTCATGCCCTGATTTGTAGAATTTGCTGCTTTAGATGTAAATGCTCTCACTGAAAATTTAACAATCTGCTCCCATAAACTGGTTTGAACTGTCTCCAGCACATCCCTAGACAAAAGTCATTCTACCAAGGTCTTTTTATGAAGCAAATATGGCCCTGATGCCTAAACCAGGGTAAGATGAGAAAGAGAGAGAGAGAGAGAGAGAGAGAGAGAGAGAGGAACTATGGAAAATTTTTCATTATTGAATATTGTTGCAAAAAATTAAAGAAAATCTTGTGGTGAGAATGTAGAAACGTATCCAAAAAATAATTCCTTATGATCAAATTGGATTCATACCAAGAATGCAAGGAAGATTCAGCATCATGAAATAGGTAAAATAATTAATTTTTTGAGAAAAATATCAACCAAATGATTATAGTACTAATTTGTCAAAAAACCTAAAAAACATAGGCATGGAGAACCTCTTCTTTAATGGTATAATAAAGGTGTCTGAAACCAAAAGGCAGCATTATTTGCAAATGAAAAAAAAAACACTTAAAGCAGATAATTCCTCCCTCTACTATTATTTGACATACTTATGGAAATGGTAGACAGCTATAGCAATAAGACCACAGTACAAAATAAAGTTATAAACATCAGGAAAGAGTGGATAAAATTATCATTTTTGCTAGATGTTATGACAGTATACTTAGGTAATGTCAGAGATTCAGTGAAGAAGTAATTTGGAATGATTAATAACTTCCATAAAGTAGCAGGTTAAAAATAAAAATTAAATTATCAATATTTCTGTAGGAAAATGATTAGAGAAGTTCTGTTCAAATTCATTCTAAAAATGCATAAACTCTTTAGAAGTTAATCTATCAATACTCATGTAAGATTTATATAAATACAACTACAAAACAATTTTCATAGAAACAAAATAACATTTGAATAACTGAAGAGATTTAATACTCATGTTTGGGTAGGTCTTAGAAATATAATTTTTAAATGATATTACTTGAACTGATTTCTATATTATATGCTTTAGCATTAAATTATCAAGGGGCATGTATACACAGATACATAATTATTTATATATGTGTATATATATGTATATGTGTATGTATATATATATATATATGCACATACAAGTGTATCTATGTATATCATGTATAGAAGAGGCAAGACTGGTTTTCATTTAGACTAGTAAAATATATAGCAGCTGAAGAGGGAAATGATACCAAAAAATGTATGAATGAAGGGGACAAAATATTTCCAGATTCACCTTAAGCTTTAACCCAAAGCAATAGACCTCAGAACTATTTTGTATTGGTTAAAAATCATAAAGTAGATAAATGATGCAAAGTAGATAAATAAGAAGTAGAAAGAGCTAAAAGTAATAGTTCAGTCAGAACAAACTTACAGGTCAATTTTTAACTCAGAGCCTGATGAGGGATCCTCCAATAAAATGGCTGTCTAAACTTCCTGTTACCCTGCATTGAAAATAATTGATCCTTTATAACTACCTAATGAAAAACTAAGTAGTAACCTCATTGAGCTATTAAGCAGTCACAAATATATCACAAATAATGATAGAATCTGAGAATTCCAGATGTGGAAGGGACTTCAGATACTAGTCTAACCCAGTCCTGAAATAAAATTTCCTCTTTATAACAAATCCAATAAGTGATTATGCAACCTTTGCTTGAAGTAATAGACTTTAATTAGAGTAGCACAGTGGCACACAACTCTAATCCCAGCTACTGAGAGAGGCTAATATTGGTGGATCACTAGACCTCGAGAGTTCTGAACTGCAGTAGACTAAGCAGATCAGGTGTCCTCATTAAATCTGACAACAATATAGTGAGCCTTTGAAAGCAGAGGGCTACCAGGCTGCCTAAGGAGGAGCAAACCAGCCTGTGTAAAAAATTGAGCAGGTCAAAGCTCCCATGCCAATCACTTGTGATTGCTGAATTTCTGGCCCTCCCAATGTAGGTAGATCCATACCCAAATAATTAAATAAACAAATAAATACACAAAAAATACACAATAAACAAACAAATGAAAGAATGCATAAAAAACAAATAAGTTTTTAAAGCATCTTAAATTTCTCTTTTTAGGGGAACAAAGCAGGCATTTTAGTGAATGGAAAGATCCAAGAGTAAGATAGTACTGCAGGCAGAGGCATAAATACTAATAAGCAGGTTATTGATTTATTTTGCAATTAACAGAGGATTAGAAGTTACTTTATAAAACTATTTCTCATAAATATCTGGCTCTAGGGCCTCTGGATCATTGGAGACAAGGAAATTTAAACTACTTAATTTAGGTCAGACATACATACCTCTCCTATCTGAGATAACCCTGATTTTGAATGACTATGTGAAAATACAGCATGATGTTTAGAAAATAAATATCCTTAGGTTAGAGTGATGGGTGTGTTTTTTGGTAGTCTAAGAGCCCTTTTCTATTGTAGTTAGGGGGTTTCTTAAGGGAGATGTGTATATGTGTATTCATGTTATAAATTTAATTATAGATTAACTTTGTAACTCATTCAAAATAAAAGGAATTATTTTAACAAAAGTCTTTTTGCTTTTAGAATTTTAAGGGAATAATATCTGCAAAAATAAGTATTCTGAAATATTTAACTGTCCCAAATTAGACATTTTACCAAATATGACAGATAGTTGAATATTTCAGAATAATTAGATATTTCACCAAATATAAATTTCCCCAATACATGCAATTAGGCTCCAAACCAATTTATTGCCTAGAGAAAATACAAAGGGTCAAAGTCAACATAAGCTAGTTATAGACATTCAGTGAGTTTCTGTCCTCTAGTCCAAATAACCTACATCTCAAAGTACTTTGAAAAGCTGATGAATGTAAGTTATTCAGTAACTGTAAGCAATCTTGGATAAATTAAGAGGTCCTGCAGACCTGGACATGAGCAACTGTATAGTTTTTTTAATCAAAAAAAAAGAAAGTAGAGAAGTATTCAAATTATTAAGTGGAAACAAGTGGATTTTTAAGACCCTAGAATTGAGGATTAAAGGAATAGATTTTGAAAATTTAAAAAGATAAATTAAGACCACAAAGAACCAGCATACATAAATCAAGAACCAATTGTGTCAAACTAAAGATTTTTTCCCTTTCTTTTGATAGGGTTACTGTATTGAGAGATCATGGAAGTACCATATACAAAATACAGTATGATTATATTTCAGCAAAAGATCAGCTAAGTCGTTCATTTATTCCTTATAGACAAGATGGATAGGCATGGTCTAGATGACAGTAGTTAGATGGATTCTCAGATGACCAGACTTAAAAATTAGTCATTACTGGCCAATGTCAACTTGAAAATAAATCTCTAGTGGAATGCTCCAAGACCTATATTTAGCCCTATGCTATTCAAGAATTGTATCAATGACTTGGATGAGAATATAGATTTTATGCTTATGAGTGGGCAGATGAATTATAGCTTGAAGAAAAAGATGCCACATTGTATAACAGAATCAGCATCCTAAAAGATCTTCAGAGAACAGAAAAATGTGCCAAATCATATAAAAATAAATTTAATAGAAATAAATGTAAAAGTCTACACTTTCTTTAAAATTGTAACTAAAAAACAGAATTGGGTATGAATGTTGTGTAATAAATCTTATGGAACATAACTAGAGACTGATATAATTCAACATATTTTAAAAATATGACATGGTAGTCAAAAAATTTAATGTTAGTCAAAAGTTTAGATAAAGCCCCAAAAAAATAAGCCTGTATGAAAGGGACAGAGTACAGAACAAAACAATTGATAATTTTCCTATTTCCTCATGGTAAGAACACTTAGGAAGTGTAACATTCTGTTCTGGTCACAATATTTTAGGCAAGAAATAGAAAATGACAACTAGGATGGTGATATCATGCCATATAAGATTAATTTAAGCCACTTGTGATATTTAACTTGAAGAAGAAACATTTTATGTAGGATGTGACATCTGTCTTCAAATATTAGAAGACCTGCCATTTGAAATAAAGACTGGATTTATTTAGCCAAACATCAGAGCAAAATTAGGAACAAAATATGAATTTAGAGCAGTAGAAGAGTACAATGTAAGGGAAAACTTCCTACTAAGTTAGACCTGTCCATAATACAATGAATTATCTCAGGAAAAAGTGGGCCTTAGAGGTCTGCAAGTAGAGATTAGGTAACTTCTTGTTGATGGTGTAGGTGAAATTTCCATTCATGCCAAGTAGGGAAAAAGTAGAGTCAACATGCAGAATAGAGTAACCTATACAGCAGAGCTCAAAACCACTTTAAAACAATCCCTCAAGTCAAATTCTGAAGCAGCTTAGCCAACAAAAGATCAGGGTAAGACATTCTTCTAGCCCAAGATAACCTAACAGGTTGGAAGGAGAGGTCTGTGATATTGGGGTTGGGACTGACCATAGCCCACAGACAGTCAAAACCAGCTGTGGAACTTGGCTACTGTGACAGCAGCAATAAAAAGTTTTCAGTCCAGGGATGTTATGGGGCTTAGAAAACTGGTCAGAAAGAGATTAAGGGGACCCCTGTACTAGGAAAGGATCAGGTGCAGTTCTGGCATCAGGACCAGAGCATAAACCAGGAGAACAGTGACCACACCTCTCACTGGATCACACCACCTTGGAAGCACCAAAATTTCTAACCCCTAGATAATAACTCTGAAAACAAAAGCATGAAAAAGCCTGAAGATTAAGACATTTGGCTCCACAAACAACAATCCCCACCCTGGGAGAGCAGAGCCAAACTTTAACATAAAATTCAAAGTCAAGAAACAGGCTGGAAAAGTGAGCAAACAAAAAGAAACTGATGATTAAAGCTACTATGGTGATGGAAAATCAAGACACAAACTCTGAAAAAGACAACAAGTAAAGACTCAAAGGAAAAAAAAATAAATTGCACCTGAGCCCAGCAAGAATTACTGGAAAAGCTAAAAAAAATTATTTTAAAAATCAAATGAGAGTGGTAGAGGATAAATTGGGAAAATCAATGAAAACTATGCAAGAAAATTATGAAAAGATAACTAACAGCTTGGTAAAAGAGGCACAAAAATACTAAAGAAAGTAACGCTTTAAAAAAAAGTATTAGCCAAATGGTAAAATAGGGTCAAAAACTAACTGGAAAAAAAAGAACTCCATAAAGAGCAGAACTGGCAGTTTTAAGTTAATGACTCCAGGAAAGTCAAGTAAAAAAATTAAGTCAAAAGAATGAAAAAATAGAGGAAAAAAATGAAATATCTCATTAGAAAATACAACTGACAGAGAACATAGATAGAGAATAGATAATTTAAGAATTGTTGGACTACTTGAAAGCTATGGTTTTCAAATATTCAAAGATTTGTAACATGAAAAAGGAATTGGATTTGTACTATCTGGCAGAATAGGGAACAATGTGTGATCAAGTCACTTAATCTTTCTGTACCTCAGTATCTTCATCTGCAAAATAAGGGGGGTAGATGAATTAATAATTAGTGTCTCTTCTAATCATTTTTTTTTGCAAGGCAATTAGGGTTAAGTAATTTGCCCAGAGTCACACAGCTAGTAAGTATTAAGTGTCTGAGGCCGGATTTCAATTCAGGTCCTCCTGACTCAAGGGCTGGTACTCCATCCACTGCACCACCTAGCTGCCCCAAGTCTCCTCTAATTCTAAATCATAATATCCTAATATTTCTGAAGTCCCTTCTGTCTCTGAGATACTCTGTTCCTATGATGATTTGCTTGTATGCATGGAGGGCATGTTTACTAATCCATCTATAATAGATCTAGTTAGAGAAAAGAAGAGCTACTACAAGGTATGATAGAATCAGAATTCAAAAAAGACCTTTTCAGACTAGGGCATTTGATTGAATCTAAAAAGACGAAATTGCATATGTATAAATGTAAAGTTTTATGCTTGGGATAAAAAAAATCTACTTCATGCGGCAATAGTGGCTTAACTATTCCTTTTGCCTGTTCAGGCAATGGTCCTGAACAATACACAGTTTTAATTGACTTACAAAAATGTGACATGGAAGCCAAGGAAGCAAATTTAATCTTAGATTGTATTGTTAGAGGTATAGTATTCAAGTCTAGGGAGTTCAAAGTTCCACTACATTCTGTCCCCATATCACGTACGTAGGATTTTGTTCTAGGCACCACAGTCTAGTCAGGAAGAACCACTGATATCCTTAATAGACAACCAAGATCATGAAAAGCATCTAGGTGAATGAACTGGGAATGAAGAAGGGAAGTGGGGGGGGTGGATTATCATTGTTTTTAAGTTTTTGAAAGGTTGTCAGGTTGAATAATGGTTAGGTTTAGTCTGCTTGACTCCAGATGCAAGAACTAGGAGCAATAGGTAGAAATTGTAAAGAGGCAGATTTTGGCTTAATGTAAGGGAAAATCTCATTAGCAATTAGTGTTATCCTAAAGTGGTGATTTACTTCAGGAAGTAGTGGTTTTCTCCTCATTAGAGATCTTCAGACAAAAGTGGGATGTCAGATATGCTATAGGGAGTATTCTTGTTCAGTTACACAGTGGACTCAATAGCCTCTGAGGACTCTTTAATTCTAAAAGTCAGGATTTTGTGACTTCTTGATATACAAAATGTTCAAGATGCAATTACAGACTTGGAAGTAATGCTTCCACAACACATGAGTTTTGAAAATTGGTAATGAAGGTTGTAAGAATACCCTGAGTCTGACCACAGATTTCTGGGATTACTATCCTCAACTATACACATAGACTAATGAAAGGTAGTATGAAGCAGCTGAGAAATTCTAGAATTTCAAGTCAGTAGACCAGAATTCAAATCTTGACTTTGCTACTTATATTTATGAACTTGATTAAGTTACTTTATCTCTCTGGGCCTCAGTATCATTACCTGTAAAATGAAAAGATTTGGCCAGCTGATAGCTCAAGTCTCTTCTATTTCTACATCTATGCTTCTGTGAACTTAGCTCAGTATTCCCATGAATTGAGATAATAGTCTCTCAAGAGATAAGGGAGGGAATTAGAATTGGTACATGGAACAATAATAATCTGGTCAATAATTCCTTGATTTTCTTTTGTAATTATCTAAGAAAAAAATCTATTTCTGAACATGGAAATATAATGAGTTTTGTCAGTGATGTGGTATGCTGGAAGGAGGAAAAGGGAGTCATGCCTGGTAAAAAAGCACATGTGCCATTTTGAGAATGTACAAGCTTGTATAAAAGAGAAAAACAAATGGCTTTGCCCTATATGCCACTTTTAGACAAGTTAAAATGGTCATGTATCACCAACTTCAATGCTGAAAAGAATATCGTTTTGGTGAGACTATATTTTGTTAAACAACTTAGTTGCAGAATAGTTTCAGGAAAAAAAAATGTGAGAAGAAATATATATGAACTGATGCCAAAGTGAATTGGGCAGAACAAGGAGAACAATTTACACCGTGATGGCAATATTGTAAAGATAATCAATTGTAAAAGATTTAGTAACTCTTATCTACACAATGATCCACCACAATTCCAAAGGACTCATAATGAAAAAATGTTATCCATCTGCAGATAGAGAACTGATGGATTCAATTTATATTGAAACACCAGTCACCAAAGTGATTTTCCTAAAGCACAGGTCTAAACATGTGACGCCACACACATACTCACTAAACTCCACTGGTTCCCTATCAACTCCCAGATCAAATACAACATTTTATCTTTGAGGTTCAGAGAACTTCATAACCTATCTCCCTTCTACCTTTTCAGTATTCTTCTATCTTACTCTTTTGCTACATGCCATTTAATGCGGTGACAGTGTCCTTCTTGCTGTTCCATGAATAAGACACTATATCACAACTCTGGGCATTTTCTCTTGTTGTCCTCCATGACTGAAATGCTCTCCCTCCTCATTTATTCCTATTGGATTCTCTGGCTTCCTTTAAGTCCCAGATAAAATCTTGTCTTCTACAGGAAGCTTTTCCCAATCCTTCCTAATTCTAGTGCCTTCCTTCTCTTATCTACTTCCTATTTATCCTATATGTGGCTTTTTTGTACATGTATGTTTGTTTGTTATCTCCCCCATTAGATTGTGAGCTCCTTGAAGGCAAGGACTATATTTTTGTCTTTTTTTTTTATCCTCGTGTTTAGCACAATTCCTGGAAAATAATGGGCATTTACTAAATGTTTAATGATTGACTAAGTCTATGATCATTTAAAATTTTAAGACAGTGCCTTTAAAAAAAAAAAGGCAGCATATTATCATGGAATGATCCTTAAATTTAGCAAAGGATCAGAATCCAAGCCCCAACTCTACCACTTACTACTTTTGTGACCTTGGACAGGTCACAACACTTCTCTATACCTGTTACTTGAATTTTAAAATGAATGGGTTGCACCAGATGATCTCTAAGGTCCCTTCCAGTTCCACTTCAATGGTATTATGATAATTCTAACTCAAAAATCCAGTAATACAAAGAACAAATAACAAACTAACTCTATAACGCAAGTTAGAAAGAGGATAGCAGGTTCCAAAGGAAATTCATTCATCCAGCAAATAATGTCAGGTTCCCTGGGTGGCATAAGATGTTATACTACAAAACAATTCATTCCATCATTGCAAACGGATTAAAATTTTAGGTAGAGTAAAAGAGTCATTTCCTTTCAGTACCACTTCCTTTACTTATTCTCTTACAATGCCCTGACATAGTATTTTTGGTACTGAAGAAGGTTCTCTGATGTGGCCACAAATACATATTTATAATTATAATTTTAAAAATATCCACTTGGACCAATCACCAACTATGGCAATGTCTTGGCAAAACACTTCCTATTGGAACACAAAATACCATCTGCCCTTATATATTTCATTTTTTAAAATAAACACCAAAATGTTCAGTGCTACACTTGAATCACTCACATGGAAAAGAAAATATTGAAAAGCATAATGTGGCCCAGTAGGTATAAATGATGATAAATTAGCTTCATTATCACTCTCTTCAGCAAACCTTTGTTAGGATTCTCTGCATGATCCTGCTCAGGAAAACATTTCTGCTCACAGGCTCTGTTCATCACTGCTCCCCACATAGTCAAGATGTTTACTTGTTCTCCCTACTCTGCTATCCAACTGCCCTCATCTCTTTTTATGACCTAACAATCTTCTCTGCTTTGTCAAAGGAAAATTTCTTTCTTTCTCCATTTGTTTAACTAGTCAAGCTTTCAGATTGTTCTAACCTGGAATATTGCCTCTCACAAATCCATTGTTGTCCCCAATTTAATAATTAGAATTTTTTTTTGTCATGACATGTTTCACTGATGTAAGGTTTCACTGATATAGGATGTATCAGACTAACATATGATCTGCAACTGATAGTCTTAGGGTGGCCTGGGGTCCTAGAAAGTAAAATGACTTACGCAGAATGATACATGCAGTATGTTTCAGTGGTAAGACTTGACCTGAAGACAGGTCATTCTGCCTCTGAGAATAGTTCTCAAACCACTAGGCCATGCTGGCTCACTGGAATCTTAGAGACGGAAAAAGAAAAGGGACAACATCTAAGTGAATCTCTTTCCCATTTGGATTAATCTCTGATACTACATGACTGATGGGTAGAAATGTAGCTCTGCTTATACATTTCCTACTAGTAATAAATGAAAAGTTACATCAAACCACAACTATACCCATTTTTAGATGACTTCAATTGCCAAGTCAAGTCAAGAAATTTTTATTAAGCATCTACTATTGGTTATCCCTGTGATCAGCAATCATTGCCTTGTTCTGGTGGAAGGGCTTGTATACTCAATGAAACTATGAGCTATGCCCTATAGGGTTGCCCAAGACAGACAGGTCATAGTGGAGAGTTCTGACAGAAGTGGTCCACTGAAGAAAGACATACAAACCACTCCAGTATCTCTGCCAAGAAAACCCCATGGACAATATTAAAATAATTTTTAAAAATTCACCAGAAGATAAGCCCCTCAGGTGGGAAGGATCCAACATAATGCTGCAGAAGAGCAGAGGGCAATTACAAGTACATTTTGCACTAATGAAGCAGATGGGCCAAAGCAAAAAGGAATCTCAGCTACAATAGTCTGACAATAGGAAAGTCCACTGCTATAAAGATCAATATTGCATAGGAACATGGAATATAAGATCTATGAATCAAAGTAAGCTGGATGTGGTCAAACAGGAAATGAAGTGTTTACATATCAAAATCTTAGGAGTCAATGAACTCAAATGGATGGGAAAGGGTGAATTTAATTCAGATGATCATTATATATACTACTGTGAGCAAGAATCCATTAGAACAAATAGAGCAGGCCTCATAATCAATGAAAGGGTGAGAAAAACAATATTGGGGTATAATTTCAAAAATTACAGAATGATATCTGTTCAAATACATGGTAAACCATTCAACATCACAGTCAGTCATACATATCTATGCAGCAACCACCGATGCTAAAGAGGTAAAAGTTGATCAATTCTATGAAGACCTATAAAATCATCTAGAAATAATACCAAAATAATACTAGAAATAACAGCAAAAAAAGTCATATTCAACATAAGAGATGGGAATGCTAAAGTAGTTAAAGAAAAAAATAATTGGATTAACAGGCAAGTTTGGCCTTGGAGTACAAAATGAATCAGGACAGAGACTAATAGAGTTTTATCAAAATAACCTGCTGGTCATAGTAAACACTCTTTCTCAACAACCCAAAAGGCAACTCTACACATGGATGTCACCAGATAGTCAATATCAAAATCAGATTGATTATATACTTGCCACCAAAGGTGGAGAAGCTCCATACAGTCATCTAAAACAAGACCTGGAGCTAATTGTGGCTCAGATCATGAACTTCTTATTGCAAAATTCAGACTTAAGTTGAAGAAAGTAGGGAAAACCATCAGACTATATATTATGAATTAAATAATATCCCTTATGAATATGAAGTGAAGATGACAAATAGATTTAAGGGATTAGATCCAGTAGATAAAGTGGCTGAAAGACTACAGACAGAGGTTTGCAATAATATATAGGGGACAGCACCAAAAAGCATCACAAAGAAAAAGAAGAGCAAGAAAGAAAAAATGGATGTCTGATAAGGCTTTTTACAAAGAGCTGAGGAAAGAAGAAAAGTTAAAGGTAAATAAGAAATGGAAAGATATGCCCAAATGGATGTAGAATTCCAGAGAATATTAAGGAGTTAAAGTGATTTTGTAACTGCTAAGGCAGAGTGTTTGAGGGAGCACCAATGGGTGTGTTTGAATTTTTCCAGCAAGTACTTGTTGGAGTACAAAGGATAATGATCAGCTAATCAAAGACATGTTACAGCTCCCTAAAGCACCCTCATTTAGCAGTTACAAAATCACCTTAACTCCTATGACCACTCCTTCACTCTACCTTAGCCACATCTTTCATCTTACAATCACTCAAAAGTGTTCTACTTCCATGAAAAGAATTTCATTCCTCCATCTAACCACATTATTTTATATATTTTATTTCCCACTCCTCTGTAACCTATTCTCCAACTGCACCATAATCTACAGTTACTCCATTCTTCCCTGCTTTTCCAAGCCATACGCTCTGCTTTAGCTTCACTTTCCTCCATCAAAAGCCTAACCCTAGAATCAATCCATTTAATTTTACATTGGTTTCCCCATCATGATTTATGCTTTGCCAAATCCCAGCCTTGGTTTGGTCCTACCATCTTTCTCTTCTACTCCTACTCGTTGACTGCTGAATAGTAGTAGAAGTCTTCAACCTTGCTGACTGACTAGGCCTCCTACAAACTTGTGTTATCAGATTTCAACTGGGCCTTCACTGGATCAAGACAATATTTTCTACTCTTCCAATGCATTCTTCAATGACACATTTTCTAATTCTCTCATTATCCTAGGCATTGTTTTCTGGATACTCTCAAACCTTTGTCTTTTCTAAAATTTCAGACCCAAGAAGAGGGGGAGCCAAGACGGTAGAGTAAAAGCAGTGATTTCCATGAGCTCTCCCACAAACCCCTCCAAATACCTGTAAAAAAAATGGCTCTAAACAAATTCTAGAGCAGCAGAACCCATGAAAAGACAGAGTGAAACAAATTTCCAGCTCAAGACAACGTGGATGGTTGATTAGAAAGGTCTATAATACTGGGCTGGGTAAGAAGTGCAGTTCAGCTTGGGTGTGCAGGCAAAGACTAGGCCTCAGGAAATCCGGAGCAGGCCTCAGGGAACTGGCAGCTGTAGCAGTTTCCAGACTTCTCAACCCACAAACACCAAAGGCAACTTAGAAGGTAAGTAGGAAAACTCTGATAGTTGTGACAGAGAGGTTAGGTCCCAACCCAGTCCCGTCACAGCCCCCAGGTGGCTGGCTGCTTCTGGAGATTTCAGCCCACAGACTGAGGGGAATTGAGTGGCTGATCAGAGCGGGGTTAAAGGGATCTCTTTCTGGTGCTGAGGCAGGATTCTCTTGCTTTGCCTGTGCTTGGATCTGGGTCGCAGTTCTGAGTAGTGGTCCCGGGGCAAGGAGGAACGCTGTTGTGGTGGAGCTTGTAGTGGTGGTGGAGAGGGAATCCTCCTCACAGTTCCAAGGCAGAAAAGAGTGCTTGTGATCACTAATAGACCAGAGCACAGACCAGGAAAGGAGTAAACACCTCGCCCTTGATCATACCACCTTGGAAGAATTGAATATACAGGTCGCCAGAAGTTTCTCTGAAAACAGCTCCATAAAACCACTGAAGCTTAGGACAACACATTCTTCACACTGGAAGCAGAACCCTAGATTAACAAAGAGTTTAAAACTCAAGTAATTGCCTGGGAAAATGAGCAAACAGTGCAAAATAAAAGTCAGACTATAGAATCTTTCTTTGGTGACAAAGAAGATCAAAACATACAACCAGAAGAAGCCAACAAAGCCAAAGCTTCTACATCCAAAGCCTCCAAGAAAAATAGGAACCATGGGGCAGCTGGGTGGAACAATGGATACAGCACTGGCCCTGGATTCAGGAGGACCTGAGTTCAAATCCAGGCTCAGACACATAACACTTACTAGCTGTGTGACCCTGGGCCAGTCACTTAACCGCATTGCCTAGCCAAAAAACAAAACAAAAAAAGAAAGAAAGAAAAAGAAAAATAGGAATCAGTCCCAGGCCATGGAAGAGCTCAAAAAGGATTTTGAGCAGCAAGTAAAAGAAGTAGAGGAAAAACTTGGAAGAGAAATGAGAGTGATGCAAGAAAATCATGAAAAACAAATCAACAGCTTGCTAAAGGAGACCCAAAAAATTACTGAAGAAAATAACACCTTAAAAAATAGCCTAACCCAAATGGCAAAAGAGGTCCAAAAAGCCAATGAGGAGAAGAATGCCTTAAAAAGCAAAATTGGCCAAAAGGAAAAGGAAGTCCAAAAGCTCACTGAAGAAAATACTTCCTTAAAAATTAGAAAGGAGCAATTGGAAGCTAGTGACTTTATGAGAAATCAAGACATTGTAAAACAAAACCAAAAGAATGAAAAAATAGAAAACAATGTGAAATTTCTCATTGGAAAAACAACTGACCTGGAAAATAGATCCAGGAGAGAGAATTTAAAAATTACTGGACTATCTGAAAGTCATGATCAAAAAAAGAGCCTAGACATCATCTTTCAAGAAATTGTCAAGGAAAACTGCCCTGATATTCTAGAACCAGAGGGTAAAATAGAAATTAAAAGAATCCATCAATCACCTCCTGAAAGACATCCCCAGAGGAAAACTCCTAGGATGATTGCAGCCAAATTCCAGAGTTCATAGGTCAAGGAGAAAATATTACAAGCAGCCAGAAAGAAACAATTCAAGTATTGTGGAAACACAATCAGGATAACACAGGATATAGCAGCTTCTACATTAAGGGACCACAGGGCTTAGAATATGATATTCTGGAGGGCAAAGGAGATAGGATTACAGCCAAGAATCACATACTAAGCAAAACTGAGTTTAATCCTTCAGGCAAAAATGGACATTCAGTGAAATAGAGGAATTTCAAGCATTCTTGGTGAAAAGACCAGAACTTTCAAATACAAGACTCAAGAGAAGCATGAAGAGGTAAACAGGAAAGATAAATCATAAGGGACTTATTAAGGTTGAACTGTTTACATTCCTACGTGGAAAGATGATATTCGTAACTCATGAGACCTTTGTCAATATTAGGGTAGTTGGAGGGGAAAAATTATATGTATAGATAGATTAATAGACAGAGGGCACAGGGTAAGTTGAAGATAAAGGGGTGATATCTGGAGAATAAAATTAAGGAGTGAGAAAAGATTATACTGGGAGAAGGAGAAAGGGAGAGGTAGAATGGGGTAAATTATCTCACATGAAACAGATAAGAAAAGGCTTTTCCAGTGGAGGAGAAGTAGGGGGGAGGTGAGAGGGAATGAGTGAATCTTATTCTCATTGGATTTGGCTTAAGGAGGGAATAACATACACACTCAATTGGGTATGGATAGCTATCTTATCTTACAGGAAAATAGGGGAGAAGGGAATAAGAGAATGGGGGATTCTAGAGGGTAGGGCAGATTGGGGGAGGGGGTAATCAGAAGCAAACATTTCTCAGAAGGGAAAAGGTCAAAAGAGAGAATGGAATAAATGGGATTGGGATGTGGGATAGGATGAAGGGAAATATAGTTCATTTTCCACAGCATGACTGGAGTGTTTTACATGACTACACAAGTATAACCTATATCAAGTTGCTTGCCTTCTCAATGAGGGTGGGGGGAGGGGGGAGAGATTTTGGAACCCAAAGTTTTAAAAACAAATGTTAAAAAATTATTTTCACATGTAACTGGGAAATAAGATATACAGGCAATGGGGTATAGCAATCTATCCTGCCCTACAGAAAAATTGAAGGGGAAAGGGTTAAGAGAAGGGGGAGACAGAAGGGAGGGCAGATTAGGGGATAGGGTATTCAGAATGCACACTGTTTGGGGTTTGGGGGAGGGACAAGATGGGGAGAAAATTTGGAACTCAAAATCTTGTGGAAGTGAATGTTGAAAACTAAAAATAAATTCATGAAACTTTAAAAAAAAGTAAAAGTAGAAAAGGTAGGTGAGAGGAAAATTGAGAGATTGAAAGGAAAGGAAAGAGAAGAAAGTTGGGAAAGGGAGAAGGGAAAGGAAATATGGAGGAGAGGGTAGCTGAAGGAAAGATTAAGGGGAGAAATAAGAGAAGAGAGGAGGGAAGGGAAGAGAAAGGGAGGGAGGGAAGGAAAAGAGAGGAGAGAGGAGAGTAGTGGAGAGGAGAAGAGAGAAGGGAGGGGAGAAGAGAGACACTTCCATATTTTAAGTATGAGTACCCATCCATCCAGGGTTTCAGCCAGCAGAGAAGTAGATGGAATGGTCCTGCATGGACACCAGAACTGCTGGGGTTTTGTTCTCTCACCAGATTCAGGAGTCAGGATGGCACAGGAGCTGGGTTGGTTACCATTGGGAGCATTCTTCTCCCAGGCTTGGTAGAGGTATAAGGCATTACTGCTCCATTTCCACCTGCCATTCTGGGGAGAGATGGCCAGGAAGGTCAATGGTTAGTGCAATGACTTTCCCTTTCCTCCTCCCCAGATGAACTACAAACAAACTTTCCCCAGATGCTCCAGAACATACCAGGCTTTCTCTGCCCTCTGAGCCCTTCTGTAAGCTGCCAAACCTGTTACCAGAACTGCTACAATTCCTGAACACCTTCCCTCCTCCTCATAGCCTGCCCATCTAAAAGGTCATGTAGCTCCTCCCCCACTTCACCCTTCCTCATTCCCTTCAGGGACCCTTCTGAGTCTCAGGTTCCTTATGCTCCTCTGCCCTACACTGACCCTCACCTGCCTTGAGCTCCCAGGGGAGTCTGGGTAATTGGATGGTAGAGACTGTTCCCTAAATTCCTGCTTTCTGCTTTGTGATCTTGAATCACCACCAGACTAGTCACTGTGAAGCTCCTCTGGGAATGCTCAGAGCTGGCCACACCAAACCTGTGCATCTAACCAGCAGGATAGGTGATTCTTAGTTGTAATCTTATCTCCTTTGCCCTCTGGAATATTATGTTCCATGCCCTGCGGTCCCTTAATGTAGAAGCTGCTAAATCTTGAATTGTTTCTTTCTGGCTGCTTGTAATATTTTCTCCTTGACCTGGAAACTCTGGAATTTGGCTACAATATTCCTTGGAGTTTTCCTTTGGGGATCTCTTTCAGGAGGAGATTGGTGGATTCTTTCAATTTCTATTTTGCCCTCTGGTTCTAGAATATCAGGGCAGTTTTCCTGGATAATTTCTTGAAAGATGATGTCTAGGCTCTTTTTTTGATCATGACTTTCAGATAGTCCAACATTTTTAAATTCTCTCTCCTGGATCTATTTTCCAGGTCAGTTGTTTTTCCAATGAGATATTTCACATTGTTTTCTAATTTTTCATTCTTTTGGTTTTGTTTTACAGTGTCTTGATTTCTCATAAAGTCACTAGCTTCCAATTGCACCTTTCTAATTTTTAAGGAAGTATTTTCTTCAGTAATCTTTTGGACTTCCTTTTCCATTTGGCCAATTTTGCTTTTTAAGGCATTCTTCTCCTCATTGGCTTTTTGGACCTCTTTTGCCATTTGGGTTAGGCTATTTTTTAAGGTGTTATTTTCTTCAGTAATTTTTTGGGTCTCCTTTAGCAAGCTGTTGACTTGTTTTTCATGATTTTCTTGCAAAATTCTCAGTTCTTCCTCTACTTCTCTTACTTGCTTCTCAAAATCCTTTTTAAGCTCCTCCAAGGCCTGGGATTGATTCATGTTCTTCTTGAAGGCTTTGGATGTAGGAGCTTTTGCTTCATTGTCTCCTTCTGGTTGTATGTTTTGATCTTCTTTGTCACCATAGTAAGATAATATAGTCTGATTCTTTTTGTGCTGCTTACTCATGATCCTGGCCAATTACTTGAGTTTTAAACTCTTTGTTAAGGTAAAAGTCTGCTTCCAATGTGGAGAATGTACTGTCCCAAGCTTCAGGGGTTTGTACAGCTTTTTTCAGAGGTACTTCTAGGGACCTGAAAATGTTTAGTTCTTCCAAGGTGATATGACAAGGGGCGAGGTGTTTCCTCTCCACCACCACAACAGGCTCCACCACACCAGTGCTCTTCCTCGCCCCAGGACCACCCCTCAGAACTGTGACCCAGATCCAAGCACCAGTAAAGCAAGAGATTCCTGCCTCAGCACTGGCAAAGAGATCCCTGTAATCCCCCTCTGATTAGCCACTTGATTCCCCCTCAGTCTGTGAGTCAGAAGCTCAGGAAACAGCCGCGGCCCCGGGGGTAGGTAAGACCTAACTCCTTCTCTCACCACAGTCACAGACTTTTCCCACTGACCTTTTAAGTTGTCTTTGGTGTTCATGGGTTGAGAAGTCTGGAAACCACCACAGCTGCCTGTGATTCTGTCTTCTGAGGCCTGCTCCAGGTTCCCTGTGGCCTGTATGCCCATACCACACTGCACTCCTCTCCCCACCCCATGCGATATACCTTTCTGATCAACCATCCAGGCTGTCTTTTGCTGGAAATTTGTTTCACTCTGTCTTTTTGTGGGTTCTGTTGCTTTAGAATTTGTTTAGAGCCATTTTTTATAGGTATTTGGAGGGGTTTGGGGAGAGAGCTCAAGCAAGTCACTGCTTTCCCTCCGCCATCTTGGCTCCGCCCCCCTAGGTAGCATAGTAAATGGAGCACTGGACTTGGAATTAGGAAGACTCATCTTTATGAGTTCAAAACCAGCCTCAGACACTTACTAACTGTATAACCTTGGGCGACTTACTTAATCCCATTTCCCTCAGTTCCTCATCTGTAAAAATGAGCTGGAGAAAGAAATGGCAAATCACTCCAGTATCTTTGCCAAGAAAAACCCAAACTGGGGTAATGAAGAGGCAGATGTGACTAAAATTACAGAACAACAAAACTTCTTGAGGTCAGGGACTATATTGTATATGTATATGCATCCCAACCTTGTATATATGTATCCCAAGGACTTAGTACAGTGCCTGGCATATAGTAAATACTTAACAAATAATAATATATTCATTTATTAATTCATTCATACATCCATATATGGTAAGTGAATATCCAGGTGTAGAAACAAGATAAAAATAATAACAATGACATTTAAAATGGATTTAAAATTTTCAAACCTAATTAATCTTGCAAAAAGACTCACATTAGAATTTGTTCAAATAGCAAGGTTCCTTTCTATGTAATAGTGTTTTCTGAATTTATGTAGTGTTTTTAAGGTTTGCAAATTATGTATTTGTATGTCATTTGTATGTAGTATCAGATCTGATTTATAAAGCATTTGATTTAAATATTTTTGAGGACCAATTCTGTTGTATAGATTGAGGTTCAGAAAATCATACAATCTTAGGGTTAGACGTTATCTTGAAGTCTGTGTAGTCTAATTTACAGGTGAATGACTTTAACATTGATTTTTTAACAGACAAGATCTTTTAAAAAGCTTTGTCCCAAGTAATTAGAAATATGAATGTTTAACATTTAAAATGATTATTGTTATTAAATTAGTCAAATCTTGATTATTTTTAGCTTTAAAAAAGAGGATAGAATCAAGGATGGGAGAAGCAAAAGAAAAAAAGGGGGAGAAAAGATGGATTTGATCAGAATCTAGCAGCTGCAATGTGACTTTCAAAGATGGCATATGAATTGATTTTCTTTCTTCTGTGTACTGGTTGTTGTCACAGTGGTCCCCCCTCCCTCAAGAAGGAAAGCTACTGATACCCATTAAAGTTTAAGGTTGATGTGTGCTTCCCTTTCCACTGAGGAGCTGGCTACTGGCCCAAGAAAATTCCAACTCCTATACCTGGATAGTTTGCAATAGAATTCACTCAGGCCCCAACTCTGGTAACTATCATCGATTTAAAAGTCCAACCTCATTTCCTCAGTGAGCAGTGCTTAATACACTGAAAAGACAAGAGGCTATATTCTAGCTTATCCCTTATGAAAGTTTTCCAATTCAGAGACTAGATCTAGCTTTTCTCATATCAGATAAAATATATTTCCCCCATTCGTTTTTCCCTATAAAACAAAATTGTTAGGAATGTGAGTCTAATTATAAATGAATGAATGAATCTAAAATTCTCCTAGAGATTTATAGAGCAAGTATGACACAGTGGAAAAAGAACTTTCCTGAGAGTCTAGAACAGGGATGAGGAATCTGGGGACTCAAGGTCACATGTGGCCCTCTAGGTACTCAGTTGCGGCCCTTTGAGTGAATCCAACCTCCATAGCACAAATTTATGCACAGATTTTTGCACAAAAACACAAATCATTATTAACTCAAGGTGATAACCATCATAGTCTCCTCCCCCATTCTCTTTCTTATGGAGAAAATATATCAGATGAACACAGACCCTCATTAAAGGAAAAGTCAATCTATGTATTAGACTATCCTAGTTGTATTACCTCATTGCAGTGAAGATCCACCCTCATTCCTTACCTCTCTGCTTTCACAGTTGTTCACTCCATACTGGCAAAATTACGGAACCTATTTAAGGGGAAATACTAACCATATCCAGTTGTTGACTCCCCCCTTAAATATTTTGGCTAATTTTAATTCTCATGAGAGTGGCATCATTGCACAGGTTAAAAAAATTTTTCTATTTTCATCTTCCAGTGAATCAGCTCCAGTGATTGTATTTCCCTGTTGAACTAACAGTGACCTTGGACAAGTCAGCCACTTTGTGTCTTTTGATCCTCAGCTTCTTCATCTAAGAGATGGCAGTGTGTTAAAGCAGTAAAACTGCCCATTTCTGATCATTGCTCAATTCAGGAGAACTGGGTTAAATGCTGCCTCCTTAATCTACTGGCTTTGTAGCTACCTAACCTCTCTGAGTTTCAGTTTCTTTACTCATAAAAAGGGGGATAATAATAGTTATATTATTATACAGTACTTATGTATTATTATTATTATAATACTTCCCTACATTGTTGTGCAATTCAAATGAGATGTTTTAACTTACTTTTAAAATTTTAAAGTGTTAAATAAACGTTATTCTTATCTACAAAAGAAAGGGTTGGAATTATATGATCTCTCAGGTCCCTTACAGCTTTAACATATTATGTATCTTATATCTCACTTAATTTAAATGCCTCTTCCAAAACTAACAATAACACTAACAAAATATGCCCCTCAGAAATTAAATCAGCATAAACAAATCAGAATGACAATCAAACTTAGTTTGACATTCAGTGCAAACATGCATAGTCACCATTTGTTCAATTATTATTCCCAAATAGCAGTGTGCATATAACTAAGTTATAACATAGCCTGAGAGGTTGGCTAATGTTCAAGGTAAACTACAATAGCTTCCTGATGTTTCAGTACTCTCAGTTTTATTATTGCATATTTAATTTTTGAATTGGTAAATTAAACTGCTCATGCATAAAAGGATTAAAGGAAGGTTTTCTTGTATTTTGGTTTATATTAAATATTAACCATTAGAGAGCCCTTGGGAATATTGGTCCATTGTTCAACATTACCTACCACATCTGCAATTTATCTCAACCTCAATCTGAATCAGATAGAAGGACCTTGCAAGGTTTATGAGAAGTGTGCACTATCAAATGAGCTTTTCATTATATATTCAATTAAGTGTGTTATTAGTGTCAAAAGTAATAGATGCTATGTTATCCAGGTCAGCAAGGCTTATAGAAATTGTTCTTCACATTATAGCAATGTTAAAAAAAAAAAGAAGGCCTTAGAAAGTTCAGAAGACTAAAATGCTGAGTTTATGGGTGGAGGGAAGAGGGTGGTTTGGATTCATTCTTTCATTAGTACATTAAACTATAATTCAAACTCTTAGAAGGTTATTTGGGGACATTGAGAAATTAAATGATTTGCCTATGGTCATATTCTATGTCACTAATCTATGTCAGAGGCAAGAGTTGAACCCAAGTATTCCAAATTTTAAGAATGGACTTCCATCCATTACTCCATGTCTACCTCTTGGAGAAAAAAATTCTTGAAAAATAATCTGCTTCTATTCAACATACTACTACTACTACCACCACCACTACTACTACTACTACTATTACTAATAAAAATAATAACAACAACAATAATAATAATACCATTTATGTAGCACTTTGAGGTGCGTAACTCACTTTATCCTCACAACAACTTTTGAGGTAAATGCTATTGTTGCTCAGTCATTTTTTAGTTGTATCTGCTTCTTTATGAACCCATTTGGGGTTTTCTTAGCAAAGATACTGGAGAATTCTGCCATTTTCTACTCCAGCTCATTTTACAGATTAAAAAAAAAAGAACTGAGGCAAACAGGGTTAAGTGACTTGCCCAGGGTCACATAGCTAAGAAGAAACTGGGGCCAGATTTGAACTCATGAACTCCATGACTCCAGACCCAGTACTCTATCCACTGTTTCACCTAGCTATCCAGTAGATTCTATTTATTATCCACATTTTACAGGTAAGGAAGCTAGGACTGAAAAAGGTTAAGTGACTCACCCAGGGTTGAACAGCTAGAAAGTGTCAGAACTCAAGTCTTCTTGACCCCAGATTCAGTATTCTATTGACTTAATCTATTATTAAATCAAGCAGTCACTATGTGCCACAAATTCTAGAGATAAAAAGATAAAAACTTACCCTCAAAAAGTTTCCTTTCTGCAGAAGAATAATTGTATTTCTGTCTACAAACACATAACTATAAGACACTTTGAGGAACTGGAGAGCCCCAATTACTGAGCGGTTAGGGAAAAGCATGACAGACAAAATGGCACCTTTTCTTGAGTCTTAAAGTAAGGTAAATATATCAGAGGCAGAGATAATCAGGAAGCACATTCCATGAATGAAGAATAGTTTGTGTAAATGAATAGAAAGGGGAAATTATTGTATTGTTCTTAAGTTTTTTTCTCACTTTCTATTCACTTATACAAGCTATTCTTCATTATATATCTTCATTTTATTATATATAATATATATGCAATTATATAATTTTATTATATAATTAAGTCTTTCCCATCTTCAATGAAAAACATGAAATTTTATATCCCCTTCTGTCCCCTCATCCCATTTGAGGCAGTTGTTCCACAGTAAGCCAGATTTTTTCTGCCAGGTACCTACTGAGTACATTTTTGGCTACCAATCCAGTAGATTCAAACAGGAGCTTGAAAAATCTGTTGGACTTGGCTGGAAAATGCAAACAAACCAGAAGATGTGGAAGCTTCACACAGCCCAGCATCAATCTAGCCCTGTATTCACATCAGGAGTGTTCTCAGTCCTACAGCCTTATATACAAACAGAATAATTTTTTAATATTTAATTTTAGAAAGTAAAGTAGTTTCTGATACCCTCCCCTTAGATTCTGTCTCTACACACACACACACACACACACACACTTGCTAGATATTATGTGAAATTATACCACTAGAACTTCATCCCCTAGATTCACAGAAGCAGAGTGTCTTAAGTGTTGGATATGACCTCAGAGCTCATCTATTCACACTTATGTCTAAAACACAGATTCTCTTTGCAATAAGCTAAATGAGTAAATAGCCATCAAATCTTTCCTTGAAAGGCTCCTGATAATGGAAGACTCAATCCTTCTTAATATATCCAATTATTCTTCTAAAACAATGGCATAGTTTTCTATTTCAATATATAGCATCTGGCATCTTGTCATTGGTGAGAGGAAAAACTGGAAAGAGCATTCTTTCTTTGAATTCAGAGGACCTGGGTTCAAATATCACCCTGGATATGTTACTTACTACCTCCATGACCATCTCAAATCATTTAACCTCTCTAGTTCTCAATTTACTTATTTCTTTTTATTTTTAATTGTGCTTTAATATTTGTAAATAAAAAGACAGAGTTGTAATCTCCAACAACTCATGTTCCATTTGTCAAAATGTTGTCCAATTCATTCTTAGAAGAATATATAATGAGGCTTAATTTTCAAGGGATAGAAAGTGATGACAGATCAATGTTGTGTTTATTAATTTTCCAATTCTGAGATGGTTACCCCCACTTCCTGAAATCTAGGGAAATCATTTGGGATTGCTGGGCAGTCACTGTCAGAGAGTCAAAATAAGTGCTCTGGGTTTTCTTATTCTCCCACAGCATTTCTTATTCTTCACTAGTAGAAAATTTGGGCTTGCTATCATCATGGACTGCCTAAAGTTGCCCAAAGATTCTGTTAGAGGCTGAGGAAGCCCTTAACTTTTGCATTCTATTGGAGATGAACATGATAATAAGATGAAAAATTAAGTTGGCTACCTGATTCACTTGCTAAGGAAGCTTCCTTAGAATTAAAAAACAAAAAGAAAAGGAAGAGGAAACTGATGAGGACTAGTTTATAGATGGATGAATATCAGACTTCCTTAATGAATAAAAAAAAAGACCATGGTGTTTGATTACTTATTAGGCAATTATATATTCCTGGAAGACAATTAATCCTGCAAAATCATTGAGGTAGAAGTAGAGAGAGGCAGGAATTCATTCAAATACTTTTTTAAGACTTTCGTTTTATTACACTTTTTCAGTTGCTAAAATAACCCTGGGGCAGTTACCATGGCTCCTCCCCTTATTCTTCTTTCCTAGCCTCCTTACGTCTGCTCTGTGAGGCAAATAAAAAACTTGCTTTTGACTTGGATCTCTGGTGCTTAGCATATACCTGACATAGTGTCTCTAAAAAAAGAGTGCTAATCCACTTTGTATCTACTATTCTACCTAGTTTCAAATACTCAAAGCAAGATATCCCTCTGAAGGTTAAGCTCATCTCCCTAATCTCATCATGATGCAGTTAACTCAAGCTTTGATTGAAACCACCTCCCTCAGCCTCCTCTCCCCTCTGATTACAGGACTAGGGGGTAGAGTACCAAACTCCTCTCACTGCCTTCATTTATAGAGGGTAAAAACAGGATTATCAACTCACTCTACTCTGCATCTGCTGCTTTGCCTGGTTTCAACTCAACAGTACAAGATGGCCCCCTCACCAAACATGTTTTCTTCTTCCCTACACAAACTACCTCCTTTTGTGTGTTGCCTTCCCCCATTAGATTGAAAGCTCCTTGAGGACAGGAACTATCTTTATTTTTATTAATTGTATCTCATGAACTTAGCACAGTGTCTAGAACATAACTGGCACTTACTAAATGTTTACTAGATAAAGACTTAATTGATCTCATCTCCACTCTCTTTTCTTCCACAAGAAGATTGGGGAGGCAATTTTAAGCACCCACTTAGTAGTTAAGTAGAGATTGGTAAAATGATGAAGAGAAAAAATATACTATTTTTCATGTCCTTTGACCCACTTCATAGGAATTCAGACAGTGCAAGATTTTACTTAAGTGGTGGTGATATACTACCCCAATCCTTTGTCTTCATATAGAGAGCTAAAGAACAAGTTGTCCCACTTATTGCTGTATGGTTACAAGTTTTTTTTTCTTTTCTTTATTTTAATTAATTTAAATTTTTTTTGAGTTCCAAATTTCCTCCCCCCCTTCCACCCTCTCACCCATTGAGAAAACAAGAAATATTATACCCATTATACATATGGAACCGTATAAAACATATTACTAAATAAGCCATGTGGTAGGGGAAAAAAGAAAAGAAAAAGAAAGGAAAAAAATGCTTCAATCTACATTTTGATGCATCATTTTTCTCTCTAGAATTAAATAATGCTTTTCATCATGAATCCTTTAAAACTGTCTTGCTGCATTGTATTGTTCAGAGTTGCTAAGTCTTTAACTTTTAATTATTGTTACAATATTGCTGTTACTCTGTACATTATTCTCCTGGTTCTGCTCATTTCACTTTGCATCAGTTCATAAGTCTTCCCAAGATTTGATAAATCCACCCTCCTCATCATTTCCTACACCACAAGAGTATCCCATCACAATCATATACCATAATTTGTTCAGCCATTCTTCAATTAGTGGGAATCACCTTGGTTTCCAATTCTTTGCCACCACAAAGAGAGCTGCTATAAATGGGTCCTTTTCCTTTTTCTTCGAACTCTTTAAAGAAAAGACCTAATAAGAGTACTGATGACTCATATTGCCCTTCTATTTATAAATCTTCTGGTTGTTGTTGTTTTTCTAGCTCTGTAAAGTAATTCTTTGGTAGTTTGACTTGTACGGCATAGAATATAAAAATTAATTTATGGAGCATTGTCATTTTTGTTATATTGGTTTGGCCTAAACACAAGTAGTTGATATTCCTCCAATAGTTTAGATCTGCCTTTATTTGTGTGAAAAATATTTTGTAATTGTGCTCATAGAGTTCCTGTGTGTGACTTGGAAGGTAGATCTCCAAGTATTTTATACTGTCTACAGTTGTTTTAAAGGGAATTTCTCTTTCTATCTCTCCCTGTTAAATTTGTTGGTAAAATACAGAAATGCTGCTGATTTGTGTGGGGTTTAATTTATATCTTGCAAATTTGCTGAACTTGTTCATTGTTTTGACTATTTTTTTCTTATTCTCTGGGAATCTTTAAATATACCGATCATATCATCTGCGATAAGTGACAGTTTTGTTTCCTCATTGCCTATGCATATTCCTTCAATTTCTTTTTTCTTATTCTACTACTATAGCTAGCATTTCTAGTACAATACTGAATAATAAAGGTGATAATGGACATCGTTGCTTTATCTCAATCTTACTTATCTAGTTTTCCCCACTATAGATAATGCTTGCTCTCTTTAGATAAAGAATACTTATAATTTTACGAAAGACTCCATTTATTCCTTTGCTATCTAGTATTTTTTAATAAGAATGGGTGTAATATTTTGTCAAAAGCTTTTTTCTGACTCTATTGAAAATCATGATTTTTGTTGATTTTGTAAATGATATGTTCAATGATACTTATTGTTTTCCTTACATAGAATTTCATTGCTGGTATAAATCACCTGGTCATAGTGTATGCTCTTTGTGATATATTACTGTAATCTCCCTGCTAGTATTTTTAAAATTGTTTTTGTATCAATATTAATTAGGAAAACTCTCTAATAGTATTCTTTTTCTCTTTTTGCTCTCCCTAGTTTAGGTATCAAAAATCTATTTGTGCCATAGAAGTAATTTGGTAGGATTTCTTCTTTATCAATTTTTTCAAATAGTTTATATAGTTTTGGAATTCATTATTCCATAAATGTTTGGTAGAATTTGCTTGTAAATCCATCTGGTCCCAGGATTTTTTTTCTTAGGGAGCACATTTCTGGTTTATTCGATTTCTCTTTCTAAAATAAGGTTAAGTATTCTATTTCTTTTTCTGTTAATCTGGGCAATTTATATTTTGTAAATATTCATCCATTTCATTTAGATTGTCAGTTTTATTTGCATAATGTTGGGCAAATAGCTCTTAATAATTGCTTTGACTTCATTTTCAATGTATATACTCTTTTCATTTTTAATACTGGTAATTTTGTTTACTTGTTTATTTTTTAACCAAATTAGCAAACATTCTATCTATTTTTTTAATAAAACCATCTTAGTTTTGTTAGTTCTCTTTTTGTACTTTTGATTGCATTGATCTTTCCTCTGATTTTAAAAATTCTATTTTTGCATTTAATTGAGGTTTTTTAATTTGCTATTTTTCTAGGTTGTTGTTTTTTTTTTTAGCTGCATGCCCGGTTCATTGATTTTTTTTTCTTTTATTGTTGTAAATATTTACCGATATACATTTTCCCTTAAGTACTGCATTGGCTACATTCCACAAATTTTTGTATGCTGTAGCATTGTTATCATTATCTTTAATGAAATTATTGATTGTTTCTATGATTTGTTCTTGGACCCACTCATTCTTTAGGATTAAGATATTTAATTTCAGCTTAATTTTAATCTATGCTTCAAAGGCTCTTTATTTAATATAATTTCTGTTATTATGGTCTGAAAAGGGTGCATTTAATACTTCTATTTTGCTGTATATGTTTGTGAGATTTTTTTGCCATAATAAGCATGGTCAATTTTCATGAAAGTACAATGTAGAGCTGAGAAACAGATATACTTCCTTCTATTCCTATTCAATTTTCTCCACAGGTTTATCATATCTAATTTTTCAAAAATTCCATACATCTATCTCCTTTACTCTTATGTGTTATTTTTATGGTCAGGTTTATGTCAATATGAGAATGGTAAAGTGAGATTTCCCTCCCCCCATTGCATAGTTTTAATCGCTATTTTCTCATGTAAGTCATTTAATTTTTCTTTTAAGAATTTGGGTGTTGGGGCAGCTAAGTGGCATAGTGGATAGAGCACCAGCCTTGAAGTCAGAAAGACCTGAGTTCAAATCTAGTCTCAGACACTTACCAGTTGTGTGATCCTGAGCAAGCCACTTAACACTGATTAACTCAAAAAAAAAAAGAAGAAAAGGAAATAATTTGGGTTCTGTGCCATTTGATGCATATATGTTTAGTATTGCTATTGCTTCATTGTTCTATGGTACCTTTTAACAGAATGAAGTTTTCCTGTATTTGTCTTTTAGTTATATTGATTTTTGTTTTGACTTTGAAATCATGCTTGCAACTTCTGTCATTTTACTTCAGCTGAAGCAATATGTTATGCTCCAGTCTCTTATTTTAACTCTGTATGTGACTTTCTGTTTCAAGTTTGTTTCTTGTAAACCACATATTATTGGATTCTGATTTCTAATCTATTTTGCTATCTTCTTCCACTTTGTGGATGAATTCATCCCATTCACATTCATAGTATTGATGGTTAACTGCGTACTTCTTTCTATCATATTCTCTTTTATTTGTCCTTCTCTTTTTTACCCTGTGCCTTTGTCAAAAATTTATTTCGCTTCTGACCACTTTCTCCCTTAATCTGCTCTTCCTCTTATCACACCCCTGCTCCTTTTTCGTAACCCCTTATTCTCCTATTTCCGTGTTGGGTAAAGTGAATTTCTATATCTAACTGTGAGTACGTATATGCTATTCCCTCCATGAATCAGCTAAGGAAAAATGAAGTTGAAGTATTGACCATTCCTTTTCCCCTCCCAACTTTCCTCTCCATATCTCTTATTTGTGCACCTCTTTTATTTGAGATAATTTACTACATTCTTCTTTATTTCCCCTTCTCCCAATACATTCTGACCCTTCCATTCTTTTTTTCCAATCATTCCAAAATAACAGTCTCATACCCATGCATTCTATGTAGAATCTATCTAACTGCACTAATGATTATACTACTCTTAGAGGTTTCATGTATCATCTTCACATATGGTAATGTAAACAGTTTATCCTTGTTAAATCCCTTATAATTTTTCATTCATGCTTACCTTTTTATACTACTCTTAAGTCTTTTACTTAAATGTCAAATGTTGCATTTAATTCTGTTCTTTTCATCAGAAATGCTTGAAAGCCATCTGTTTCACTAGATGTCTATTTTTCCCTTATAGGTTAATACTCAGATCTGCTGGGTGGGTTTTCTTGATTATAATCCTAACTCCTTTGCCTTCAGGAAAATCAAATTCCAAGCCTCCTTCTCCTTTACAACAGTGATTTCTGGATCTTGTATTGTGATTGTGCCTCCATGGTATTTGAATTTCTTCTTTCTGGCTGCTTTTAGGATTTTCTCCTTGATTTGGGAACTTTGGGTTTTTGAATATAATATTCCTGGTAGTTTTCATTTTGGGATTTCTTTCTGGAGATAACTAGTTGATTCTTTCCATTTTTACTTTACCCTCTGGTTCTAAGATATCTAGACTGTTTTCCTTTAACATTTCTTGAAATATGATGTCTAGGCTCTTCTCTTATAATGGCTTTCAGTTAGTCCAATATTTCTTAAATTATCTTTCCTTGAACTATATTCCAGGTCATGTGTTTTTCCTATGATATATTCCACATTTTTCTATGTTTTTCAATATTTTTGACTTTATTTCTTTGTTTCTTAATGACTCATGAAGCCATTAGCTTTTACTTGACCAATTTTAATTTTTTAAGAATTTATTTTCTTGGAGGCAGAGCCAAGGTGGCAGAGTAAAAGCAGTGACTTGCTTGAGCTCTCCCCCAAACCCCTCCAAATACCTGTGAAAAATGGCTCTAAACAAATACTAGAGCAGCAGAACCCACAAAAAGACAGAATGAAACAAACTTCCAGACCAAGACAACCTAGATGGTTGATTGGAATGTTCTATTGCTATGGGCTTGGAGAGGAGCATAGTTCATCATGGACACATTGACAAAGAGCAGGCCTCAATAAACCTGGATCAGAACTCAGAGGGCTGCATCACGGGCAGCTGTGGAAGTTTCCAGACTTCTCAACCCACAAACGCCAAAGAAAACTTGGTCAGTAGGAAAGGTTTGTGACTACAGTGAGAGAGAGGCGTGGTCCCAGCCCCAGTCTGAGCTCAGCCATGGTGGTGGCTGATTCTGGAGCTCTCAACCCACAGACAGAACAGCAGTTGGCTGCACAGAGAAGGATTGCAAGAATCTGTTTGATGGACCTAAGGCAAGAATCTCTTGCTTTGTCTGCCCTTGGATCAGGGTCACAGTCCAGGGTGGTGGTTCTGGGGTGAGGAGGAGCACTGGCATGGTGGAGCTTGTAGTGTCAGTGGAGAGGGAATCCTCCTCACAGTTCCAAAGCAGAAAACAGTGCTCCTGGTCATTCATAGACCACAGCACAGACAAGGAAAGAAGTAAACATCTCACAGAAGAACTGAAAATTTACAGGTACCTAGAAGTATCTCTGAAAACAGCTGCACAAAACCCCTGAAGCTTGAGACAGTACATTCTCCACACTGGAAGCAGACCCCTACCCTAACAAAGAGTTTAAAACTCTAGTAATTGGCATTAGCAAATTACATTACAAACATTAGCAAACTGCACAAAAAAAAGTCAGACCATAGAATCTTTCTTTGGTGACAAAGAAGATCAAAACATACTACCAGAAGAAGACAACAAAGTCAAAGTTCCTACATTCAAAGCCTCCAACAAAAATAAGAATCAATCCCAGGCCATGGAAGAGCTCAAAAAGGATTTTGAGAAGCAAGTAAGACAAGTAGAGGAAAAACTGGAAAGAAAAATGAGAGTGATGCAAGAAAATCATGAAAAACAAGTCAACAGCTTGCTAAAGGAGACCCAAAAATTACTGAAGAAAATAACAACTGAAAAAATAGTCTAACCCATATGGAAAATGAGGTCCAAAAAACCAATGAGGAGAAGAATGCCTTCAAAAGCAGAATTGACCAAATGTAAAAGAAAGTCCAAAAGCTCGCTGAAGAAAATACTTCCTTAAAAATTAGAATGGAGCAAATGGAAGCTAATGACTTTATGAGAAATCAAGACATTGTAAAACAAAACCAAAAGAATGAAAAAATAGAAGACATTGTGAAATTTACCCTTGGAAAAATAACTGACCTGCAAAATAGATCCAGGAGAGAAAATTTAAAAATTATTGGACTATCTGAAAGCCATGATCAAAAAAAGAGCCTAGATATCATCTTTCAAGAAATTGTCAAGGAAAACTGCCCTGATATTCTGGAACCAGAGGGTAAAATAGAAATTGAAATATTCCACTGATCACCTCCTGAAAGAGATTCCCAAAGGAAAACTCTTAGGAATATTGTAGCCAAATTCCAGAGTTCTCAGGTCAAGGAGAAGATATTGGAAGCAGCCAGAAAGAAACAATTCAAGTACTGTGGAAATACAATCAGAATAACACAAGACTTAGCAGCTTCTATATTAAGGAATCAAAGGGCTTGGAATATAACATTCTGGAGATCAAAGGACATAATATTGCAGCCAAGAATCACCTACCCAGCAAAACTGAGTGTATTCCTTTGGGAGAAAAAAAATGGACATTCAGTGAAATAGAAGACTTTCAAGCATTCTTGATGAAAAGACCAGAGCTGAATAGAAAATTTGATTTTCAAATACAAAACTCAAGAGAAGCATAAAGAGGTAAACAGGAAAGAGAAATCATAAGGGACTTATTAAGGTTGAACTGTTTACATTCCTACATGGAAAGATGATATTTGTAACTCATTAGACCTTTGCAGTATTACTGTCGTTAGAAGGGACAAAAAATTATATGTAGATAGATAGATAGAGAGATAGAAAGAGGCCACAGGGTGAGTTGAAGATGAAGGAGTGATATCAGGAGAATAAAATTAAGGAGTGAGACAGGATTGTACTGGGAGAAGGAGAAAGGGAGAGGTAGAAAGGGAGAGATAGCATCTCACATAAAACAAACAAGAAAAGGCTTTTACAGTGGAGGGAAGTGGGATAAGGTGAGAAGGAATGAGTGAATCTTATGCTCATTAGATTTGGCTTAAGGAGGGAATAACATTGGGTATGGAAATCTGTCTCACCCTACAGGTAAATAGAGGGGAATGGGATAAGAGAATGGGGGGATGATAGAAGGCAGGGAAGATTGGAGGAAAGGGTAATCAGAAGCAAACACTTCTGAGGAGGGACAGGATCATAAGAGAGAATAGAATAAACAAGGGGCAGAACAAGATGAAGGGAAATAGTTTTTCACAACATGACTACTATGGAAGTGTTTTGCATGACTATACATGTATAATGTGCATCAAGTTGCTTGCCTTCTCAATGAGGGTGCATGGGGAGGGAGAAAGAGAGAAAATTTGGAATCCAAAGTCTTAAAAACAAGTGTTAAAAATTGTTTTCACATGCAACTGGGAAATAAAATATACCGGTAATGGGGTATAGAAATCTACCTGCCCTACAGGAAAACAGAAGGGAAAGGGGATAAGAGAAGGGGGGGGAGATAGAAGGGAGGGCAGATTAGGGGAAGAGGTATTCAGAATGCCTCCATCTTGGGGTGGGGAGATGAGATGGGGAGAAAATTTAGAACTCAAAATCTTGTGGAAGTCAATGTTGAAAACTAAAAATAAATAAATTAATAAAAAAGAATTTATTTTCTTGAGTCATTTTGTACCACTTTTTTGCTGTTGTTATTGTTTAATCATTTTCAGTAGTGTCTGACCCTTCATGACCTCGGAGTTTTTTTGGCTAAAAAATCAGAGTGGTTTGACATTTCCTTGTCTAACTCATTTTCCAAATTAAAAACTGAGGCAAAGAGAGTTAAGTGACTTGACCAAGGGCCACCCAACTAGTAAGTGTCACAGGCCAGATTTGAACTTCTATCTTCTTGACTCCATGCCCAGCACTCTATCCACATTACCACCTCTTTGCCAACACCTAGGTACTTCTTTTACTATTCAGTCAACTATGATTTTAAAGAGATATTTTCTTTAATATATTTTGCTCCTCTTTTACCAAACTTTTAATATTCTTTTTTATAATTTTCTTTCATAGCTCTCATTTTTATACCAATATTTCTTCTTCCCTTTTATTTGATTGTTTAATTTATTTGAGATCTTTTTTTTTAAATCTCTTTATCTCTTCAGGAATTCTTGTTGGGCTTATTTTAGTCTGCATTTTTTCTTTAAGGCTTTGTATGTAGACGTTTTCAAGTCATTATCTTCTTCTGAGTTTGTGTCTTGAGTTTCCTTGTCACCATAGTAGATTTTCATGGACATGCTCTTTTTTAGTTGTTTGCTTATATTCCCAGGCTATTTTTGACTTTGTACTCTTCATGAATACAAATCTGATCTCACTTACTAGATGTATGACTCTGGGCAAGTCACTTAACTCTCTTTGCCTCAGTTTCCTCACCTGTAAAATAAACTGAAGAAGAAAATGAGAAATCCCTCAAGTATCTTTGCCAAGAAAAGCCCAAAAGGGGTCACTAAAAGTTGGACGTGACTGAAATGACTAAACAAGAACAGCTTCATGTTAAAATTGGGCTCTGTGTACCTTTGGGCAGGGATGACTGGCCTTAGCTCCTAACTTTTATTTGCTTTTGCTTTCACAGCTCAATCTGGGAGTCTCTAGGCTTTTTGATGCTTTCAGTGTCATGTGATCCATAGAGAATTCTGGTCACTGCCCTCTCTGGTCCTAACATAGGCTGGGCCCAGCTCCCTTGTGATTGTGACCACTCCTCTAGCTCAAAAGAAAGAAGACTTTTTGACAATTAATGCTGTCTAAAAGTGAAATGGGATGTCTAAGCAGGCAGTTGAGTCCCCTCACTGAAGCCTTTTAAGCAAAAGCTGAATAGCCATCCTTAAATGGTACTTCAATTTCTCCACCTGTGAGTACATGATTAATTTTAAACTTAGAGAGGTGCTTGCTGAAGGCCTGTTGCCTAGGCTACAAACAGGGAACATGTCTCCCACCCTGAGCCTAGGGGAAAGTCCGCAGACCTCTGACAGAAAGCGCCATGCACGCATGTGCGTCTGGCTGCTGTCGCAGCTCCCCTTCTCCCCACCAAGAAGTACCTCTACTTCCATGGAAGCACTGAGCAGAAAGAGCCTGTGAATCCACCCTACATCAAGAAAATAGTTATGCAGGCAGTGCACCTCATGCACATTAACTAAATGAGGCTCATTCTCAAGCTCCAGCCTTGGAGTCAGGAGGACCTAAGTTCAAATCCAACCTCAGACACATGATGTACCCAATCAATGACACTTACTAGCTATGTGACCCTGGACAAGTCACTTGACCCCAAAAGTCTCACCAAAAAAAAAATTTAAAAAAAGAAAGAAACTTACAGAGGTTCCCCTTCTTTATAATCAAAATCAAGCTTTTTTTTTTTGTAATCTTACATAATCCAAAAGGTACTTATTTTTTCTTTTTTGGTAGTTGTTGTTGTTGTTTCTATGCTTTCCTCTGTCAGGCTCTTACTCCTCCAATGCATTCTGTGAAGAGTTGCCAGATTAATCTTCCTAAAATAAAAATTTCATTTTGCCATCTCTGTGCTGAAGAACTTGCAATGGCTTCAGGGCATTTATTTCAAGTGCAAATTTATCTGCTTCACTTTTAAGTACCTCCAAAATTTGGTTCCATCCTGATAAGTAGCCATGTTTCCTTCTACTCTCCAATATATCCCTTTTATTTCCTTTAGGTTTATATACTTGTTTTCCTTCATTTTTTCCATGCTTAATCACAACTGCAAGCCTTTGCTTTTCCTGATTCCCCAAAGAAGATTGCATTATTTCTGGGTATCTATATAAGCGGTACCTACATTTTTTGATCATATGCTTCTATCCCTTAAATATTCAGGGTGGAGTAATTTCCCCAAGGGCACCTAAGCAGTTGCCCTGAGGGCCTAATGCCTGGTTCAGAAGAAGAAAAATGAAGAGTGTCTACAGCTGTGGATGAGGTTGGGGAGGGAAATAGTAAGCTCTAGTGGGTAAAAGGTAGATGTTGAAGATGAGCCCCATAAATGACTATTACAAAGAAGGTGGCATGTAAATAACCCCATCCTCTGATTGGTTGATCATATATACCTTAGGGTAAGGTTGCTTTGGAAGGGGTAGGGGTGCCACGAACACTCAGAGTGCCTTTACCCCTTTACTTTGGAGACTACTGATCTAAATGATCTCTCTCCCATGAAGCTTTCTTCAATATCTTAGTGCATTCTGATCTCTCCTATCTATAAATGGCAGACCACCTTGTGGTCAGTTCAACACAAGTTATCCCTCAGTTTCACTGACCATTCCCCATGCATGGGATGCTCTTCCTCCTCACCCCTGTCTCCTGGCTACAATGACATCTTTTAAGTCCTTGTTAAAATCCTGCCTTATACAGGAAGCCTTTCCCAATCCTTCTTAATTCTAGAGCCTTCCCTCTTTGGATTATACCCTCTTTATCTGGTCTATATCTTGTTTATCCATATTTATTTGCCTGTTGTCTTCCCAATAAATTGTGGGCTCTTCAATGGCTCTTTTCCCTATCTTTGTATCCCCAGTGCTTAGCACAGTGCTTGTCACAAAGTGGTATTTAATAAATGCTTATTGACTAACTAAATGAATCTTTTATGTCTTCTATTTTTATAACTCCAACTATAAAATTCTTATGGGGATGCATCATATCTTATACTACTGTAACCCATATATCATTTAGCACTGCTCTTAGGTCCTGCTAGGACCTGTTAGGTCCTGCTCTTAGAAACTCCTCTCTAATGTACCCTTCTGCATAGGTAAGTGACACAATGGATAGAGATACAGGTCTACAGTGAAGAAAATCTGAGTTCAAAACCAGCCTGGAACATTAAGTAGCTGTGTTCCCTTGGGCAAATCACATAACTTTGGCTAGGCTCAGTTTCCTCAGCTTTAAATGGGGATACTAATAATATCTGCTTCCCAGGGTTGTTGTGAGGATCAAATGAGATAAAAGTTGTAAAGTATTTTGTACAGTTCCTGGTACATCATAGATGCTATGTAATGCTAGTTGTTGTTGTTACTATTATTGTCATGAAGTAATAAACAAAAGTTGGGTTTATCAAAGAACTCTGTTGAGCCCACAAAACTCTAGTTAGTAGCTCAGGTGGGCAAACTTACTGCATATAAACAAGTTGTCAGCTTTCTGAGTACAGGACTTCATATTAAAAAAAAAAACACATCTCACTCTCCACCTACTCTTCTAATATTCACATATATTGGCTGTTCTTTCCTTCCCCCTAGATATCATTGAAGCATCAGCTACATATACCTTAATTCTATTTTCCCTTAATGTTATGTTAATGAATACCAATGATATTCTATATTAAAGAATGTGTACTACAGGTGGAGCCAAGATGGCAGGGTAGAACAAGTAGCCAAACTTCCAAAAGTCCCCTTCAACAACTTTAAAACAATGCCTCAAATCAAATTCTGGAGTGACAAAGCCAACAAAAGGCTAGGGCAAGATGTTTTTCCCAGCCCAAGACAATTCAGATGTTGGAAGGAGAGCCAGGTTGGGGCTGGCTGAAAGCCCACATGGCAATAACATCTTCTTTGTACCTCAGAGGTGGTGATAGGACCAGAAGCAGCAGCTTTCCCATCCCAAAGATGATACGGGGATCTGGCAACTGCTCAGAAAGAGCAGCACAAAATACTGTTTGACAACACTCTTGCCAATGTCCATTTCTGGGTCACAGTTCCAGGATGAAGAAAAGTTCTTGTAGTCATAAGGTATCAAAGGCCATGAGCAGCAGCTATCATAGGCCCTTCCTGGGTAAGGATTAGAGCACAGACAAAGAGAGCAGTGACCACAATTTTCCCCCAGATCAAAACAGTATAGAAATATGCAAAACTTCCAAACTCCCAGAACTAGCTCTGAAAACAGCAGTGTGAAAAAGCCTGAAGCTTTGGACAGTGTTTACCCCTACCCTGACCCTAGGAACAGAGCTAAACTTATAATAACAGAAAGTTCAAAGTCAAGAAATAGGTTGGGGAAATGAGCAAACAAAAAAAATATCCTGACCATAAAAATTAACTATCGTAACAGAAAGATCAAGACATAGTATCAGAAGATTATGATGTCAAAACAACTATAAGTAAAGCCTCAAAGTAAAAATAGGTGAATTGGTCATAAGCCCAACAAAAATTCCTAGAAGAGTTAAAATGTATTTTTAAAGTCAGGAGAGTAGAGGAAAAATAAGGAAAATAAATGAGAGAGATGTATGAAAACTTAAAAAAAAATTAACAACTGGGCAAGAGAGGCACAAAAAATGCTAAGAAAATGAAATCTTAGAAAACAAAATTGGCCAAAAAGAAAAGTAGGTACGAAACTTTACTGATGAAAAGTGCAAACACACACACACACACACACACACACACACACACACACACACACACAAAGCATAAGTGGCTAGATGGGAGAAAAAAATTCATTGAAGAAAATAATTACATTAAAATTAGAATTGGTCAAGCAGAAGTTAATTTCTCCATGAAACATCAATAAACAATAAGACAAAGTCAAAAGAGTAAGAATATAGAAGAAAATATGTAATATCTCATTGGAAAAATAATTGACCTGGAAAATGGATCAAGAAGAGAAAATTTAAGAATTATTGGACTTCTTGAAAGTCATGATCAAAAAAAGTAGCTGAGGTGAACAAGCTTACCTCATATGTCAAGTAATTATAAAGGAAAATTACCTTAATATCTTAGAACCAAAGGGTAAAATAGGTATTGAAAGAATCAACCAATTACCTCCTAAAAGAGATCCAAAAATGAAAACTCCTAGGAATATTATGTCCAAATTCCAGAGCTTCCAGGTCAAAGAAAACTTAAAGCAGCCAGAAAGAAAATATTCAAACACAGTCAGGATAGCACGAAATTTAACAGATAACATGTTAAAGAGAGAAGGCATTGGAACATGATATTCTGGAAGGCAAAGGAGCTAAGATTATGACCAAAAATCACCTTCCCAGCAAAACTGAGTAATCCTCCAGGAGGGGAAATGGATATTTAATGAATTAAAAGACATTTAATTAATTAGTTAATTAATTAGAAATTATTCAATGAATTAGAATTTCAAGAATTCCTGATGAAAACACTGGAGTTCAATAAAAATTTTGATTTTCAAATGCAAGAGTCAAGAGAAGCATAAAAAGTGAACATGAAAGAGTAAATTACAAATGATTCAATAAGAATAAACTGTTTATATTCCTATAAGAAAAAATGATACATGTAACTTAAGAACTTTGTCATTATCAGGTACTTAGAAGGACTTCACATAAAGAGAAGGCACAGGAGTGAGTCAATTATATTAGGATGATCTCAAAAAATAGATGGATGAGAGAGAGAAAGAGATGCACTGAGAGAATGGAAAAGAAAAGGGAAGAATGGAGAAATTTCCCCACATAAAAGAGACATGCAAGGAAGAGATTTTACATTGGAGGGGGGAAGGGAATGTGTATAATGTTTGAAACTCACTCTCATATGAAATTTTTCAAAGAGGAAAGAATGCACAAAAAGAAAAAAAAAAATTGGAAAAAAGAAGAATAAATAAATCTTAGAAGAACCTAAAAAGAATTTCAGAAATCAGACAGAATAAGGAAAAATTAGTAAAAAATAAGAGCAATTCAGGAAAATTATGAAAAGAAAGTTAACCAATTGAAAAAAGATACAAATCATAAGGAAGAAAATAAAAATGAATTCAAAAATCAAATAAGAGAGAATGAGGAAGAATTAGGAAAAAATAAAAACAATTCAAGAAAATTATGAAAAGAAAGTTAACCAATTAGAAAAGGGAATACAAAATCTGAAGGACAGAGTAACTCCTTGAAAACTGGAATTGGGCAAGTGGAATGGATTGATGTTATAAGACATCAAGATATACCAAAAGTAGAAAAAAAAAGAGAATCTGAAGCATTTCATTAGAAAAATAACTGACCTGGAGAACAGATCGAGGAGAAAAAATATAACAATTGCCAGACTACCTAAAAGTTATGATCAAAAAAGAATCTGAATATAATATTATAAGAAACTCTTAATGAAAATTGCCTTGGAGTGCTAAAATAAGAATGTAATGTAGAAATAGAAAGAATCTACCAATCACCACCTGAAAGAGATCCTAGGAGGAAAATTTATAGGAATACCATAGCCAAGTTTCAAAATTCTCAGGTTAAAGAGAAAATAGTGCAAGCAACAAGAAAAAAAATTAAATATTGTGGAAAAACAATCAGAATTTCACAAGGCCTAGCAGCTTCTACACTAAAAGACTGTAGGTTATGGAACACTATATTTCAAAGAGTAAAGGAGCTGGGGATATATCAAAGAATAACTTATCCAGCGAAGTTCAGTATAATCCAGAATGAAAAAAAAATAGACACTTGATGAACTGAAAGACTTCCAGGTATTTGTAGCAAAAAGACCAGAATTCAATGGAAATTGAATCCAGATATAAGGAAATCATTAAAGTCTAATTATAAGGCACAAAGGTTAAACTGTTTACTTATAATATATGAAAATGTTATCAGTATTCTTAAGACTATTATCATTACTAAGGTAGTTTGAAAGAAAGGTTGTGGCTAAGTTGTATATGATGGGATGATTCTAAAAAACAAAATTAAAGTAAGAAAAAATAAAAATAAAACAGATCAATTAATTGGGCATGAAACAACAAAATAACTAGAAAAAAAGCAAATTAAAATATTCAAATTAATCACCAAAAAGGAAATGAAAATAAAAGGAGATATTAATAAATGTGAAAAAAAATCTTTGAACTAATGAAGCTAGGAGCTGATTTTATGAAAAAAAGAATGAAATAGATAATTCAAGGGCTATAAAACTGTGTATACTCTTGCACCCAACAATACCACTCTAATTCTATAGCCTAAAGAAATCAAAGAAATAGGAAAAGTACCTATATGTACAAAAATATTTAGAGTAGTTTTTTTGTTTGTTGTTGTTGGTTTTTTTTTAGGGTGGAAAAGAATTGGAAATCAAGGGGATGCTAATCATTTGGGGTATGGCTGAACATGTTGTGGTATATAATTTTGATGGAATATTATAGTACTATAAGATATGACGAGCAGGATGGTTTCAGAAAAACCTGGGAAGACATTAACTGATACAAAGTGAACTGAGCAGAACCAAAAAAAGCACTATACACAGTAACATCAATATTGAAATGATATTACTCTGAGCAACACAATGATCCAAGATAATTCCAAATAACCCATGATAAAAAATGCTATCCATTCCAGAAAGAGAAGTGATGAACTCTGAAGGCTGATCGAAGCATATTTTTTTCATTTTTTTTTTATCTTTCTTGCTTTTTATTATTGGGTGTTTTTGTGTGTGTGTGACATATCTATATGGAAATGTTTTGCATGACTTCAGACATACTGCTTGCCTTCTCTATGGTAAGATAGTTGCAGTAGGAAGGGAGAGAATTTGGAACAGAACATTTTTAAAAAGTTAATGTTTAAAATAAATTTTAAATGAATTAAAAAGAAAAAGAATGTGCCCTGCCCAAGTTCCAGCAAAGGTTCCTCCATTTTGGTAAGAATGAGTTTCTGTGACTTTGTTCTGGTGATCTTGATCTCATTGCTGTTAATTTTACTGCGCTATGGAGATCTTATGGCCAGACACTTTTCCTAATGACATTTGCAGAAACCTGCTAGTTCAGGCCTCAAAGACCAAATATCCCCATTCTTTTCACCTTCCCTGATTACTCCAGTATTCCTGATGGTAATAAGCTTATTGGGGCCAGGAGATGGATGAAATGAAGTTAAACAATCCTAAAGATGAGGATCAAGCTCACAAGGTCATTACCAATTCTATGGAGGAGTCGGCTCCTTCTCGTCCTTGAACTTGAACCAGTTCCTGTCCAGGCCTTTAACTAGCTCCACCCCTTAATCTTCAAAATTCTAAGTACAAAGGCACTCAATTAATATTTGTTGATTGATTGATTTATTCAAGCATGATCAGTAAACATTTAGGGTTGTGTTTCTTAAAAGTGAGATCACTGGAAGGCATAAGGAAGTTCCATACTATAAAAACCATAAAGTTAACACAGCTTAATTTATACCTCTTTTAGCCTAAAATTGAGATGTAGCACAGCTTAGTTGATAGAGAATTGTCCTTTGAGTAAGAAATACCTGAGTTCAAGTCCTTACTTCAACATATAATACCTATGGGACCATAGACAAGGTCACCTAGTCTCTCATTACCCCAGACAACTTTGAGTTGTTATTAATTATTGATACTTTATTGTCTTAAAAATCTGAAATTCAAATGATAACAGACATAGAAAGAACTTGAGGGAACTAGGGACCTTAGGACATAATTTCTAGCTTGCTCTTTGGTTTCCCACATGAAGCTAACCCCTGTGGGAAAAGGTCCACATATCCTGGAAACTGTTACATAAGAGTTGCCAATTTGTGACTACAGCAATTTTCATTCAAAGGAGTTCCTGACATTGATGAAATCATAAACCTTGGTTAGAAAAAAAATTAAAAAGAGTCAAAACTTATTAAATATGATACAGTTAAAGACCAAATACTAGCTAGTATCTGCAATTCACGAAGCACAGCTATAATGTTTGAAAATTTTATTTTTCTTTTAAACATATCAAGGTTAGACGTTTGTTGAAATAGAGAAAAATGTCCTATCCTTAAATGATAAAACTGTTTGAATTTAAGATCCAGACCCAATAGACCGATTTTTGTGGACTAACTGCCTTCACCTAACCAATTAGATATTGGAACTGAACTCAGAAACACAGTTCATGAAGTTAGTAATTATTCTTCCCTCACTGGGGACATTAACTAGCTTTGGTATTTATCATCCTAATGAAACCAGGTTAATTTTCTATTTAAATCTCATTCAAAATGTTCTCTTCTGTTGTAGGTGATACACATTCTCTAAACTCTTTATGTGCCATATTTCCTAGAGGAATCTAGGGCAAGTTAATTCTCACTTATTCATTCGTTTACCTAACAGTTATTAATAAGCACTTACTAATCGCCCAAAACTGTGCTACATGTTAAGGATGGAAAACAGAAATAATGTAGTCCCTGTCCTAAAAGAGTTTTCACTCTATTAGACATGTGACTGGAAAGATGGGGGGTGGGGGAAAGGAGGAGGATATGTGCATAGATAAGTAAATAAACAATATATATTTAGTAAACATCAAATCATTTTACTGCTAATGAGAAAGCATCAATAACTGAAGTGGACAAAGAAGGACTCATGGAGGAAACTGTACCTGAGATGAATCTTGAACTGAGCTAGGGAATCCTAAAGGCAGAGTTAAGATAGGACACAATTGCAGGCACGTGGGATGGCCTATGCAAAGGCATGGAAGAGGGAGGTCACAGGACCATAAGATCTAGACTTAAAAGTATCTCTGTGGCCACCTAATCTAACCCTTTCATTTTACTGATAAAGAAACTGAGCCCTCCAGTTACATCACTTGCCTAAGTTCATATAGGCAATAAGCACCAGGAGAAGGATTTGAATTCAGGTCCCTTGACTTCAGAGAAATCTTAAGTAGGACAGTTTGACTTGAGCATAGTGTCCATGAAGGAGGTTAATCTCAAATTACTATGTAAGGAGAGGTTGTCACCAGACTGTGAAGGTTTTTAATTAACAAACAGAGGAGTTTGTGTTTTATCATAGAACAGAAGAATTTTAAACAGGGTTTTCTGAACTTAAAAAACATCATTTTCATATCTTTATTTTAATATATTTGGTTTCCTCATTGTAAGCAGAACCAGGACAAAGCAAGAAAGGAACTCACCCAAAACAGAAATCTGGTAGTTACTGATCTTTAACTAATTATTCTTGCTCATTTGATGTTAAGCTCTGTTCATTCTATTGATAGACCACAAATTCTAAATTGATTCTCCAACCATTAATGTAATTATTCCTTCTCAGTCTCCTTTGCTGGATCTTCATCTGCATCATTCCCAGGGCTCTGTCCTGCTACATCTACTTTTCTCTCACCATACTATTTCACTTAGTGATCCATCTGATCCCATGGATTCAGTTATCATTTGCTGATACGTTGATGATTATAAAATCTACTTATCCAGCCCACCTTTTCTGCTGATCTCCAACGGCTTAATAGGCCTTTCAAAATAGATGTGTAGGCATCTTATACATAACATGTTCAATTCTGAACCCATTGTCTTTCCATCCAAACCCACCCCTCATGCTGGTTGTTGTTGTTGTTCAGTTGTGTCCTACTTTTTATGATCCCAATTTGGGGTTTTCTTGGCTAAGATACTAGTGGGATTTGCCATTTCCTTCTCCAGTTCATTTTACAATTGAAGAAACTGAATAAAACAAGGTTAAGTGACTTGCCCAGGATCACATAGCTAGTGTCTGAAGCCAAATTTGAACTCAGGAAGAGCAATCTTCCTGAGCTAGGCCTAGTGCTCTATCCATTGATATTCCATTCCTAAAGCAGAACTCTGACCACATCAACACTATTTCCACTTCCCACTTAATTAATTCCAGTGGCTCCCGATCACCTTCAAGATCAAATATAAAATCCTTTGTTTCAAAGTGTTTCATAAGATTAATACTAGAATAAGCTGTTAACAAGTTAAATATGAGGGGGGGAGGACTTAATAGCAGTTTTTAGTTCATACTGTAACTTAACAATAGTTTCCCCCTCAAAATAGGTCTATTGATTTTATTAATATAGGGACTTACCAGAGGAAATGACCCCTGTCAATTCAGGTTGCTACATTCTTTACAACCTATGCCCTTAGAGCATTGCCCAGAACACTAGGCAGCTAGGTGCTGCAGAAGATAGAGTATTAGGCCTGGAATCAGGAAGACCTTAGCTCAAATCCAGCCTCAGACACTTACTAACTGTGTGACCCTAAGTAAATCACTTAATCTCTGTTTACCTCAGTTTCATCATCTGTAAAATGAGTAAACTAATAGCTTGAAAACTGCGGGGCACATAGGAAATGATATATAAGTATTAGCTAGTAAGAGATCTTAAGTACTTGCCCAGGGTTAGATAGCTAGTATGAAGCAGGTCTTCTAGGTTTTAAGGCCAGCTCTCTATGATCTGGATCTGTCATTTCATTGGTGTTGGGAACTCTTAGTGTGTACACCCCATGGCAAGTGACAATAAGGAAAGGTGCTGTGTCTGATTAAAAACAAAGAGTTTCCAGCTTGCTTTTTTGTTGAAGGTGAAGGGGTGAATTCCAGGAGTCCATGCTGATAATCTCTATTGAAAGAGCCCCATAAATACTGACAGCTCTGTGAGTAGTACACTTTCTCTCAGGGGTAGTGGGGTGGGGGAAGTTTGGTTTCCTTTTTCCCTTTTCTTTGTTTAATTGTATTTGGTTTGAGGAAAGTCTTTTGAAGCTCCAAGACAACCTATAACTTCTGAGAGTTTTGTGTAATTGTGTCTATTTGTTGAATTGTGCCACCATAAAGTTAGAAGTGAATAAAATTTCTAGGCCCAACAGCCAGAGTAGACCTACATGTTTTGGAGGTAGTATTAATTTCTGAGTTATTTATAAACCATGCCACATGGACATTGCTAAAAAGCACCCCAATTGAATTGTGGTGACAGAAAATTTTTAATGGGAAGAAGAGTAGAAACTATGGAGAGGGGTCAGGATTTAGTTTTCTCAATAGTTCAAGACAACCACCTTCAACTTCAGACACTTACAATTTCATTTGAGTTCCTCAGTGTTCTATCCTTTTAAGTTTCTTGTAGTTATTTCCAGAGTGAATTTTGATAGAGCAGTTTTGCAGATATAAAGGACTAGCATGTGAAAGCCAATGTATCTGTTATTTGCTTACTGATGCCTAGTTAAAATAGCCACCAATTGCTTTGTAATTTTCCAAACCATTAACTATACTCTACTGTAAACATCAGCTTCTTTGTGCTTTAAACTCTGATTTGTATTTTTAAAATAATTTATTCTTAATTTGAATGTAATGTTTGAATAGTGCAAAATTGCTCAATTAGACATTATTGGCTGTGTAATACCTTGAATGTATTTCCTGGGTAGTTAAAAATATTTAGCAACATATTTGTATGAAAATGCATATAGGTCCAATTAGTAGTGAATAAAAAAGTCTGTAAAACATGAGCACTAACAGCTGAGAAAATTTTCATCATCAAGGAAAATACAGTTAAAACAAAAAAAAACTTAATGATGCATAATTTGTGGCTTGATTTTCTAGTGCACAATCCATGTAGGAAAGCATAAGACTTTGTCCCTTTGTGTAAAAATAAAATAGGAAAGCTAGTAAATTTCCCCTTGAAATATTACCTGTTATTCAAAGTGCCAACTTTAAAGGTATTTAAAGCCTTGCTACACGTGGAAATTTGCAGTGAAGTTAGAAAAATTAATGCTTTTGGATTAACAATACTAAATTAATTACTATCTGGAAAAGGGGGTTGAAGTCAAGTTGTAAAGGCCTATAAAAAGCAAACAGAGGAGCATATGGTGATCCCAGAAGCAATAGTGAGTCACTAATTTATTGAATACGAGAATGACATGGTCAGATCTGAATGTTAGGAAAGTCACTTTGACAGCGGTATGCAGAATGGATTGGGAAAAAAGGGATTTGAAGAAGGGGGACTAATGAAAGATAGCTAGTTGGTATAGTGACCTGGAGTCAGGGAGGCGAGCTCAAATCAAGCCCCAGACACTTACTATTCATGTGACCCTGGGCAAGTCATTTAACCTCTGCCTCACTTTCCTCATCTGTAAAATGGGGATAATAATAACACCTACCTCCCCAAACTATTGTAAGGATAGAATCATATAGTACTTGTAGGGTGTTTTACAAACTTTGAAATGCTATATAAATGTTAACCATTATTATTTTTATTATTTCAATTGGAAGTTGTAATAGTCCAGCTAAAAAGTAATACAAATTTGAAGTAAGATGGTGGCTGTATGAGTAGTGAGAATGGATGAGATGCAAGAAATAACAAGATTTGGCAATTGGTTGTAATCATGAGGTGAGAGAGGAAGGACATGAAGGTGAGGGGTAAAGGGGTTAAGAAGAAAAGAAACAACAATTCCCTCTATAATGATCCAGATTAATAGACATCAAGTCTTAACATGAAGACTTCTTGTGACTGGAAATGCACTGCATTCAGAATCAGCTCATTTCACTTTTAGAATTTTTATTATTTATAATAATTTATTATTATTTTTGGAACTTTTATTATTAGGAAGTTTTTACTTATAGAAAATATCAATCTATATTTTGGCACCTTCGGTATATTGCTTCTTCTTCCTTATAGAGTAAAACAGAACATGATAACTCTTCAGATACCTGAAGACAGATATTACGTCTCCAGTAGATCTCTTTTCATTCAATTGATTTTTTTATAGTCTAAAGACCCTTCATCATTCTACTTGCTCTCATTTTGAGACTTTTCATATGACTGGCATCATCCCTTAAGTGTGGCACCTAGAATGAAGCGTCACACTCCAAACGTGATATGATCAGGATAGAATATAGCAAACCTATCATCCTCCTTAGTCTTGGACATTATGCCTCTCAATACAATCTAATATCATATTAGCTTTTTTTCTTTTTTTTGGCTATCTTATCACTTTGTCAATCCATAGTAAATTGCATTCTAATAACTGCCACCACCACTCCAATCTTTTTCAAATCAGCTGCTATCTGAACACATCTTCTCCATCTCATCAATTAGCAATATAAGAAGTTTACATTCTAATGTGTGAGATAACAAATACTTAAAGTATATGCAAAAAAATACGAAATAGTTAACTATATGGTACCTGGGAAAGAAGAACAATAGAAGTTGGAGATATTAGGGGAGGATTCATGCAGAATATCGTGTCTGAGCTACCTTATAAAGGAAGTGTGAGAGTCCACAAAGTGCAGATAAGAACAGAGTACATTTCAGGCAGGAGGGACATGTAACATAAAGGATATGGAGACAGGAGACAGTGTAATAGGTAACAACAGAAGAGCCACTTTGGCTGAAACACAGAATATAGGATGGCAGGTAATATCCAATGAGGCTAGAAAAATAGATTGCTGCCAAGTTGCATAGAGATTAAAAAGCTAAACAGAAGAATTTATATTTTAACACAGAGGAAATAAGGAGCCACTAAAATTTTTTAAGCTTCACACACCTAGGCAGTGTAATGGATAGAGCACTGGGCCTGGAGTCAGAAAGATTCATCTTCCTGAGTTCAAATCCTTCTTCAAACATTTACAAACTATGTGACCCTAGGCAAGTCACTGAGCTCAGTTTTAATTCAGTTCCTCATATGAAAAAAAAAAAAGACCCAGAGAAGGAAATGGCAAACTACTCCCCTATCTTTGCCAAGAAAACTCCAAATAAGGTCATGAAGAGTCCAACACAGCTGAACAAAAACACTCAAGTTTAATCACTTTGGCAGCAATGTAGATGATAGCCTGCAGAGGAAAGAAATTTGAGGCAGAAAGAACAATTGCTCTAACTTTATTATGAATAGTTATCCAGCCCTATGATTTTGTTGGTATATGAATTTCCAATTGAGGAATGCCCCACTAAAAATGTAGGTTGTTATCTTCTCTGCAGTTATGGTGTTATAGGATTATCTATACCACTGAGAGGTTAAGTGACTACTCCAGGGTGATGCAGCCAGTAGGTGCCAAATACAGGACTTCGTCATTATCATATGTATTTCCAGTAACAATCTTATGAAATGTGGAAAGGCAGATTTGATTTCCTCCATTTTACAATTGGGAAAACTGGGATTCAGAGAGTATATAGGAATTGCCTAATACCACATAGCAAGTAAATAGTAGAATAAAGATATTAACTTAAGTCTTATAAAAGTAAATCTAAACTCCTTTCCACTATACCATCTCAACATAAAAATCATTATTCTAATGTGCAAATGCCAAGTACAACCTCACCTTATGTCAACAAGAAAATATTATAATGAATACCATCCTGTGATATATAAGATTATGATATCATTAATTTTTTAAGCATTATCTCATGTGATGAATTATTCTGAAACTGTCACTCATTTCATATGCACTGAGTGGTCAGTTTCATGTTCATGCCCTAGAAACCGTTGACAGCAATGGTGCATTCAATTAAGAAAAAAATCCTAAATCTATCTATTAGTGGGTTTAAACTGACAGATTATGTAGCTAATGGAAAAAATATGGAGCATGTTACATGCATAATTAAATACTATATTTGTGTTGAACAAATCTTCTTCGTTAACATCACTCATCTATTCAGAGAGAAATCTACGAACTAATATTTCACAATTTATGCTCCTTCTGTAGCAGTAGGCAACTCATTATACATGGTCCTGTTTTGTCTTTTAAGGGCATGTGATAAGAATGAAAGGACTTGCAAGGTTTTATTGAAAGTAGTCCATCACCATTTTGTTACTATCACAGACTTGTGCCAGGCAATGAAATAGATATAAACCACGCCAACCCACTGTAAAAATGAATTCATTTGCAGTTTGATTGTTTGATTTCCTTTCATCATTTCCTCCCTCTGGCATAACAGAACACTACTATTCAACATCCTTTAATGCTCTGATCTGGGAACACTGGAAACAAATGGCTTCTGGTGATGATTACCAACATGTAACACCGGTAAAGCAATAAAGATGTAAGCACAGGAATCATCCAAGTGCTTTTATAGCACCTACTCAGTTAATATAATGAGCCTGGTTTTCCAGTTCCTAAGCTCCTCCTAGGTTATAATTGAGGCACTATTGGAAAGAAAATGAACTCTTTCTGGCCTCTAGGGTATATTAGACTAGAAAGATTCCAAGTTGAATCTCCATCTAGCCACTGACAAATATATTGGGCATATTATGGACATCATTAAATACTATATTTAAATAGGATGGTTCATTTTTATGTAGCTCAACTGTTCAGCAATGAAATAACTTGGAACAAATGGGTTCTATCTCCCCTGGTGCTTAATTATCTCCATTGTAGTAGTTTAGGCACTTTGGGGGTGTCTAACATTTTAGACCCTCAGGGAACAAGTTAGTGTTGCCAATTCAATTTTAGCAAATATCTCTTACAGGCCCACTAAACCAAAAAAAAAGTGTCACAGCAAAGACGTAAGATAAAAGTAGAAAGCACTTGATCTCTGATCAGCAGTGAAAAGACAGAAGTCGAAAGAAAATTGATGTTTTCAAAAGACCAAAATAGTAGGACATTTACTTTTTTGCTGTTGTTGTTTGTTTGTTTTTTGTTTTAGGGGAATGGTAGGAATATGTTAATTGCAGAACAAATGCAACTGAAGAAGAAAGACCTGATTTAACAGGAGAAAAGTTAGGAAAGCCCCAGAAAATAAAGGGAAATCTAACTACTAAAATAAAACTCAGAAATTCCTCTTAACATTGGCCAGAGCATCAGACACAGAAAATAAGAACAGAAAAGTAACCTTACAAGAATACCCAAAAGTGGGTATCTCCATTTTAACAGATAGGGAAGCAGATAGGAATGTGCCAAGAATCTATGAGCCTCCCATGTTTGTATCTCTTCTAGTACCAACTATATGCAGATTGGTCTTGCTGATAATAATGATAAGCTATATTTATCAGGGAGTATGATGCACTTATTGAAAGACTTGGCTAAGTGCTTCAAAAAGTGAGTAAATGAAAAAGAAAAACTGAGGACTCAGAAATGAATATGGATGATAGAGTGTAAAAAGCAAAGAAAAAAAAGCACTGAACTATTTGATCTATAAAATACTTTGTAGCTTCTTTCCATGGAGATCAGAGCTAGACACTCAAAGGAACATGCAACTTGTTTACTACAGAAAAATAAAGAGACATATGTGCTGCCAAGATAGAGAGCACCTAACATTGATTATAGAAGGAAATTGGAATTCTAGTGATTGGCAACATTCTCTGAGGTAGAAATATTTCAACCTGACATCCTAATCAGGAGGTTTATAGTGTTCCCAGAGCGCATATTTGGGAGATGGAGAACCACTGTGATTTATCAAACCTGATAATGAATATTTAGTTCTGGTCATTTCTATGAGGACAAACACACCATCAGAAGGCACCTAGGAACTAATGCAAAGGTGATGGGGTTGGGATCTGGGCCCCAGAGAGGAAATACCGTGGACTTTCCCATACGGCCAAATCTCTGGCATTCCCCTGAGGCTGTATTCCTATTAATTGGCTTTTCATTGTGGCTACACCCAATCTCACCTCCATTGTCTTACCTCCCTGTGGCCCCCGGCCATTTCCCACACTTAATCCTAGCTAGGCTCCATTCTCCCTTGGTCAGGAGGTCCAGGTACCAAGAGTTCTGTTCACCCCAGCTTACTGGTCACTCCTAGGTCCCTCCCATAGTCTTTCTGTATATAAGGTCCACCTTGAATCCACTAAGATGCTTAGATTCTTATAATCTAGCCACAGCTAAAATTCCTAAAATCTAGCCACTGCTTAGATTCTTAAAATCTAGACTAATGTTCAGACTCCTTAAGAGTCTGCCCAATATGATGGATGTTCTAATAAACCTTGTCTTTGGCTGAAAGAAGGCTTGGGTCGAATTCTTTCGGGCAGGACCAGCATGTTGCGATTTTGGGGACCCAGCACCCCTGAACCCCTAAGCCACATCAAAGGGATTTTGTGGAGTCATAGGTAGAAAACTAAAAACATTGGGAACACTAGTGATGTTTTCACTACTGCTGAAAATTGAATATAAGGGTTTCTAAAGAGAAAGACAAAAACAGAAAGTGAACAGCTGGTTAACAAGATAGTGTAGAATAGAATTTGGATTTCTAGACCAGGAGTCCAAATACAGGAAAGATATAGTCTTGAACAAGAACAGTGTATCCAAGGAAGGTCTAGAATATATTTATTCATAGACTTTAGAATTTGAAACATGAGTTCCTACAATGGAAATGGAGGGGGAGAGATAAAACTGCCCCCATACACCAGCTATAGAAGGCACTACATAAAAAGGATAGCCATCGTGAGGCCAATTAACTCAGGAATGAATATCTCAAAAGAGGGGGAAATCATAACATTCATGTCCTTAAATATCTTAAGTACAAAATGGAGACAGCACATAAAGGCAATATGGTGGATAGAGTGCTGTTTTTGAACCAATAACACCTGGATTTGAATCCTACCACAAAAAAAAAATTACTATTTCTCTGAACCTGGGCAGGTCACAGAACCTTGTGGCTTCAGGTTCCTCCTCTGCAAAATGGGGTAATAATAGCACCTATGTTAAAAGGCTCTCGTGAGGATGAAATGAGATAACACATGTAAAGTGTTTTGCAAAACTTAAAACTATGAATCAATGAAAATCATTTATTAAGTGCTTACTGTGTTCCAGGTACTGTGTTAATGCTGGGCATACAAATACAAGCAAACTAAACAGTGCCTTCCTTTAAGGAACTTAGAGCCTTAGGGGAGAAGACAACACATGTAGAGAAGTTTGAAGGGAGACGGAGGTGATAAGAAATAGACTTGCTTTGAGAATGGCTGAGAAGTGACAGGGAGGCTTGCTTCTAGGCAAGACAAGGAAAAAGCTTGCATTTCAGAGCCCAGGATTTCAGGAAGCAGTGTTGGGGGGATGGGAAGTGGGAATTAAGGAGGATGAGTAGAATAGAAGCAGCATTATTTGAAAATAATTATATATTTGCCAGATATTGTTATTGTAAAGTCAGCATCATGGTGAAAGAACCATTTGATTTGGAGTCAGAAGAAAACCTGTGTTTAAATTCTGGATCTTCTAGCATGTTACTTGGGGTAACCCAGGGATTCAGATTCCTTATGTATAAAATGGAGAATTACATTAGATAACTACTAAGGATTCTTCTGACCTAAATCATATGTGTTTGAGTATAAATTCAATTAAAAAAAGATATAGTTAATATAGAAAAATATAAATCTTAAGGTAAGGAGGTAAATTTGACCTCAGAGATGCCTTTGAGCTTTTTGAGAGAGCGATATCATATCTAGATATTCCTGTGGAAACATATACAACATTCCAAAGGAACAGATTTGATTTTATAAAGTGGTAGAAAGATTCTACTATCATGAGGAAATCTATGAGCATGAGAATGGATAGATAGTTATCTGGCCTAAATATAATAAATCACAGGGCTATGGAGGAACTGGCAGATAACATTTTGTTTTGTATAACTATGCACATTAGTTACAAGGGTTTTCTTTTCCTTTTTTGTTGTTGTTGTTCAACTTGGGGGACAAGGGACTAAAAAGGAGAGAAATCAATGTTTGTTAACTGAAAAAAAAATAAATTTTAAGAGACTGACTTCAACTCCTGGCAAACTTTATATCACACTTTTAAATGTTTGTAAGTTGCAGTTCAGTCATTTCAGTTGTGTCCAACTTTTTGTGACCTCATTTGGGGTTCTCTTGGCAAAGATACTTAGATCGGTTTGCCATTTTCTTCTCCAGTTCATTTTACAAATGATGAAACTGAGGCAAACAGTGTTAAGTGACTTGCTTCAGAGTCACACAACTAGTAAGTGTGTGAGGTCAGATTCGAACTCCGGTCTTCCTGACTATAGATTTGGTGCTCTATCCACTATGCAACCTAACTTCCCCATGTTTGAAAGTACTTAGAAAATAAAATCCACTGAATCAGCATGGGTTCATCAAAAGTAATTCATGTGAAACTGATATCATTTGCTTTAAAAAATAATGTTAGCTGACCAGTCCATACAGGGAATAGCAGAAATCTAGTATAAGTGGATTTAAGCAAGGTATTTGACAACATTTTTCATGCTGTATTTCCAAGTATCAACATTTATTCAGCATATACTATAGGCAAGGCATAGTCCTAGGTTTTAGAGATACAAAGACAAAACAAGATACTGCTGTTCTTCAAGGAAGATGGAGGCAAAAGATGAAAAATGAAAAATGTGAAAGGAATGAAATATGTCTGTGGACACAATGGAGATATTTTGCTCTGACTAATTTTACATTTATATGGACTTGAGCCTGATGGGCTGATCCAAACAATAAGGACTCCTGACAAGTTAGTGTAGTGGAAAGTTCACCAGACTAGAATCAGAGGACCTGAATTCAAAGCCTACCTCTGCTATATACTCTTTATTTAAATTTATTAGTTAGCCAAGTGAATTTAACACTGGGCCCAAGTATTTTTCTTTTTATCTCTAATATAAAACAGTTGAAACTGATTGTATTTAAAACCCTAATGATGGGGTTATAGGGCCCATCATTCAGTTTCAGAAGCCATTTGTTGATTCCTTATAGACTCCCCTTATCTCCCTTCCAAAGCCTTAGCCTCGCTTTTGATATGCACTTTTCCTCCCTAGCCCTAAAAAGAACCTGGCCCCCATTTGTCTATTCCTATTTGTCTATTTGATTCCCAGAAAAACCTTAAACTTTTAGATTCCTTATGAACTGCCTTTATTTCCCTTTGAAAGCAAACTTCTACCTTCCAGTTCCCTTCATTATCTGTTCCCATTGTCTGTTTAATCCCTCAGACCTTCCAAGCCGAATTCTCACCTAGACCCTTTTTTCAACCACCGCCCCCCTTCCTCTGGCCACCTAAAGGTACTTTAGTGTATATAAGATGGGAATGGTGGGGTTGGAATCTGGGCCCCAGAAAGGAAAAACCCTGGACTTTCCCAGGGTCAAATCTCTGGCATTCCCCTGAGGCTATAGTCCCATCAACTGGCCTTTCATTGTGGCTACACCCAATCTCCCCTCCATTGTTTTACCTCCCTATGGCCCCTGGCTATTTCCCACCCTTAATTCTAGCTAGGCTCCACAAGGTCCAGGTCCCAGGAGTTCTGTTCACCCCAGCTTACTAGCCACTCCCATCCAGATCTCCTTAGGCCCTTCCTCCCATCACCCCAAACTACTTGGCCACTCCTAGGTCCCTGCCACAGTCTTTCTGTATATAAGGTCCATCTTGTCTCTATTAAGATGCTGAGCTTTTCTCATCCCCAAAAGGCTGAGACTGTCTTATGCCTGCTCATCCCTACAACATTACTGATGTTTGGGTTCCTTGGGAGTCTGGCCTATATGCTTTATCTCTAGTAAACTATTTCTCTGGCTGGAAGAAGATTTGGGTTGAATTCTTTCAGCCAGGGCTCGGCGCTGCGATCTTGGGGTGCCTCTGTGCATCTAGGAGCACCCCAAAACTGCTAGACCTCTTCACTGTTACCTCTAAATCCTTTTTTTATCTCAAGTAAAATCTCTATTGGAGAAATATGGGGCTTTTTGTCATTAGCTTTTTTAAAAACTATGTCAATAATAGTAGCTTGAATTCATAAAGTGGTTTAAGGTTTGCAAAGTGCTTTCCACGTTATCTCATTGGACCTCTCAATATCCTTTGCAAAAATTTCCATAATTGTTATTCCCATTTTGTAGATGAAGAAATTAAACCTTAGAGAGATTTTCTTTCTCATTCTATATAACCAGCAAATGCCACAAAAGGCAAAATCCAAAGCTAGGTATCTCCTAATTCTAAGTCCAATGTTCTTTCTTTCACACCCACATTATCCTATTCATAATCTTTACTAATTACTGGGATAAAGGCAGCACTTTCTTTTTGTAAATTACATTTGTGGGTGATACAAAGCTGAGATGGATGACCCCAAAAGATTTTGGCAAGCCAGGATAATGCAATAAGGGTAAATTCAATAAGAATAGATGCTAACTTCATAAGCAATAAACAAACCAACTGGAGAAGTACAGTGTGTATAAGATATAACTAGATAACAGTTTATGAGAAAAGACTACATGGCTTTAGTGAATAGTAAATAATATGTTAGGTGTCACAGTGGATAGAGTGTCAGGCCTGAAGTCAGGAAGATTCATTTTCCTGAGTTCAAATCTGACCTCAGACAATTACTAGTTGTGTGACCTTAGCAAGTCACTTAACCGTGTTTGCCTCAGTTTGCTCACCTGTAAAATGAGCTAGAGAAAGGAATAGCAAACTACTCTATTATCTTTGCCAAGAAAACTCTAAATAGTGTCACAGAGTCAGACATGACTGAAAATAACAGTAACAACAACATATTATTTTACTATAATATGGCAGCTAAAAATTCTCACCTACTTCTAGGCTTCAATAATAAAACCTCAATTTCCAGAATGGGGGGGGGGGGGTATATTTAAAAATGAACTCATCATAGGAATTTGGATATTTAATCTGCAAAAGAAAACTATTTTTTTGCTTTTTGATGAGGCAGTCAGGGTTAAGTGACTTGCCCAGGGTCACACAGCTAGAAAGTGTCAAGTGTCCAAGACCAGATTTCAACTCAGGTCTTCCTGACTACAAGGCTGGCACTCTATCCACTGAGCCATCTAACTGCCCCTCGCTCCCCCCCAAAAAAAAACTATTTTTAAAGTATATGATAGCTACCTTCAGGTTTTCAAAGGACTGTCATTTGGAAGAAGTTAGTTAATTTTTGGTTCTTTCAGGCAGTATAAGACAGGATAATAATAGCACCTACCTCCCAGAGTTGTTGTGAAAATCAAATGACATAATATTTGTAAAGCACTTAGCACTGTGCCTGGAACATAGCAACCAGTATATGGATGTTAGTTATTATTATTAACTTGGAAAGGACACAGATTTAAATTCAACAGAAGGAAAACCTTCCTAACAGGTAGAGATACCCAAAAGTGGAAAGACTTGGTGCAATTAAATTCCCTATAATGGGAAGTTTTCAAGCTATAGCTGTAATGAAATAGAAAGGAGTGCTTGAGGCAGATGGAGCAAGCAGGATGTGAGATATGAGATAAGATACATTTCTTTCACCATTTCTGGTGGTGCCCTACCATTCTTAGGGGTACACCATGAACTCATCAGCTGGATGACTACTTGTCAGTGATGTTGTAGAGAAGATACCTTTCTGGGTACACAGTGTACCAGATAAGATCAAAGACATCCTTCCAGTTGAGATTTTTCTACACAATATACTAGAAATCCCGATAGGCATTAAAGATACAAAAGTGAGGTCAAACACACTTTATTTTTTATTATTTTTTTTATTATTTTTAGGCAATTGGGGTTAAGTGACTTGCCCAGGGTCACACAGCTAGTAAGTGTCAAGTGTTTGGTCTGAGCCTAGATTTGAACTCAGTGAATCCAGTGATCCTCCTGAATCCAGGGCCAGTGCTCTATCCACTGCACCACCTAGCTGCCCCCACACTTTCTTTTTAGACACAAGGAGTTTACAGAAATGTAGAGATATAAAAGACATGTATGCCAAAAATTACAACATGAATTACAAGACAAATGCAAAATTTCCATATCAGGTATCATGAGAAATTTCAGCACAGAGGACAGAGCCTTTATGAGGCAAGAAGGAGAAGGCAGGGAAATAAGACAAGGGTAATAAAATTAATGATGGGAAGAATCATCTGAGATTCAGCCACTGGACCAGGAGGTACACTCTAGAAAAGTGCAAGTTTACAATGCAACTAAAAGAAAAGTGCAAGTTTAAAATGCAACTGCTGCTACTGGTGAGGGGAGAGGGGGAAGAAGACTTGGGGAAATGAAATGGGCCTCTGGATGGCACTCTCAAATTTGGTGACTTGGAGCAAAACTCCAGTCTTCTCATTCGGGTTATAGTGCACTTTTACTCTTTGTTATGCATTATCAAGGACATTCAAAGATTTGAGACCATTGACTAAACAACATGAACACATATATTTCATTAGGTTTGATTTTTTCCCATGTGTTACAATGTTCTTTGTCAACCTGTAACAACAGAATGATGACCATCTAGCCACCTGAAAGCATTATAAAAGGTTTCTTTAATAAGCACATTATGGTAGGTGGATAAATATGGGGAATTCACACCCTAAAGAAAACTTCTTGGTCCTGAAATAAGAAGTTAATGCCATTTCCATATATGCTAGAGGTTAGGTTAGCAATAGGTTAGGATTTTTATCCAAGAAGTTCACTACATGTGTTTAATAATTGACATTCTGCTATACTAGACATTTTTATTCAATGTGACAGGTCTGGCTATATTGAGAACTTCGTAACTGGAACCAGAAAGTCCATTGAGTTCTTAGCCAACAATGTAAATTAACTCAATGAAATTTCAATGGGAAAAGGGGCCACAATGGTTCTAGATAATAGGCCATTTCAAAGTTCTGTAGAGAGTAAAAACAGAGAAACCATGGGCAGGAGCTAGATCTTTCAATCAGCCTATAGTTCACTACAGGAGCAAAGAAATAAGGGATTGAGCTAAAAGAGGTTCAAACTGCTATTGTTTGCTGCAATGAAAAGAGAATGAGGAATTAAATATCCTAGTTTGGGGTCAGAGTGTGAAAGCTCAGTTGCCCTTTATTAACAGTGTTTGACAACTGAAACACATGGGGAGGCTTCCCTTTGGGTTTTTTAATCTTCTCTCAAGTTTCAGCTGGAGACTGTCTCTCTGATTCTTAGCTACAAGGACACCCAACTTCTTGATTCTGTTTCTTAAAATCACACACACCTTTAGGCTTAGTTTGAGGTGCTGCTTGCCCTAATTTCTGACACGTTGAATCAAACATGTTCTAATATTCCTTAGGTTTTATTTATTTTTCTGACATGTGCTTATGAAATATAAGTTTCATTAAGTTCTTTATGAAGTTCAAAAGTTTTGTGAATTTTATCATGAAACATATGTTGAGATCAGCTGCTTTTACTTGTTCTAAAGGAAACACAAAAAATAAACCAACTCTTTTTGTTGGGAGTAGATTCCAACTGAAAAATTATTCCTAAATTTTGTGATCAACATTGGCACAGCTGTTGATCAACAGCATTAACTTTTTCAATATGATTGACCTGAATTTGTTAATTTCTCTTCCATAATCTACTCTAGGTTTCACTAATTGGGCATTACTAATAAGAAGATTAGAGGATGTATATGGCTCAATTAGAATGAAATGAGATGCCTTTGGTAAGAATAGTCATTCTTTCATTTAATAGAACCACTGGGTAGCTTAATAGAGGGGCAGAAAGGGAGTAATGAATTAGAAATCATGTCAAGCAGAGCTCAGAAATTATATTCTACATTTTGTGCCCTGTGTGCTAGTATTATATTAGTGCCATAGAGCACCATGAATCATGTAAATGTCCTTAACATTCCTCAGATTATAGCTAGAATGTACATTTGCTACAAGTTAAAAATGAAGCCTCATTATTACTTTTCGCATATAATTTAATTAAAAAGATGAACAGAAATCTAATCTTTCCAATCAAAGGTATAGTGCCCCTAGATAACTAGTGACTTTAAAGGTAGAAAATGTTTTAATTTAGTAAGCAATGAGAAAGAATTACCATATTAATTTATTTAAATAAAATACATTAAAATCCTATTTCATTATCAGCTCTACATGATTTATGGCATTACATGATACTTTAGCCACAAGGTGCAATATAATTTTTTGCTGTTGTTCATCATGGTCATCTTGGAATTTCTCTACTTCCCAGATCTTAACATATACTTTAATGGCACATTAATGCATCTTGAAGTATTCTGCCAAATTCAAGCAGGAAAAAAAATATACATAAAATACTGACGGTAAAAGGCAGAATCGAGAGCAAAGAGTTATTGAAAAATGTCTGAAGACCCACCTTTAATGGTGTAGAAATATTAATTACCGGACCTTTTTTAGTTAGAAACAACAAGTATTTTATTTCACTACATTCTTCAAATCTTATGGGAAAATCATTCACACTTTTATTCGGTTGATTTGTAATACTAATGCAAGTAAAGTGAAATGGAGAGTAAAGCAATTATCCAATAAATTTGATTAATACTGACATTCTTCAGCAATTCAAGAATCTGTGATTTTGTCAGTGTAAGACTCTCCCCATTGATATAAATTGCAACCCGGCTAGGTTTTAATAGATGATCTTTGTGTCTACTCGCCAGTTATATCTTAAAGAGACAATAAAAGGTGAAAGCAAAACTCCATTCATCACACATCTATACCACTGACATTTATTGAAGGAAATGTATTATCATGGAGATGATTTACTTTGGGCCAAATACGAATGGATAGTGAGTGCTAGAAAGTGAAAGCTGCTAAGAGCCCCTCCAGTATGAAGGACAGAGTCCTCTGGGTTTGTAGAGTTTCTTTTGTTCCTAAGCTAGTCTTCTCTATGTAGCAGTAGCAGTATGAAATTAGAAGGATTAATCTTCAGCAACAATGCAAACTGAGGTCAATTACTCTTGCTTATATAGAGTAATATAGAATATTATATAGTCTATAATATAGAGTCTTATATAGAGTAAAAAGTTCCACATGGTATCACACCTAATAATAATTACAGATAGATAGATTTTTAAAAGTTTTATTATTGTATTTTATTATATCATCATAGTTTTCCAAAGTATCTCCTACCAGAGAGCCATCCTATAAAAGAAATAGCATTTTAAAGACAAAAAAGAAGAAATAGAAAAGGAAAAAAATCAGCATAACTGACCAATACATCAAAAAGGTCTGGAAATATGTGAAATTTGTAATATTATTGTATAGTATTACTTGTGGCCCTTTTTATAACTCTTCTTTTAAGACATGCTTTTTCATTACATATTTACAGTAGTCACTTTTTGATTTTTTTATGGTTTTATGGTTGGTCTTTCTGTTTACATTGTTATAGTCATTACGTATTTTGTTTTCTTGGCTCTGTTTACTTCATTCTACATCATTTCATATATATTTTCCATACTTCTTTGTATTCATCACATTTGTAATTTCTTATAATATATTAATATTCCAATTCATTCAGGTGCCACATTTTATTTTATGGGCATTCTTGCTTTACTCTTGTATTTATTTGGAAAGGTTCTAATGTATCCCCATTGTACATGATGTTTGCTTTTAGTTTTAGATAGTTATTTTTATGATCTTAGAAAAGATTGACCTATGCTGATTTTTGTGGAACTTAAATTAAACGAGTGAAAAATTTTGTCAGGGGCTTTTTCTACATCTATTGAGATTTTTGGGGTGTTTTTGTTTTTAATATGATTTTATGGGATTAATAATGTTGATTGTTTTCCTAATATTGAACCATCACTGGTATGAATACCATTTGGTCATAATGAGTTATTGGATGAATTGCTATAGTCTGACAGGATTTTACTTAAAATTTTTGAATCAATATAGATTAATGATATTAGTCTATAGTGTTTCTATGCTTTGTCCTTCCCTGGTTCAAGTATTAGAACAACGTCTGTCTCATAAAAGGATTCTTGTAGGGTGCTTTCTTTCACAAATTTTGAAAATAATTTGTGTAAAATTTAGTAGTAACTTATGTCTAAAAGATTGATAAAGTTCTTCTGTGAATCTACTAGGACCAGGAATTAATATACCCTTTTCTTCACCCCATGCTTTCTCCACCTTTTGGTAGTTTCTTTACTGCTAGTTCTATTTTCTTTTCTGAGATTTGGATATTTAAGGTCACAGATAAAGACCTTAGTCTTCTCTTAGTTCAAATATTTTTATATTTTTTAAAGATAATCATTGTATGTGTGTCCTTGTTTAAAAGTATGTAACTGGGCATAATAAGTTCTGATTATTGTCTTTATTTCTTTTGCTTATGTTATAATTTCACTTTGTTCATTTACTATATTTTTATTTGATTTTCTGCCCTCTTCTTTTTAATCAGATTGGTAAAATGTATATCAATTTTATTAGTCTTTTCAAAGAACCAACTTTTATTTTTATTTTTCAGTTCTATCGAGTTCTTTTTTGTTTCCAATGTATCTATTTCTCCTCTAATTTTAAATTTTGTTCTTATTTTTGGTTTCTTTGTTGACTTTCCAATTTAAAAAAACATTAATTATTTCTTTTTTCTTTTTTTCCTTAATACATGTGTATCAGGAAATAATTGCCCCCCAAACTATTTTATTGGCATTTCATGAATTTTGGGTTTGTGTCTTTTTTTAATACTCCCTGAAGAGAATACTATTTTTACTGTATAATGTTCTGTAAATGATACATTTGTTTTTTCTTCATTTTTACATTTGTTTACATTATCTCTCTGCCCTAATACATTGTCAGCTTTTATAAAATTTCCATGTGGTGCTGAGAAATATATTTTAGTATTCCAATTTCGAGGATGGCATAAGTCTTTCAGCTCTATTTTATCCAGCAATTTGTTCAATTCTCCATTTTCCCTTTTGTTTTCCGTCTGTTAGATTTGTCAAAAACTGAGAGAAGGCATTGAAGTGTCCTGATACTATTATGTTACTATTTATGTCTTCTTATCTTTCAGTTAGCTTTTTCTTTATGAATATAGATGCTAAAGCATTTGGAGCACACAACTTTACTATGAGAGATTTGGAAAGAATCAAAGAGCAAAAAGACCTATGTAGGCCTTGAATATTGTGTTGCTTACTTCCTGTGACAGAAAAGGAAAGGGAGGAAGTATAATACCAAACTTACATTCTTGACCAGCACACTTTTCTAGGCACGCCTATGCCCAGGATATCACCAACATATAAATCCGAGAAAAAGCAAAGACAGAGGAAATAATGAGGATAATGAAGGTCTTGGAAGATATTAAGAATTGGTTGGAAAAAATGGGGAGATTTCTAGGCTAAGAAAGAGGAGAGTTACGGGGTATGTCTCTGTCTTCAGATATTAAAAAGATTATGAAGTAGAATAGGGATTACACATCTTTTGTTCAGCTCCAGAGAGCAGAACCAGGACCAGTGGGAAAAGTTGTAAAGAGGGAGATTGACTCACATATACTGACAAATGTACAACACATAATAGTTTACACTGTGTAAGACTCAGTAGCCATTAACATTCATTTGGAGTCTTCTCTGACTTAAAGTGTCCTGCCACTATTTACTCTATCCATAGCAGATCATGGATAAGAAAAGAGATTGATTACCAAGCTGAAATTCAATCAGCAGATTGTGATGTTGTTTATGATCTCATCAGCACCATAAGATTAATTTACAATTTACAATCCATCTTCCTGTTGTCTTTACACATTAGTTTTCATAATATATAAGAAAAATCAGTGAGTTTTGTCAATTACTGTTCAAATAAATAAATAGAAAGGCATTATAAAGTTATTTGAATGACCACAGGCTGTTTGAGAAAATGAAACTGACTGCTCTCCTCCCTTTTATAAACTAATGTGACATTGTTGAAGTAGAAACATGGAACTAGGAGTCAGAATACTGCTGTGAGAGAGGCTCAGCTCTGCTACTAATTAGCTTTGTAACCCTGGGCAAGATACTAAATCTCTCAGGGCCTCAGTTTGCTCATCTGTAAAATGAGGGAATAGGATTACATAGTCTCAAAGGTCCCTTCCAGCTCTGTGATTCAATTAGATTCTAACAACTTCCCTATAATGAATCTCAGTGATTTGCCTTTATTAAACAATAGATATTTAACTTCAGCACAAAAGTTTTAAGAAATGGTTCAACTAAAATTTTCATTCAAAAAGGCACTATGAACTTTGAAGCAACATGAAAAGACAAATACTGTTATTTTTCTGCCCAACTTCAGGCTGCATGGGTGGATCCTCACAGATAAATTTGACCAAAAGTTGTGAAAATGGATAAAATATTACACTTTATAAAGCCACATATATAAGGTTAGACCCTTAAGTAAATGAGAAAAAATGTTGTCACTTAGAAGAGGGGTGCTATAGATAGGAGCAGACATCTCCAGTTTGATAAGTATTCTAAAATATTAGCTGGTGTTAGATAATAGACATAGCAGATGAGAGTGAACTTTTGTCCCGCAATAATTTCACCTTACCACTGAATAGGGTGGACTACTATACATAGTGATGGTAGTAACAACAGCTAATTTTAAAAGTTGATCCAATAAGGTTTAGCTTACTTGTCAGATGACATCATCCACCAGTTTTTTTTTTCTCAATAGGAAGAAAAGCCTAGATCATAGAGGGATAAACACAAAAAGGAGAAAAAAATGATATAATATAAAAAGCACAAGACTAGGAGTTGGGATGACTGCAGCCTGAGTCATTAGTTCTTTTCAATGCTAGTTGTATGATCTCAGGCAAATCAGTGACTACTCACTTCTAGGACACTGTTTTTTTAATTATCCCCCTCAAACTCAACCCCTCCCCCAAATAAAGAAACTGGATTAGATGATAACTGAACTGCCTAATAACTCTGACATTCTATGATCCTATGGATGACTGAGTTGATATGTCCATAGCAAAATATCAGAGTTCTGTACTCCATTTTTACCTAATTTAGCTTAATTTGCCAATATTGGTTCTAGCATCTATATCCCTTTCCATTTTTTGAAGCCATCCTGTACAGTCAAAAATAAAATAAGATATAAGAAAGGAAAAGTAAGAAACTGAGATAAAGGGACCAAAAGAAGAATAGAATGATGTGAGCGCAACTGATCAATACATTGGGAAAAGCCAGAAAATATGTGCAATGTGAAACATCTATGCACCTCCCATATCCACAAAGATTTGGAAGCACTCTTTCATGTATCTTCTTTTGATTCATGCTTGTTTTTTTTATAATTTCACAACATTCAATTTGATTTGGGGAGGAGTGTGGCAGGTCTTTCCATTTCCATTTATATAGTTATAGTCATTTTGTTTTCTTAGATTTTATTTTCTTAAACCTGATTACTTAACTCTGCATCAATTCATGTAAATGTTTGTGGTTGTTGTTGTTGTTGTCTTTATTCATCATTTATTACAACATATAAAAATTCTATTACATTTGTGTACTACATTTTGTTTAGCCATTCCCCCAATTGATTGGCATCTATTGTATTGGTACTTCTTTGCCATCACAAAAAAAAAATTGCTGCTATAAATATTTTAGTACACATGAAGACTTTCTTATTAACAATGACTTCTTTGTTATATAAATACAGTTATGGAATTTCTGGATCAAAAGTTATGGACACTTTAGTCACTTTATTTGAATAATTCTGAGTTGTTTTAAAAAATGTTTGTACTAATTCACAGCTCCACCAATAACGCATATGTCCCTATCTTCTCACAACCCCAACAACGTCTTTTTCAATCTTTTGTCATTTTTACCAATTTATATAGTATGAGATAAGACCTCAAGATGGTTTTTATTTGCATTATTTATTACCTCAATCTTTTATTTTTTTAGAATAATCCCCTGCCCATACCTGTGAGAGGTATAAGATCTGCTTCTCTTCAAAATTTTAAAATATTATAATCTTTATTACTAATAGCAAGTATTCATTTAGAATGAATTTTGGAATATGGTGTAAGATGTTGCTCTCAACCTATTCTTCCAGTTTAATGTCTGGAATTAGTATTCTACCCTCAACCATTTTAAAAAAAATTTCCCTTGATAGTCTAAGTCTTTTGTTTTTCCAAATGAATACCAATCAAATTACCAAAGGGATACTTTTTATCAAGTTCCATAATATATCTCCTTGGTAATTTGGTTGGTATAAAATAAAAGCATAAATATAACTTGGTCAAAGTCATCATTTTTATTATGCTGACATTGTACAATATGAGTACTGAATATTCCTCCAGCTACTTAAGCTTTTTTTTCCCTTGAAATAGCACTTTATAAGATTACAACAACTTATGAGAATAATACACTATGACCAGGTAGGATTTATACCAGGAATGCAGGGCTAGTTCAATACTAGGAAAGCTATCAGCATAATTAACCATAACAACAAAACTAACAGAAAACATGATTATCTCAACAGTTGCAGAAAAAGCTTTTAATGAAATACTACACTCATTCCTATTAAAAACACTAGAGAGTATAAGAATAAATGGAGTCTTCCCTAAAATGATAAGCAGCATCTATCTAAAAACATGAACAAGTATTATATGTAATGGGAATAAGCTAGAAGCATTTCCAATAAGATCAGGGGTGAAACAAGGATGTCCATTTAAATTACCACTGTTATTCAATTTGGTACTAAAAATGTTAGCCTTAGCAATAAGAGAAGAAAAAGAAATTGAAGGTGTTAGAATAGGCAAAGAAGAAACAAAGGTATCACTCTTTGCAGACATGATGGTATACTTAGAGAATCAAGTAAAAAACTACTTGAAATAATAAACAACTTTAGCAAAATTGCAAGACATAAAATAAACCCACATCAATCATTAGCATTTCTATATATTACTAACAAAGTCCAACAGCAAGAGATAGAAAGAGAAATTCTGAGTAAAATTTACTGTAGATGTTATAAAATATTTTGGAGTCTACCTGCCAAAACAAACCCAGGAACTATATGAACACAATTACAAAACACTTTTCACACAAATAAAGTCAGATCTAAATAATTGGAAAAAGCATCCATTGCTCGTGGGTAGGCAGAACTAATATAATAAAAAATGACAATTCTACCTAAATTAATTTATTTATTCAGTGCCATACCAATCAAAATGCCAAAAATATTTTATAGAGCTAGAAAAAATAATAAAAAAATTCATCTGGAAAAACAAAAGGTCCAGAATATCAAGGGAATTAAGGAAAAGAAATGCAAGGGAAGGTGGCCTCGCCACACCAGATTTTAAATTGCATTATAAAGCAGCAATCATCAAAATTACTTGGAACTGACTAAGAAACAAAGCAGTAGATCAGTAGAATATGTAAGGTACACAAGACACAGTAGTCAATGACTGCAGTAATCTACTGTTTGATAAACCTAAAGACTCCAGCTTCTGAGAAAAGAATTCACTATTTGATAAAAACTGCTGAGAAAACTGGAAAATAGTATGGCAGAAAGTAGGCGGAGACCAGCATCTTACACTGTATATCAAAACAGTCAAAATGGGTACACAATTTAGATATAAAAGCTGATACTATAAGCAAACTGGGAGAGCAAGGAATAGTTTACCTGTCAGATTTTTGGAGAATGGAAGAATTTATGACCAAACAAGAGATAGAGAACATCATGAAATTCAAAATGGATAATTTTGATTACATTAAATTGAAAAGTTTTTGCACAAACAAAGTCAATGCAACCAAGCTTAGGAGGCAAACAGAAAAATGGGAAAGAATTTTTACAGCCACTGTCTCTGATAAAGGCCTGATTCTAAAATATATAGAGAACTGAGTCAAATTTATAAACATACAAGTCACTCCCCAGTTGATAAATGGACAAAGATATGAACAGGCAGTTTTCAAATGAAGACATTAAAGCTATCTATAGTCATATGAAAAAATGCTCTAAATCACTATTGATTAGAGAGATGCAAATAAAAACAACTGTGAGGGACCATATCACACCTATAAGATTGGCTAACACAACAAAACAGGAAAATGATAAATGTTGGAGAAAATGTGGGAAAATTGGAACACTAATGCATTGTTGGTGGGGTTGTGAAATTATCCAGCCATTCTGGAGAGCAATTTGCAGCTATGCTCAAAGGGTACAAAAATATGCATACCCTTTGACTCAGCAATACCACTTCTAGGTCTCTATCCCAAAGATTTCATACAAATGGGAAAAGGACCCACATGTACAAAAATATTTATAGCAGCTCTTTTTGTGGTAGCAAAGAATTGGAAATTGAGGGGATGCCCATCAGTTGGGGAATGGCTGAACAAGTTATGGTAATATGAATGTAATGGAATACTATTGTGCTATAAGAAATGATGAGCTCTTTCCCTTCTCTCAAGATAGCAGACAAAATACCCCCGAAGGAACCAAAGGAAAAGAAGATCTGAAAGGAAAAAAAAGGAAAAGAACAGCAACAACAACAACAACAACAACAAAAGATGTAGCTTAAAAGGTGGTGAAAAAACCTCAAAAGTAGGAACACAGTCCTGGCCCGAGGAATTGGTAGATACTCAAGATCTGCAATGTAGTCCTGGTGAACCATGTACAAGCAGAAATACACTGTACCAAAAACCCATATTGAAAGGAAAAAAAAGATAAGGTGCCTGCTACTATCTCAAAGCCAGTTGGCAGTGATAAGAATGGAGGAACCAGTGCTGTAAAGACTCACAAGATGGCGAGGTATTACCCTACTGAAGATGTACCTAGAAAGCTGCTTAGTCATGGCAAATAGCCCTTCAGCTAGCAAGTGAGGAGACTTCAATCTAGCATCACCCTGGGCATAGTTCTGATCATGCTCACTAGCCACCACAGGGTCAAGTGATTGGTTTTCCTGAAGCAGCTGGCTAGTGGCTTGCTACTGGTGACTGGACCGCTTACCATCAACTGTGTTCTGCTGAGAAGGACCCATCAGAAATTTGTCATTGCCACCTCTACCAGGGTTAACCATTGGGTATAAAAATTCCAAATCATCTTACTGATGCTTACTTCAAGAAGAAAAGATTCTGTAAACCTAGACACCAAGAAGGAGAGATTTTTGACACAGAAAAAGAGAAATACGAGATTCCGGGAGCAGTGCAAGGCTGATCAGAAAACAATGGACTCTTAGATCCTGCCCCAAATCAAGAAAATTCCTCAGTTCCATGGCTACCTGTGTTCTGTCTTTTCTCTCTCCAACAGAGTTTATCCTCACAAACTGGTGTTTTAAATGCCTTGCACCGAACTCTTATTAAAATATTTGGAATAACTAAAAAAAAAAATGATGAGCAGGCATACTTCAGAAAAACCTAGAAAGACTTATATGAACTGATGCTGAGTGAAGTGAGCAAAACCAGGAGTACATTGTATACAGTAACAGCCACATGTAGATCAAAGCATATTATTTCCTCTCTCTCTCTTTTTTATTTCTTCTTTCTATTAGTTTCTAATTGGTTCTAATTCTTCTTTACAACCTAATGTGAAAATAGGTTTCATATAAATGTATATGTTGAGCCTATATCAATTCAAATGCCATCTTATGGTGGAGCAAGAGGATAGATGGGAGAAAATTTGGAACTCAAAATCTTGTGGAAGTGAATGTTGAAAACTAAAAATAAATAAATAAATTTATTAAATAATAACTATATAAAATATATTATAAATATTCACAATATAACATATATAATAAAAACAATAACAAAATATTTAATAATATAAATAATAAAAGATATATAATAATTATATAATGAAATAATGTAAATATATAATAATATAATATAAATTAAATATAAATAAATAATATATGTTATAAATATATATAAATAAATGAATTTATAAAAATTTATTTAAAAAATAAAGAGCACTTTGTAATCAAATTCCTACAACACTTTTATGTGCCTTAGTAGATTATTTATGTACTTTGTAATTATCTGAAATGAAATTTTCCTTTTTATTTTTGTCTCTTGGATTTTGTTATTATTTTAAAGATATGCAGTTGGATATTGAGGGGTCTATTTTGTAGTTTACATTTTTACTGAAGCTATTAATTGTCTTGACTTGTATCTTTGATAATGCCCTAAGTTTTTTCAAGTATACCATCATGTCATCAGTAAATTAGACTAGGTTTTCCTCCTCTTTTCCTGTCTTTCAAATTTTAATTTCTTTCTCTTTTCTTATTGTTTCTAGCAATTCTAAAATTATATCAAATAACGTTGGGGAAAACAGGCATATTAGCTGTATTCCTGTATTTATTAGGAAAGGTTCCACTGTTGCATATTTTTCATTGCATTGTATATTTCCATTACACATAATGTTTGCCTTTGATGTTAAATAGATCATTTTTTATATTAGAAAGGTCCCTCTTTACCTATTCTTTGTAGGATGTTTTGATTAAATAATTGTTGTACATGGTCAAAGACTTTTCTACATCTATTGAAATAATCATGTGGTTTTGTAAGTTCTTATTTTTAATATGATTATTTGATTTTTTTCCCTATCATTAAACAATTCTTGCAATCTCTAACATAAATCTAATTGGATCATAATGAGTAGTTTCTTGGATAAATCTTGTTTGAAAGGAATTTTTTTAAACTTTTAAATCAATAATAATCATTCTGTGTTTTATCCTTCCAAAATTTAGGTGTTAGAAATATATTTAATGAAAGAAGAATTCTGACAGGGTGGTATCTCAATTTTCTAGAATAATTTGCAGGTATTATTCTTTAAAAGTCTGATATATTTTTCCTTTGAAATCTATCAGGACAGAAGGTCCCTGTCCCTTTGTAAGTTCTTTTATAGTTAGTTGTATTTTCTTTTCTGATAATGAGCTATTTAAGATTTCTGTTTGTTCTTTTGTCAGTTTGGGTATTTTATATTTCTGGAGGATAGTCTCTATTTCTGTTGTGTTCTCAGGGTTCTTCTAAGCATATAATATGCTTAAGATCCTGATTATTCTTTTTATTTTGTTTTGATTTTGTTTTGTTTTGATTGTTTTGATTTCACCTTGCTCATTTGCTATTTTATTGATTTGATGTCCTTCATTCTTTTTAATCAGATTCCCTAAAGGTTTAGTCTTTTCAAAGAACCAGCTTTTACTTTTATTTATCATGCCCATTGCTTTTTTTTGTTTGTTTCCAGTTTCTTTAGGGTTTTTTTTTTCTAATTTTTAGTATCTCTCCTTTTGTGCTCCTTTTAGGTTTATTTATTTTTTGGCTTCCTAATTTTTAAATGTGTACTCAGTTCATTAATCCTCACGTTTTTCTATTTTGTTAATGTATGTTTGTAGAAATAGGATTTTTAACCTGAGGAGCTGTATGCCAGAAATTTTGGTATTTTGTCTCATTATTATCACTTTCATGTAATTATTATTTCTATGATCTATTCTGGGATGCATTAAGGATTTAGGATTTTACTGCTAAGTCAACATTTTGGTCTGTGTATTTTGTTTGCTTTTCCAGAACCAGCCACAATTTTTATTGTGTAATGGTCCATAAAGGATTATTTACTACTTCCACCTTTTTACATGTATTTGCAATATCATTATAGCCTAATATATTGTCATTTTTTGTAAAAGTTCCATTTGGTGCTCAGAAACATGTATATTCTTCTGCAATACTAATTAGAAGAGTCTATTAAATCTTTTACCTCTAGTTTCTCTAGCAATTTGTTCAGTTCCATAAGTTCCCTTTTGTTTATCTTTTGGTTACACCTATCTAAAAAAGAGGGAGGGATATCAAAGTCCCCTGCCTTTATTATATCACTGCATATGTATTCTTGTGGTTCAGTTATTGATTCCTTTACAAATTTGGTTGCAAAAGCATTTGTACCATATATGTTCAATGCTGATATTGGTTTGTTATCTATGATTCTTTACAGGATAATGTAGTTTCCCTGTTAATCCCTCTTTTTATTATTTGTTTTTGCTTTGTTAGATATCATGGATGCAACTCCTGATTTTCTGGATTCACTTGATGCATAGTAAATTATTTCCATCCACTAAATTTTATTCTACTTATGTCTTTATTTTTTAAATGTGTTTTATGTAAGCAACAGATTCTAAGTTTTTGATTTCTTATCCAATCTGTCACTCTTTTGCATTTTATTAGATTGTTTAATCTATTCACATTTAAATTCATGAAAACTAGGTTTATATTTTATCCCATTTGTCTCTAATATTGAGTTATTTTCTCAGGTTAGTACTTTTCCCTCTTCTACCACAAACACAGTACTATGCCTCTAGTTATTTTTTGCCTAACCTTTTTTTAATGGCCTTATCCCTACTAGCTCTCTTTCCTTAACCTTCAAATGCTTCCCTGCACCCCATTTGTTCCTTTTTTCCCTGCCTGTGGGGTTTTTCTTTTTATTTCCTTTTTTTCTTGCTTTTATCCAGTTATTTAATTCTTCCCTTCTTTTTCTCCTCTCAATTAGTGAAGTAGAATCCTCTTTCCTTTCCTTCATTTTAATTTATTTAGTTCATTACTTTTGTAAATTTATTGTCTGAAACTTTTTCCAGAAATGATTTGCTCCCTTCATTTCCTTTCGTTGTTTTTATTCATTTTATTGCTTGATTTATAGATCATATATTTATTTAGTTCTTTATTCTCTATATTTTAATGGAATTAAAACACTTGATGCACCTTTTTTAGGTTCCTTCTTCCAAACAATTTCTCTTACTAGATTGTATAACTTATCTCCAGCCTCCTTTTCTTTGTTGTGTTTCACTCTGTGGGAAAGGGGGTTCACAGTCACTCCCTGGCAGGGTTAGGGGATTAGCCCAACCATGCTGCCGCAGCTCAGTGCTCCTCTAGCAGCATACCATGTGGAGTTCCGTCTTCCCCTTTAAGAAATGAAACTTAGACAGGGGTGAGCGAAGGAAACGTTTATAGTAGTTCTTGTGAGAAGCAGGTGTATGGTACCCCATAGGAACGCACATACCTTGTACAGAAACAAGAGCAACCTTTATACAGTTAGTTCAGTCTTACTTCTCCCACCAGAGTCAGGACTGGTCCAGACTCTTCCGGGTTACATTCTTCCTAACACCCCCACTTCATATTCCCCTTGATATGTTACCTCTCCCTTCCTTCATATAAATTGTGCCTAGCATTGTGTAATGGTTCCCCCTCCCTGGGCGGAGAAGTTAATATGCATGAAGCTAGTTAAGCATGCGCCATGGTTAGGACTCTGTGAGTGGGGCATAACCTCTTGGGTTCGAGCTGTTTTGCACATTCTCAACTCCTCTTGTTCCTTGAAGCAAGGAGACCCTGACCATTAATCTTGCAAAACAAAGTATCCTTGTCTGTTAACATTGCATTCTTTAACAAATTCCTTATTTGGCAATATCTGTTGAAGCAGAACTCCTTCTGGTATGTATTCCTTACCCTCCAACTGTTAGAAAAATACTGATTCCTGAAAAGGATACTGTTTCATGGTAGGATTTCTCCCGCCTTTGATAATGCTACTAATTATTGACTTTTATCCACTTCCTGTCATTTTTCTTCATTTGCCTCAAAATTTCCTCCCTGGATCCATGCTCTCTCATTTCTCTGGGAGTGAATTGTTCCAGAGAGCATCCTCCTTTCTCATGAGGGAAGAGGAGTGATTTTTCTAAGCACATAATTCCTACAGATGATACCTATTATAAGGTTCCATCTCTGTTTATATAACATCTCTCTTCTCTCAGGAATATTCACAGGGGCACTCCCTCCCACCACTGAAATAAGATTTTCCTATTTTTAATCCCTCCCTTTGCCTCCTCACCATTCTCCTGTAGACTTTCTTCTTCTTCAGGACTACAGGAATTACTTTTCTTTCATTATTGGTCTTTGATTGATCTTCTATGTCTTTGCTCTCCCAGTTTACTTACAGTATCAGCCTTTATATCCAAATCATGAACCCATTTTGACTTTATTTTAGTGAGATTTTGGTCTATCACCAGTTTCTGCCATACTCTTTTCCAGTTTTCCCAGTAGTTTTTGTCAAATAGTGAGTTCTCCCAGTGGCATATAGTGATATCATTCTGCTATAGAAGTCTGAGCAAATTTCTGCTGTTTGGGATCTCATCTATCATTCTGGGAGGAGGGAATGGGTTGAGATATGCAGTTAAATTTTGTTCCCAGGAGACAACTTTCCTTCATAGTTCCTTCTATTCCTCAGTTCCCCTGCAGAACTCTGTTGAGGCCTAGAACATTACTTCACTGCCATTGCAACCTGAACACATTTCTGCTATTTGTTGTTTGGATCCCTGGGGCACTAGAAGGAGGAAGGTGGGCTGAGGTATGGAATTGATATCTGTTGCAATTTAATGTATCATCTTGTGTACCCTTGCTGCAGAGAGCATGGTGAATGATAACAGAGGGAATGTTGAGTGAGCACTCACTGGACATTAGGGAATATTGGTCTGCTTGTTCATGAAGTTTTAACCTTGTTTGGATTCTTAATTTCCTAGACCAGACATAACTGAAATGTATTTATCTTTGGTGCATAATTTTCTGTTTTGGAGTGGGTTATGATTGAGGATCAGAGAAAATATCATAAAAAAAGGAAAAGACATATAGCTTCTGGCCAGCAGTTTTTAAATGAATAAATTGAAAGTGCTCTTAGGCCTTGTTGATAGCATAACATCCCTTGTCTTTATATTACATTGTTTCTTTTGGCTTAGAAATTATCTAAACCTATCTTCAAATAGTATCTGTCCCAGGATAATCAGGGATTTTTATAGTACTCTATTCATTTAAAATTTCCAGATGTCTACAGAATATACTATACTTATACTTTGTGTGGATATTAGTGCACGAAGAGAAAAGAAGAGGAAAATGGATTAGAACTTAGGTGAATTGGTTTCTAGTTATCTTTCTCCCATTAATTTACTATTTGACCTGACAAAGCCATGTAAATCTCTCTGGACTTTGGGTTCCTCATCAACAAAATGAAGGGGTTGAACTAGATAATCTTTTAGGTACATTGCAACTCCGAAATGCAATAATTTTCTATTTTAAACTGAACTATATGTGTGGCCCCGCTTTTTCCATAGCTTAAAGGCCTTTTGGGAAATTTGGTCCAGCCTCAAGCACATATAAATAGGAATCATGCAAATAAATGATGTGTAAATAATTGTAAATAATTGCTGCATACTAATAATTATAAGTTACCTCTGTATCCTACCACAAATTTCTGAATCCTTTTTTTAATTTCATGTTGACTTGAATTTTCTTACCTTCTCATGTTAGCTCAGTATTACTTTCCCAAACTATTTCAAATGTAACAAATAAGCATTATATAAAATAGAACAAGAAAACAAAAGGTATAAGAAACTAACCTGTTACAGTTCGTCAAGAAGTTCATATTGCTATGTTTGTATACACATTTATACACATATAAATTAATATATGTGTGCATATATATATATATGCATACGCATATATATCACACTAATAAAATTTCCTTTTTTGGCTCCTTTCCGTTTTTGGTTTTCTTCTCTACATTTTGGAGCTATGTTTTATTGATGCCTTTTTTTGTATATCTATGACTTCTCTAGTGAAAATAGAAATAAAAGCCTGCCTTAATTTAACACACACACAAACACACATACACATACACGCACACATTTACACCAAAACAAATCAACACATTAGCTGTGTCTGAGAATCCCTATATCGTTTTGCGTCTCTAGATCATCACCTCCTAGAACATCTTGAAGAACTCCACCTAGTGCTTCCAAAGAGCCAAACTAAAATATAGGATAGTGGAAGGAAGGGAAAAATGTAAAAAAAAAAAAAAATACATGCATTCATTCAATCATTCCTCTCTTTCCCCTCTAATTTGTCCATATTATTGTCAAAATAATATTTAGATTCTTCTGATCTGATCATGCCATTCCCCAGCTAAAGAATATTAATGGTTTCCCATTGCCTACTAATGAAATACAAATAGCCTAGTATCTTCAGGCACTTTGTAATCTGACTCTAACCTGATTTCAACCTTATTTCATAGCACTTCCATTTCCTTGCTATAGATATCATCTAAACTAGTTTATTTCTCATTCCCCAATCTTGCTGCAGCATCTACTGCCTCCGTACAATTGCACTTCCTGGCCTCCATCTATTAAAATACTCCTTTTTCCAGGGACTGGTCAGTTGATATCTTCTTCAGGATGCCTTTCTTGACCCCTAGAGCTATCTAGGGGTAATATGTACGAGATAACTTCTCATGCTTTGTGATAGATCTCTCCAATGTACAAAATCATATTACATTTTTCATTATACTTATTTATCTAAATGTCTCAAGCCTCCTTCCCCCCCTCCACATAAGATGTAAGTTCTTTAATGACAGACTTCATTCCCATATCCTTAGCAACTAATAACATATATTTTATATAGCACTTGTTAAGTATATAAGGATTTATTCAATTGAGACAAATGAACTTATTCTAAATATTGATTTTTATTAAAATGTAAAAAGATCACTAAATAAAAACTAGTATTCAACATAAGAAGATACTCAGGATTTTACTTTGTAATTTTTTAGACTACACTAATCTTTAGTACATGTAATCTTTAGCACATCTAATCATGAGACGTACTAGTCTTCCTTATTAAGGCTTTTCATGGTAGATTTAGGGTTATAAAATGAGTAAGAGTAACAAACACAATTTATTTAGGAAAGTTCATATGATGTGGTAGAAAGTGCGTTGTAGTGGAAATCAGACCTCCAAATGACCAGCTAGGTGAGCTTAGACAGTCAGTTAACCATTATGGGGTTACAATTTCCTCATTTGTGAAAGGGGTTGGGTTATTTAATGTCTACACTCCCTTCTAGTTTAAAAATGCCATTATCCTAGGATTCTATGGTGTTCTGAATTATCACTGAATAGATTTCTCTAAAAGGGAGTAAATTCAGTTAGACAAAGAGAAGGGGGAAAGGAAGGGAAACTGAGAGAAACTGCTCTCCTACTCTTAGTTTTAAGCTCAAAGTAGAGAAAAGAGTTTCCACCCATTTAAATCACTTTAAAGATCTATCAGTTGAAATTTGAGTACAGGAAACAGCAGGAGGGTGAAAATTAGTATAAACCTAGAATATACAAATTAAAAATATGCAAACCCTAAAATGTGTTTTATATGAATTAACAAAAGATGTGAAGGCTTAACAAATAAGCAAAATAAAACAAAAGAGATTGAAGAGAATGTGCAATTTTTTAAAAAGGAACTACAATAGCCCCAAATGATGATAAAAGTTTTTTAAATTTTAAATATTAAAAAAAACTTTTGTACAATGAATTTCAATGACTGAACAGCTTTGAATTATGACCCCTTCTTTATAGGGCCTCAAAGGTTAATCAAAAAGCTTAAAAGAGTGTCCATTGTGTATTTTCTCAGGATTCAGTGTTCCTGTCGCAACCTAGCTCATTTTTAAAGTGAGATGATGCATATATATTCTTTTGGTATAAAATGAAATGTTAGCCACATTTTCACATACAGTATTAGAATATAGATATATATATATACACATATATGCACATATATGTGTATATATATATACACACACACAAATATATGTATGTATGTATGTATGTATGTATATAGAGACAGAACTCAGGGAATTCCTAGATTCTCCAGTCTATTCCCATTGATTCCTTTTCCATTCCCAAAAATGCAATACTAATTTGCCTCTCAGCTAAAATCTTTTAGACACTTAAACTTACTTAGTAACAGTGATATCTAAAAGGGATCTTTTAGGCCACCAGAGAGATGATTCCACTTAATGAAGATGTAACTAAAGGCCACTCAGAATTCAGAAAAGATATATTTTCCTCACTCTTTTGGGGGATATTATTTTTCCCAAAAGGTACAAGTCTTCAATATATGGTTCCACCAATGAATACCTTTGTAAGGTAGCATTTTAATGAGAATAATCACATTGATATCTTGAGTCATCATAAATAATGAGCTTCATTTTATCCTAAACTGGTGATATTTCTAACTCACTGATGGTGTAAGACTACTGGACTCATTATTCATTATGTATGAGACCAGAAAAGAGTACCAGTAATTCACCTTTGCCTTTTCTATCTTAATAATAATAATAATAAGCTCGAGTTTGAGCTAAACCCCTAGTTGATAAGTAATAAAGTTGAACTTTTTACCTTTTTGAATAAATTTCAGTAGCAGAGTTGGAAAGAAGAAACTTTATTTCAAGTTTATTTTATTAGTTTTGATCTATATAGGAAAGTGGCCATGGTATTATTTTCTAGATTGTTATTATTATTGAAGCAACATGGCCTAGTGGATAGAGTACTAGTTTTCAAATCAAAAAGCCTGATTTCAAATTCTCTTTCCAACATTAATTGTGACCTTGTCAAGGCATTTAATCTCTTTAAGCCTCAATTTCTTCATCTGTAAAATAAGAATAATAATATCTAGAGTACAGAATATAGATACTAGGCTTTGAACTAGAAGTGACCATAGAGGGCATTTACTTCAACCTCTTCATTTTGCAGACTGGAAACTAAGGCCCAGGGACGTTAAATGATTTGCGTAAGGTACACTGGTAGTAAGTAACAAATCAAACATTCAAACCTAAGTCCTTTAATTGAAAATGAAATAGTTTTTTTTTTCACTAATCTATGCTGCCTCAGGGTTGTTCTGAGGTGCACGTAAAATAATATTGTGTGAAGTGATTTATGAGATTTTAACAGAATGTCCCCATTACTAGAAATAGCTGTGGTTTCATTTGATCAGTTTGGGGAACTCTCCATGGAGGAAATCAAACTGCAGTAGATTGCAACCTGTCTGCCTCATAAGATATTTATCTGGAGCTATAAGGGACCTCAAAGGCAGTCTAATCTAATCCCCTCATTTGATAGATGAGGACACGGAGGCCAAGGGAGGTTAGGTATCTTTCCCAAGGCCATACAGGTCATAAGTAACCAGGGACCAGATTCACGTACAAGTTGTCTGATTCCAAAGCCAGTGCTCTTTTCATTTTATCAATGGCTCTGCTGAAATAAGGCCTAGCATACAAGAAAAAAAAATCTTCTTTTTACCAATTCCCTTTCAGTCTAGAAAATTTAACATTGAGAAGTCATCATTGACATCATTCTCTCCAACCACCTGGCCCTGGTAGTTGTTAGTGCAGTGGATAGAACTCTGGACAGGAAGACCTGAGTTCAAATGTGGATGCAGATACTTACTAGCTATGTGACCTTAGGCAAATCACTTAACCTCTGTTTGCCTCAGTTTCTTCAACTGTAAAATGAGGACAATAATGATTCCTACCTTTGTAGGATTATTATGAAGATTAAAAGAGATAAAATTTTAATAGGGGAAGGAAAGAAAATAAGTATTTATTAAGGTCCTACTATGTGTCAGGCACTAACTTAAGTGCTTTTTAAAAGTTTTAAAACTATTTGATCCTCACCACAACTCTGGAGGTTGGTATGCTTATTACAGTGCCTGGTAGTAGTAGGCACTATATAAATGCTTATTTCATCATTTCCTATAATTAAAAGTTTATATGGATATATTGTGTAACAAGTTTTAAAAGTGTCACACGTTCTATTAATGTTGGATGAAACTCATTCATTAAAAACAAAATGTGACCATGAGAAAACTATATACTTTGGGGAAATGATCACATGGAAACCCAAGGCATGCATTTATTCATTTTCAACACCCCAGATCCACTCTCCTCTAATACATTGAGTCTTCCAGATTTAATATTCTAATCTTATGCTTTAGACTTCCTCTACTTTTCAACTTTTTGTCCTGCATTAATCCATATTGAAGTAATGGTTTATTACATATTGGAACCATCGTTTGTTAGCCAAAAGAGACAGAATTGAATGCTTGATCCTTGAAGCATAAAACTTATTTAATCCTTTGATGATTTGTGAGCTTATCTACCTTGGTCCTCCTTCCATCAGCACAAATGGCAACCCATCTATACCTTCAAACACTGTTAGATTATTGTTCATGTCTCTCCCATCAATCCTCCATAGAGGATCTGCCCAAAGGCTCAGATTTCATCATTAGAGTTCATTCTAATTTTCAGAGACTAGACAAGAAATAAATATTTCATGGAATCTCAGCATTAGAAGAAGCCACCTAACCCCACCCATGCCTGACCAAGGATCTCCTCTGCAGCTAATCATTATTCACTTTTCATGCTTACATTAAATGGAATAAGGAGGAACCTTGGGCAAATTTCATAGCCTGCCTGTGCCTTAGTGTCCTCATCTTTCAAATAAGGAAATTGAATTAACAGGACTCAAGTCCCTTCAAGCTTTGAACCTCTGATCCTATGATCTTATTAACCTACTATTTTTTTTCTTTTAAATTTTATTCATTTTATTTTTTAATTTATGGAATAAAACAAGCATTTCTGTAACAGAGCATAATTTTTAAAAAGATGATTGCACATGGAAACTGAAAATCTATTATGTACAACTTGCTATTCCTTTTAAATATATCATAAAGTTATGTAAATTTCTTTTTTTCCTCCCCTCAGAGATGGTTACTATTAAACATAAATATGTATATATGTGTGTATATATATATGTGTGTGTGTATATATTTGTGTGTGTGTGTGTATGTAAAGTCATTGTATGTAGCTATTAGTTCTTTCTCTGAATGCAAATAGAGTCTTCATTCATTGTTTGTAATTAATTTGGGTATTTACAATAGTCTAAATGACCTATTCACTCAAAGTTGTTCTTAAAATAATATTACTGTTACTGTTTTGGTTCTGCTAATTTTGCTCTTCATTATTTTGTGCTAGTGTGTTCATGTTTTTCTAATATCATCAAGCTCAACATTTCTTAAAGCACAGTACTATTCCATCACAATCATATATACCCTGACTTGTTCAGCCATTAACCTATTATTTTTTCAAAGAAGGCTCTTCTATTTTTGGCAAATGCTCATTTTTAAGAAGATTTTTTTTCTCTACATGGAATCAAAATCTGCCTCTCCAGCTTGCACTCATTGTTTCCATTTCCACCCTTTGGAAGCTAAATGAAATAAATCAATTCATCCAAATATGTGATAACCCTTTAGTCACTTGAAGATAGTTATCATATCTCCCTAATCATTCTCTTCTTAAAGTTTGATCTCCCATGTTTGTCTAAGCAGCTTTCAGAAAGCATGATAGCTAGTCCTCTCACTATTAATATTCTTCCTAAAATGCTTTGAGTGGAATATTATACTACATCTGTGAATGGAGCAGGACAGAGTAAATTGTGACTATCACTTCTTTTGCTGAGGACATTCTTCTCTTAATGCAAACTAAGGTTACATCAGCTTTCCTAACTATACAGTTGATACCTATTGAGCTTAAAGTTCACTAAAAACAAAAAACAAAAAACAAATGTCTTCGAAGGAAATCTTGCATAACTTCACTTCCTCATCTTGTACTTGAGAGGTTCATTTTTCAGAACCAAAAATGGAGGACTGGCTATCTAATAGAGAAAAATGTCATCTTCTTAAGTTTAACCCACTTTTCTAACTGGCAAAATCTTGACTCTATTATTTTATGATCTGATTGATATGGGAAACTGCCTTCACTGATGCAGATGTCACCATTCACAGTTCCTGTTTTGTTTGTCTCTATTTTCCTGTAAGTTCTACAAAGACATACCTAACAGTTTGGATGAGTTTCCATATATGTATATAATATATATATTTATATTATATTAATTATATTATATTATATTATATTATATTATATTATATTATATTATAT
>NW_020949351.1:17817428-17993524 GCF_900497805.2 Vombatus ursinus
ATTATATTATATTATATTATATTATATTATATTATATTATATTATATTATATTATATTATATTATATTATATTATATTATATTTATTATATTAGAGGAGCACCAGTACAATACTTTGATCAGTCTTATTACTTGTGATCAACTCAATGAAATACTCATTTAAAAGCCATCATAATATGGATAGAATGCATCTCTTTTTTGAGACTCAGTCTTTCTATCTCATTTAGGTTAGTAGTGTAGCAGCCACTTGTGAGGCTGATCTCACTATTTATCAACATGGGAGCTTTGGACTTCTCCATTTGGACCTGGACCAATTCACCCGTCCTTAGTCTTGTCTCACTCCTACCCCCGCTCTTAGGGCAATATGTTGGTTCCAGATTTAGTTTGGATACCTGATTAGCTTAGCCTGCTGAAGCTCAGAAATCCTAAGCTTAAGTAATCCACCAGCTTCATTGAGAAGAAAGCAGGAATTACAAGTGTATCCTACAGTGCCTAATTATAATATGTATTCTTGATTCACTTTGTTTCCCTTGTTCATAGCTAAATTGATCTTTTATGAGTAACCAACAATCTCATGGAGGAGGCCTTGAAGCATTTTGGAGTCTGGTGAAATCCCTTCAGTAACATTCACAAACAGGAACATCTGGAGAACTTCATCATCTACAGGCAATCTTTTTATTCAAATTTTCCATTGGACATCCTGCATGGCACAGGTGAACATCTTTGATGAAAATATTGCCCGGTTTATATATCTCATTATATATCTCATATAATGCTGACACTCCAAGGATTATTAAGCATCATTACATCTGTGGCTGTATTTATTGAAGATTCTTGGATGACCTTAGCAAAATCATAGGTGGCAGCTTATTGATGGAAATTCTACAATTATAAATGATCTTCTGTCTTCTACACCCAATGAACACAGTAGGATCTCAAATTCTTTATACTTCTTAATCAGTTGGATGACTTGACATGTGATAGGCTATAAAAGTTTGCTTGAACTCTTGCATTTTAATCAGATATCCTTCATGTATTCACAGCCTATTTTATAGAAGTAAGGAAGTAGTCATATGGATTTGTCATTGATGATGTCTTCTCAAAGGCCCCTTTTCATTAGCACCATGATTTATCACTTGTATTCTTTAGAAATCTCCCATTCTTTTAAATGTATTGAAATTTTTTTGCTTGGTACCTCTAAGATTGAGTCTCTTCTAACATGGGTTTTTCTTTTACTATATATATTTGCCCATGCCCAGCTACTTTTCAAAATTTCATATTCTAAGTTATATTTCTAACTACACACACACACACACACACACACATAGAGTTGAAATATTAGAATCCAAATGTAGTGGTTTCCCTCTTCTTATTGATGAGATAAAATCACTATGGAACTTCTAGCAGATCTCTTCCATTTAATAGCTATTCTTTATTCTCTTTCCTGTTTATCTGAGTCAGGAATACTTCGGTGTTACTGTAGCTTAACCAAATCTCACCCCAAGCTTTCCTTCAGTTCATTCCTCTCCAACACATTCCAATGTAACTCCTTCCTTCCTTCTTTCTTTCCTTCTCTCCTTCCTTCCCTCTTTCCTCTCCCTCTTTCCTCTCCCCCTGCCCACATAGGGTATCATACCCTTAACTGCATATGATCTGCCCAAAGGAATAAAAATTTTGATTGCTGAAACCTCACAAGATATCTTGGGTTTATGTGCTAGATTTCTTTTTTAAGAACCAAGCTTTAAACCCAAATCACTCTGGTTTTCATTAATTAGACAACAATAGGTCACAGCCCAAATCTCACTTTGTCATTGTTTAGGTCCTGATGACTCAGAATGAGTGTAAACACAAATGGTTTCTGTCTTGGGTCAGAAACTCTGAGGGTCTTCCCCTGTCAGACTGATTTTTTTTAAACTAGGTAAAAGAAGTCATTTTCTGCCTCATTTATTACCTAGCTTTAGACCTGTGAAAGACCTTAACTTAAAAAGGCCAAGGTCTCCTTACATCCAGGGCCATTTCCAGTCAACTGATCTATATCTTGCCACTAGACCCAGATGGCTCTGGAGGAGAGAGTGAGACTGGTGACTTCACACAGCCCTCCCTCACTTAAGTTCAATTTATTTGTAAGTCGTGGCATCACCTTCCTGTTGGTATGGTCCTCTTTGAGAACAAAGAACAAACATAACTTCTTGCTATTTTGTGAAACAGTACTGTTCTTCATCTTTCATTGTTCTCTTTTATGTTGTTATTGTTCCATCATGTCTGATTCTTCATGACTTCGTTTGGGGTTTTCTTGGCAAAGATACTAGAGCAGTTTGCCATTTCCTCCTCCAGTTCATTTTACAGAAGAGGAAACTGAGACAAACAGGGTTAAGTAACTTGCACAGGGTCACATAGTAGTGTCTGAGACTGGATTCAAACTCAGGTCTTGCTGACTCCAGGCCCAGCACTCTATCCACTGTGCTACCTAGATGCCCCTTTATAATGTCTGTTTTATAATACCTTGCTAATTAACTTATATTCTAAATTAATACTGTCTTTGTCTGTCATGTCATATAATTATGGGCTCTAAAAACTCTGAGGGATCTTGAAGATTACCTGATTCATTTAAGACATAAGGAAACTGAGGTTCAGTATGGCAAAACAGCTTTTCTAAGAATACACGGTAGTAAGTAAAAAAAGTATAGATCTGAACCTAAATCCACTGACTTCAAAACATTTTTATTTCACTATATATTTGACAAAGATTAAATGGTTTTGTTGATTTCTGGACCTTTTTTGTTCTCTTGGTTGTGGCAGAACTAGACCTGGGATGGGGTTTTCCCTGGGAATGTAAATTTCTGCTACACTGTTCTCAACATCTAAGAAGAATAGATATTGCTAGAATAGTTTCAAAAGCCACACTCTTAGAGATAATGCTCAATTCATTTCAGTTAGAAGAGTTACCATAGCAAGCTGGAGGGAGATCAAAGGAGTATGCATTATAGGAAGAACAAGACAGGGAGGAGGGGGTAGGGATTAATAAGTGACTGCTTAATAAGTAACTGCTTCACAGCAATGGTGATAGCAAGGGAAATTATTTTTTTTCCTTCCAAAACAAAATAAATTATAAAAACTGAAACTTAATGTTTTCCATGTATGAATTATCCCATAAAATGATTTTTTACATGAGCATTTATTCACATTCTTCAGCATTCAAGAGAGATATATTAAGTACAATATAAAATACAATGTGCTAGCTATAAGGGGAGATTAAAAAAAAAACAAAAAACTTCTAGCTAAGACATTGTTCCTACCCTTACGAAAAAAGTAAAAATATTGTCTATTCAGAGGTTCCCTATGGATAGTAAAATGTTCTATTTTCCATTTTTGCATCCTCAGTGCCTAGGATGGTCCTTTGCAAATAGTATGAACTTTTAATTATTTGTTGAATAAATACAATTTAGAAAACATGCCAATAAACTTGTGCAATAGAAGAAAACTAGGCTATAAAAATAAAAATCAAGTTTATACTCAAATCGAGATTTCTGTTGATGATCCTCACTCATTTTCATGGACAAAATGAGTTTCAGAAATCATCAGAATTCCTAGTGGTGGTAATTAGTCATTTCTCACAGGTCGCAATTCTTACTTCTCCATTGTGCCTTCAAAAATCTCTTCATCCTAAAAGGTCACTTCAAGCCTTGGAATTCACACCCCAGAAGTACCCTGACCTCCTGTAGCCACTCCCTCTGATTGGCCTCCCAGAGTCTCCCAGTCCTGCTGCAATCCATTATGCCACCTGGGTAAATATCTTCTCCATTCCACCACCCCTCTTCAGCTTCCTTTTACCTGTTTTCTTCCTTCCTTAGAATGTAAGGAGGTTCTTAAGGGACCTTAAGAGAAGGTCTTTCTTTTTACCTGTATTCTCAGTGTTGAGCACAGTATCCCGCACATAATAAATACTTAACAAATGTTTGTTGACTATCTGACTATTAATGTAGTAGACCATATAACCCAAATGAATCAGGTTCTATTGACATTATATATATATATATATATACAGGAAGACATATGTAGAGATTTATTGGACAAGGCCCTACCTTAGAATTTTCTACTTAGAACCACCTTAGGGCAAAAAGCATCGTGTTATTCAAGCTGATTTTTAAATCAGGTCCAGAGGAGGAACTAACCGATATGAGGGGTGGGGGTTGTGGAATTAAAGGAGCTCATCTTTAGAAATCCCTTACTCTCCCACATACATATAGCCTTATGTCTTATAAGTCACTGTCATTATCAATTAAGAAAGAATCTCAACAGGTCTGCAGATGACCTTTCTCGCTCTTTAGACTGGGTAATAGAAACTTGAAGAAGGTAAATAACTTCTATAGCTACCTAAATTAGTAATATAACCAGGCACAGAGAATGATTTTCCATATGTCCAGGGCTATGTCCACTATCAGACTATCTATTGTGAGACAACCCCTGACTTCCCTTTCAACCTAAACTTTCCATCTCTTCACTGTGTTCCCAAAAGATTACAATGTGTGCTCTTGGCTGACAGGAGGGAGCTATCTAATCACCTGGGAAATTGTTCTTAATTCACTAGTGACACCTTGACTTTATTTTTCAACATCATTTCCTAAAATTGGACCTACTGGGATGGAAAAAGAAGGGTGAAGGGTGTGTGTGTGCATGTATGTGTGTGTGTATGAGTGTGTGTCTGCACATGTATACATATATATAATATATATATATATTATACACGTGTGTATATATAGATATATTTTAAATGGGTCCCAGCACTGTTTTACCAAGAATACTGGTTTACCAAGAATGAAGTCAAAAAAATGACAGATAAGAAATTAGAAGCAGTGAATATGTAAATAAGATTTTACTGGCTTCAAAAAAAAAGCAAAAAACCTTTCCAAACCTGAAATAATTTGGTTTTAGAAAAGGAAAGGAAATCATGCTGGAAATAGTAGGCCCTGATAATAGGAAACTAAAGCATTCAGATATGGACAATCACAATTTTATTTAAGCAAACAAATATTTTTTTTTCAAACTAGAAGTAAGAAAGTCAATCCACATAATAGCTAGAGAATTGGGGATAAAAGTTAAGGGAAATCCTTGAATAGAAATAATTTGAGTATGCTATTTGTCCTTTCTTCTCAAAGAGTATAGCCAAGGAATTGTTGCCAAGAATTAATAAGGGAAAAAATGCAAAAAGAAAAAAAAAAGGAAAAAAGTACTGATTGATTGTACTTTCAATGAATTTTGCAAGGTAATTTAGTTATATTCATGTCCCCATTTTAAAAGTGAGTAAAATAAGACACAAGCAGGCTGAGTCTATGTCGATGCAGACTAGCAGTCATAGTTCTCAGTTTTTCAAAAAGTTGCTTTGGCCCTTTCTAATGCACCCAATTTCTAGCAAGATTCTTGGCACTGGATAGGCACTTAAATGACACCAAATGCTTGGTGATTGGTTGATTCCATACTTGGTTATAATTGTACTAAGAGATAAGCACACAAAAATAAAAGCATAACTACTGCCCTGCCCACAAGTAGGTAAAGATCTAGCTATATAGGTGTGTAAAAGTGGAAAAAAAAGTAGGATCACCTTTCCCCCACAAGATTTTTTTAACATATTCATATGACAAAAGTACCAAAATAATTTACTTATCAGATGATTTAATGTATGTGATCTATAAATTATATATATAATGCACATATACACATATAATTTATATAATAAAGCTATATAATAGGATATGTATAGATATCCAACAGGATATATATATATGTGTGTGTGTGTGTGTGTGTGTAATATATGTATGTATGCACGTGAACATGTATTTTCATTTTCATTCCCTGACTAAAATGCTCTATATTCTGATCTCTGCTTTCTGGCTTCCTTTAAGTTCAGCTAAAATTCAGCTTCTGCAAGAAACCTTTGCCAGTTTACCTTTATTATACAAATTATATGTGTATATGTGCATATATATGTGTAATTTATAGATCACATACATTAAATCATCTGATAAGTAAATTATTTTGGTTCTTTTGTCATATGAATACGCTCAAAAAAATTTTTTCCACTTTTGCACACTATAGCTATATCTTTACCAAAAATTTCCTTATTTTTTCCTTCAAACTTTTTCTTTTATTTTCCCAAATAGTTCTACTGTAAAACTACTTCCACCTTTTTCCTGCTGTTTCTCTTTTCTTTCCCTCCTTTAACTTTCTTTTTCTAATTCCTTCAACTTATGTTTTTTCACCTTTTCCTTTTCTCCACTTCTTTTGAGCCTTTCCTCACATCCCTAGCTGCTAGTGCTGCCCCCTCCCATTACCTTATAGTTACAGTATTTTGTATCCACCTGTATGTGTATATGTTCCACCTGTTGTCTCTCCCTGTAGAACATAAGGTCTTTCAGTGCAGATGAAGAGGTCTAGAGGTTTTGGAGTGCTCGGACCCCAAGATCGTGACGCTGGACCCTGCCTGAATGAATTCAACTCAAATCTTCCAGCCAGAGAAAAAGTTTATTAGAGATATATCATATAGGCCAGACTCTTAAGGAATCTGAACATTAGTAATGCCCGTAGGGATGAGCAGGCATGAGAGAGTCTCAGCCTTTTGGGCATGAGAAAGTCTCAGCATTTGAATAGGGGCCAGGGTGGATCTTATATACACTAAAGTAACTTTGGGTGGCCAGAGGAGGGGGCTGGGAAAAGGATCTAGATGAGAAATCTGATTGGAAGGTCTGAGAGATTAAATAGACAATGGGAATAGATAATGAAGGGACCTGGAAGGTAGAAGTTTGAAAGGATCAGAAGGTGGGGCTAGGGCTTTCAAAGGGAGTTAGACCAGAGTAAAAAAAGTGTTTCTGGGGCCTGTAGACAAACGGAGCCAGATTCTTTTTAGGGCTAGGGATGAAGGTGCATCTGAATAAGATCAAAAGGTAAGGCTAAGGCTTTCAAAGGGAGATAAGGAGCTGGGGCCTGTAGAGCCAGATTCCCTTTGCGGCAAGCGGTGAAGATCTCGACTTGGGCCCCCATCACAGAGACTGCTTGATTTGAGTCTTTGTGTCCCCAGATCCTAGCATAGTGATTGAAATGTAGAATGCTTTAATAAATGTTTGTTGATTGACTAATGGATTGAGGTAAACTTTATTTTTTCTTTAATAAAAATTAAGTTAATATTAATTGTGAAGCACATGCTCAGTGAGTCTTCAGTGATAATAGGGTATTAAAACATTAATATCTCATAATCTAAAATTATATCCTGACTATATTAACTGTGCTGGGAAGGCGAGGCAAATCCTTCCTCATTTACAATTGTATTCAAGAGCATATGGTTTCATGTCTCTTAATCCATCTAATCCCATGAATCACTTCTTTTTCCCAATCTGGTATGTGTCAGTATATCTGCCAACAAACAAATAATGCCTAAAAGCAAACATCAAAAACTGTGCATCTGCTAAGAGTTATGTACATTGACCTAAAGCTAAAACAAAGTACGAATCAAAACAAAATTTATGTCTCAGGTTCAGTTTTGCCTTTATCTTTCCTTGATGTTGCTGCAAAATAACTTATGTTTTCCCACCGCTGCCATTCTTTATCAGCACCAATTTCTTTCAATACCAAGCATGAACAAATGAGAAGTCAATTCAAGTTCAGTGGTACTATAATACATTGTTCTTTGTATGTTAGTTTAATTTCACTGTTTTTTTTTCCTTTCTCAGCTCCCAATTAAGTTAAATTATTACACAAAATTTCAAAACTACATAGTGATTTGTTTTTTTTTTTCTTCTCACAAGTCATTACATCTCCCAACTCTGGCATTTTCATTCCCTGACTAAAATGCTCTACCTTCTGATCTCTGCTTTCTGGCTTCCTTTATATTCAGCTAAAATTCAACTTCTGCAAGAAGCCTTTGCCAATTTACCTTTATTATTTTCTTAATGCTATTTAATGCCTTCCTCTGAGATTACCTCCAATTTATCCTTTATAGATCTTGTTTGTATGTACTTGTTTGCATGTTGTCTTTCCCAATAGATTGTAAACCCCTTGAGGGGAGAAGCTGTTTTTGTCTTTCTTTGTATTCCCAGCACTTAAGCAGAGGGCCTAACAGAGCAAACAAATTAAATGTTTGTTGACTTGATATTAGAATATCATCAACAGTTAAAGCTGCATGATGTAGTGAATAATCAGTGACTTTAGAGTCAGAAAGAATTATGTTCAGGTCACACTTCTGACTTACGTATTAGCTTTGTCACCCTGGGCAAGCCACCTGTTTTTGCTTCAGAGAACTCCCTAGAAGATATCAACTACGTAAGAGTTGTATCTATATATTCTTTGGGGAATAAAATTCTTACATTGGGATTGATAGAAGCAAAAACAAACTATTAAAAGTCTAGACTTACAAATCTAGCAGCAGTGAGGTGGTGATGTGGTGCCATGCTGAGCTACCAGAGTTGTCGATCACTCTACATTTTGTAGACTAGTCTACTTGGTCGCAATTACCTTGGCATCTTCTCTCTGAAAGTACCTTTCCTTTCAAGCTTAGCCTAGGAAAATGAAAGTGGCCGTGCCTAAATTCCAGCCCAGCCAGTCTCAGCAGCATTAGCCATTGCTGACTCATTCAGTTGCTCTAGAGTAGAGGTTCTTTATCTTTTTTTGTGTGCCATGGATCCCTTTGGCATTCTGATGAAGCCTCTGTCTAGACCCCTGCTCAGAATAAGTTTTTTTTTTTTAAATACACAAAATAAAATTCAAAGGATTATTTTTTAAAAAAAACTAATTATATCAAAATACAGTTGTTTTTTAAGTTCACAAACCCTAGGTTAAAAACTCTTAGCTTAGAGGAATGCTGATATAGATATTTATTCTCTCTGCCCTTGGAAGTGATATGATAAATTAACTCTCTTCCACATGTCTGAGCCCCAAGCCAGAGGATGATCTCTGGCAAAATATAAGAGTTTTAAATTTCTCTCTTTACCCCTACTGGGGTTATTCTATCCAAAATTGCCTCCTCTCCACTTCATTTGAACAATGACACAGATTAAGAAAATGCCAGTGGTTAACAGTAGCTTATCACAATAGCCAGCAGCAAACTAAGCTTCCTGTGGATTCACCTTCTCAGAAGAGGAAAGAGGGGAGAGAGGAAAAATAAAAATCACCAGGCTCCACCTGCAGCCCTAAGGAGATTTTCAGCAACGAAAAGGATCCTGCAAGTATTGGTCCCAGAGTACTGTTTTCCACTATCCATGGCTGATACTTCCTTTAGGCTTTGAATCCCTGGTTCCCTTGAGCTCTCCCTTTGGTTTTTCCAGGACTGTTTTATACACAAGTCCAAAAATGGGGGTAGGGCCTATTTGTCAGTTAAAGGTAGGTGTTCTGCCAGTCTCAAGGTTAAAGCAGTACTCACCAGTGAAAGGGTTGAAGAGAGGGACTGTGTTATGCCCTTCTCTTCTAAGATGTCAAAACAATGTTAACACAAGTCAGCCTTTAACAAGATCCATATTCATGTTTTTTGGGAAGTTGGTACTAATAGTGATTAAGATGACATCATTTGGGGGATCTTTACCTCAGTCCCTTTTCTTCTCCTGGATTCCTCTACCTTTCATATTGACCTCATTCCTTCCCTGATAAATAATTACATTGTAAAGACTCAGATATAGATTTTTAAATGTATGTTTTGGACAATTTTTTCTTTTGGAGGGAGACCTCTTATGATCTGATTTCAATGGTGTAGATTCCTCCCAATGAGACCCAGACTCCCATTCCCAATGCATATCTGGTGTTGTCCTACTACTTAGTCTCATAGGCATATAATATATAGGCATATATATTGAGAGACTAAGTCATTTTACCAATCTTTTTTTTGTTTGTTTGTTTGTTTTGTTTTTTGGCTAGGCAATGGGGTTAAGTGACTTGCCCCCGGTCACACAGCTAGTGAGTGTTATGTGTCTGAAGTCACATTTGCACACAAGTCCTTCTGACTCCAGGGCCAGTGCTCTATCCTCTGCGTCACCTAGCTGCCCCTCATTTTACCAATCTTGAAGCCAGTATGTGGGACTTGATTCCAGATCTTCCTGATTTGGGAGCCAGCTCTCTCCACTATGATGCTGCTTTATTGAGTTAAAAATTCCTCACAGATTCCAGTATCAACATCTCCTTCAGTTTAAGGGGGAATGGCCTCAAGTTTCCTGTGAGATTGCACCAGGCTTTCTTTCTAACTTCCTGTATACTATGGTTCCTAACCTTAAAAGGCTACATTTGTGGCTTTTTATTTTTCAAAAAGTTATTAGATTTTATGATTTTAAAAGGGTAAAAAATAGACAACATTTACAAAGTGCTTAACACTAAAATAAAGATAAATGAAGAACAAGGTTAAAGCTTTTAAAGTGTGTGATAATAGCTAAAATGATGGAAAATAATTTCCATGTAAAATGTAGGACTAGGTGAATTTCTTTTGTTTTTGAAATAGCAGCCCTTAAGATACTGCCTCCCAGAAGCCTCAATATGAAACCTCTTGCATGTTCTGTTTTGTTTTGCTTTTATCCATTTTCAATGGAGATGAATAGAAGATAGGATTATAAATTGAATCATAGAGCTGAATAAATTAGTATAGATTTAATCCTTAATTTATTTAGAAAAAAAAAGCTTCTACAATAAAATAGGTCTATGATAAGAAACTGACAATATTATTAGTGAATAGTCTAGGTTGGGTATCAACTTGCTTTACGGGGTGGACCACCCAGACCTTGCAGCTAAATTAGCAACATTTCATTTTATTATCAATCAATTCAAAATTTTCCCTTCTGTGTATCTGAAATGATCTTTACAAATGTGAAAGAAAAACTATTCAATTTTCTGTCATGATGAAAACTAGATGGACCAAGGATCGAGCAATAAACTAATACTGTATCCTTACCAGGGCTTGGAAACATTTTAAAAAGTAATTAACATTGGTCTGAGTTGGTGAGAAAAACAGTAGTTACTAACAAAAACTAAATTTTCAAATCCAGCAGTCAGTGAATCCACTGTACAAGCTTGGCATGGTGGATAGAAGACCATCCTTGGAATTGGAAAAACATGCATTCAGTTCTATCCTATGATATATATTTGCTGTGACACCATAGGCAAGTCACTAGACCTCTCAATGTCCCTGGCAACTGTCTGATTATAAGTCAAAGTTACTGATTTGCATTCATGATAAATATTTCTCTCTCTGGAGTTTGCTATACCAATGAAATCATTCATCTGGACTAAAAAACAAAAAGCAAACAAATGTATGATTTAGAACTAGAGGGTGCATTAGAGGTCATCAGTCATTCAGTCAATAAACATTTATCAAGTGTCTACTATTTGCCAGACACTGTGCTAAGCTCTGGGGAAACAAAGAAAAATAAAATACAGTCCATGACCTCAAGTAGCTCACGGTTCAATAGAGAAGACAACATGCAAATTATGTAGAAACAATATGCGTGTATATGTTTGTGTGTGTATACATATATATATATATACATATATATGATAAATTGGAGATAATTAGCAGAGGTAAGACACTAACATTAAAAAGGTTAAGAAAAGACTTCTGGTAAAAGACAGAATTTAGCTGGGACTTAAAGGAAGTCAAAGAATTCAGGTACCAGAGGAGGAGGGGATAAGCATTTATATAGCAACAATTACATACCAGGCACTGTGCTAAGTGCTTTTTACAAATATTATCACATTTGATTCTCACAACAATGTTGCTAAGTAGATTCTGTTATAATCTCCATTTTACAGTTTAGGAGACAAGGCAAACAGAGGTTAAGTAGCTTGCCCAGGGTCTCACAGCTAGACAGTGTTTAAGGCCAGATTTGAATTCAAATCTTCCTAACTCTAGATCCAGTGCTCTATCCACTGTGGGCCACCAGCTCACGGAGATGAAAAGGGAGAGAATTCTAGGCATGGGTAACACCTAGGGAAAATGCTCAATATCAGGAAATGGTGTTTCTCGTGTGAAGAACAGCACAGAGGACAGTATCACTGGATTTCAAGATATGTTTGGAGGTGTGAAGAGTATAAGGTACAAGAAAACTGGAAAGGTTATGGGGCCCTGGTCATGAAGAGCTTTGAATGCCAAGCCTAAAATTTTGTACATGATACTAGATATCACTAGAGGTAGTAGGAAGCCGCTAAAGTGTATTGAGTCAGAAGGTGACATAGTCACACCTACGCTTTAGAAAGATCACTTCAGCAGCTGAATGGAGAGACTGGAGTGGGGAGAGACTGGTAGGAAGGAGACCAACTATCAGGCTATTGTAATAGTCCAGTGATGAGGATCTGCATAAGAATGGCAGCAGTGGTGAAGAGAAAGGAGTGTTTATAAGCGTTTTTTGTGGAGGTAAAATTGACAAGATTTGGCAGCAGATTGAATATGGGGAGGTAAAACAGAGTGAGGAGTCAAGGATGGCACCTAGATTATGAACCTGGATGACTGGAAGGATAGTGATGGCAACTCTCAAGGTTAATGGGAAAATTAGAAAAAGGAGCGAGTGTGGAATAAAAGAATGAGTTCAGTTTTGGTCATATTGAGTTTAAGATGTCTGAGAGACATATAATTTGAGATGCCTAATAGGCAGTTGGAAAGTGAAACTAGAAGTTAGCAGGGAGGTTTGTCCAGCCACGTCATGCTACAGATGGTTAAGTGACCTGCCAAAGGTAATAGAGAAGTAAATAACAGAGGTAGAATTCAAACCCAGATCTCCTTTCTCTTCTTTCTCCCGCTATTTCATTAGTCTAATGCATTTGAATCTCACTCTCTCTTTTTGAAAATCAAGTCATCTGACATTTTCTGTTCCTCTCTTCCATTCTCCAACGTTTTAAACATCCATGACAGTTCAAACATTGCTTAGTCCAGTTCATAGAATCATAAATTAAAATCTGTAAAGAACTTATGGGTCAACTTGTCAACACCCCTCCCCCATTTTACAGAAACTGAGATCCAGAGAGGCCAATTCATATGCATAGTACAGTAGCAATGGAGGTAGGATCTGAACCTAGGTCTTATAACTCCAAATCTCAAGTGTTCTTCACCCTGTACCCTGCTAATTCCCTCAAGAACCTGAGTTGCAGCTCTTCTGGGCCCAGGGGCTTAAATTTGGTGACTTGAATTTGTTGCTTTTGTGACTTTGGGCAAATCATTTTTATTTCTCTGAGCCTCAGTCTCTTTATCTATAAAATTAAGGAGTTGGATTAGATAATACCTGATGCCTCTTTCAGCTCTAAATCTATATTTTCTTCTTATTTTCGTTTTATTGTGTGTATGCTTTAATGTATTCTTCCAGTAGAATGTAAGCTCTCTGAGGGAAAGAGCTTTTTTTCATTTTTGTCTTTCCATCTCCACCCTAGAGCACAGTACTTAGTGCATAATAAACATTTCAGAAATGTTTGTTGAAATGATAGTAAGTTATGTTAGAACAGCTAGGTGGCACAGTAGATAGAGCACCAGGCTTGGATCCAGGAAGACATCTTCCTGAGTTAAAATCTGGCCTCAAGTACTTCTAGCTGTGTGACCCTGGAAAGTCTTGTGAACCTGTTTGTCTCAGTTTCCTTATCTGTAAAATGGGCTAGAGCAGAAAATAGCAGAATCACTGCTGTATCTGTGCCAAGAAGACCCCAAAAGGAGTCAGGAAAAGTCGGCATAACTCAAAAAAGACTGAAATAACAACATCAAATTATGTTAGATTTAAATTCCCTGATAATCTTTCTTGTTCTGGAGGTAAATTCAATGGAAAATTCTCTGGGGAAGTTCTTAGATGACTATGTTAATGCAGTATTTACAAAAAATAACCACACTGTAGTTTTAGGGAATTTGAAGATTTAGGTCTCTGAGATTTGCAACATAAATATGACATATGGAAATGTAAATATAGTAACACCACAGTCTTAACTGCCTCTGTTGAGTACTAAGTGCAGTATTTACGCATATATACACCTGGCCTCCTCTCCCTAGCTCCTCAGTTTCCTTTATCATATAATAAAATATATAACACCCCACCCCCAAGAAAAAGCCCCTTTTATTTGCCCCTTTTGTGTTTTACATATAAATATGAAGCACAGGAAAAAGAATTTGTTAGGTTCATTTTATTCATCTAAGAGTTGATACTCCTGAGATCCTAGCATGAGCCTATTTTAACATTACATAAATCCTTAACTTCCAAGTTTTTTAATAGTATTTGGATCATAATTTCAGAATAGGAAAAGACTTTGGAGATCATCTAGTATGACTCATTCACCCATTTTACAGATGAGGAAAATGATTCCTAGAGATATTAAATAATTTGTCCAAGGTCACATATAGGAGGAGCTAAACCAGAATTCAAGGAAAAGTATTATAATATCCAAAGTCATCTGTGTGTTCCCTGTGTCACACTTCCTCCCTATCTACAAAAGGGAGAAAAGCTATATATTCTTTTCTTCCTTCAAAGACACCCTGTCAGTATGAAAGAGAAGACTTTTATAAGACATATTGAAATTATCAGATGACAAATGTCTGACATATCTCTGGATTTCAAATAGTTCTCAAAAGGTCATACTATTAGAGAGAATTCTTTATGGTCCCCTTTTGACTCACCCTTTCCCAACCCATATTCAACAGCAGAAACTGTGATGCTAAATAAAAGATCAGGGAAACAAAATAATTCAAAAGCTGGGTTTTTTCAGTCTCTATCCTTATTTTTCTCACAACATTTCATAACATCTGATATCAACATATAGTTGGTATTGCATAAGCCATCTAGAGATTCAGTAAATTAGCCATAGTTAGAACAGCTAAATTAATTTTCCATTTTCACAAGTGAATTTGGGAATTAAGCTGCATTATTCATTAAAGGCTGCTATCCTCAGCTTCCATGTCTTAAAAATGTGTTTCCGTCCCACAGAAATAAACTAGAAGCTGCTAAGGGGCAGGGTATGCAAGCATATGCACAATTTATGTAGGGCCTAGCAAATGGTATGTTATATTGTCAACAATCAAAACTACAGCTGCCATTCCCATGCTTCTCCATTGAAGCCATTAAGGAATCACTGCATGAAAGAATTGAAATTCTTAAACATCAAAAAAACCTTTTGATGCTCCAGATCTTTCTTACACTAAAAAGCACAAAACATGTTTTAATTGCCTAAAAGAATGAAAGAGAACCAGTGACTGTCAGAGCAGAATCACTTAGAGACTTACACAGCTTAGTTCACTGAATATTAAAACTCCAATTTCTCTCTCAAGATGCTAAAACCAGATGGCAAACTCAAATATTCAAAATACTTGAAACCTCTATACATCAACTAAGGGATACTGAAGGAACTTGAGAGTGATTGTACAAGTATTGGGGAGGTGGGCTGGCTCTGGGCAAAATTAATCAAGAAGTAGATAAAGTTTGTCTTTGGTACACTCCTTATCTCTCCCCAACGAACTTATATAGATTCTCAGAGTTTCTTCTTTTCCAGTGGCTGCCCTGCCTAATTAGTGTTCCAGCCTAATAATCTATGTGTTATTCATACCACATAGCTGGCAGAATAATTCTTCTAAAGCCCAGGTTTGACCATGTCACTTCCTTACCCAGTGAACACTGCTGGCTCCCTGTTGCCACTAAGATTACATATAAACCCTTTTGTTTGGCATTAAAAACTCTCCACAACATGGGCCAAACCTAACTTTCCAGCCTTATTGCACATTTTTCTCATTCATGAACTTTATATGCCAGTCAAATTGATTGTTTTAGCAAATTGCTGCTAAAAAATAGCATTCCATCTCCGATCTCTATGTTATGCCTGGAATATGTCGTCTTACTTCTATCTCTTAAAATCTCAGATTTCCTCTAAGACTCAGCTCAATCACATTCTACACAAAGCTTTTCTGGATCCCCCAAGCTGCTAATGCCCTCTTTCCCCAAACCACGTAGCATTTATTTTGTATAGTTCTATCTATGAACATCTTGTCTCCCGAGATAGTATTAAAGCTCTTTGAGGTAAGGATTCACTTTTGTATTCCTAGAAGCTTGTACATTGTAGACACTTGATAAATTACTTGTTAACCAATCTAATCATCTTATCCATGCTAATGTATTATTTCTACCTACATAGTAAGAAGGGGTAATAGTTCTCATTTTAAGTGGAACACTGAATACTCTAATGGTGAGATTTTATTGGCACAAAGTGTCCCAGTAAAGTGTGACATTAAGTTAAGGTGATGGTGAGGCAACAACCCCCTCAAATCACACCATGCATCCTCTTGTTCTGCCTTTCTATTAGATGGGGGAAGGGAATAAGCATTTATCAAGCATCTGCTATGTGCCACTTGAGAGTGATTGTACAAGTATTGGGGGGTGGGCTGGCACCAAATAAGCATTTATCAAGCATCTGCTATGTGCCAGGCACTGTGTTAAGCACTTTACAAATACTATCTCATTTGATCCTCACAACAACATTGTAGGTATTACTGTGCTATTATTACCCCCATTTTACAGTTGAGAAAACTAAGACAGGTAGATAGTAAGTGACTTGCCATGGGTTACCCAGCTAATAAGTGTATGAGGCTAGATTGAACTCAGATCTTTCTGACTTTAGGCCCAGGGCTTAGTAGCTACGTCGTTATGAATGAACAGGCCGTTTTGAATGCTGGTGTTTCAGTAGTACAATATTTTCATTTTTCTGCTAAATCTCTCAGAATGCCTAAACTGATTCATTAATAAACATTATGAATCATGCAATATGGAAGCTCTGTTCTGGGTCAGGCCAAACTCAGGCCAATCCCAGCAGTTCAAGTTCAAGATTAGAACACAAACACTCATGGGCTATACAGCATTTAATAAAGATAAATTAACAATAATAAAAAGACTATAATGTTGATACTGATAGATGCAACTCCTCCTATCTCTACATGTCATGGCAAGAGTTTCCAATCAGTGATGCATGTGACTCTCACATCACTAGGAATTACAACAAATCTGAGGAGTTTTAGCTCCTTCTCTTGGCTTTTTATGCCTTAGGAAAACAGAAAGCCTCACCAGTGGTTCAAACTCCAGTCTTCCAGACCATCAAAGGCAGGCCTTGAAAGGTCATCTTTAAAAAGAAACAAGTTCAAATTACATTAAACAGATGTAACTCCTACCACATACATAAACATTACTATTTTTAAAAAATTGATAGATTATAGTGTAAGTGCTATATGTCAACACACGTCCACAAAAGTTCTCCAATGCATCACCATGTTATAGAGATGGTCCAGGCTTCTTGAAAACCATGACAGTAGATCTCAAAACTGTGATAGACTCTGTAATGCTAGAAAGACTTAAAAATGAGTCTATAAACTAAGGATTGGCCTATCTAAATTCAGGATACTCAGTGCCAAGCTGACCTTGGCAACACTCACCCTAAAAAAAGCAATAGATTTGGAATCAAAGTACCCAGGTTCAAATCTCACTTCTCACACTTAGTAACCGTTTAACCTCAGCAAGTCATTTATCTTCCCTTAACTTCATGAAGGAGTAGGTTTTAGAAGCTTTTCAGGTCTCTTCTAGCTTTAAAGCTAGAAACATCCCATGACCACCTATAAAGATGTAGAGGGATTTTGATCTAAGTTGGTGGATCAAGTAAACACACTGATAAAGTCACAGATCATTTGAATACTGAAATTTAAATCTATGAAGGGAAATTATTTAAAATAACCAATTGTTATTTTGGAGAATATTGGTTCTGCTTTGGAGTGGGAGTAAAGGGTGAGTATAGGAGAAGAAAAAATAATATTTCCTGTTTTGGTTTCAGAGCAACGTTTGTTTAGGTTCGGATTCTTTATTTGGTCTTTGACCTTCCCTTCAGTCCAAAAGCCTGCAGCTTAATAACCTCTAATGTTCTTTTGTCTAAATAAAGGCTTCAGAAATCAGAGCATTGAGGGTCCCACTCCTCAGCAAGACTTCAACATGTACTAGATGAGGCATACTTAATGACTTTATGAAGCTGGTATTTTGGAGCTACAGTTTAAAATGTGAAAAAATGAACATCTGCAGGGCCATTTTTAAAACATGAAGAAAAGATATACAACAGAGTATTCCAAAGACAATCTTCTGAATATTGTCATTACTTCATATGGGGGAAATGATGTGTGATACTTACATATCAATTATATCACGACTATTATCATTATCACCATGAGGGTGAATCTTCCCTGTTGGCAAAATGGCACCATGTACCATATAAGACTGAAGTAATGAAATGTGTGTTTCACTTGTTTTCTCTAGATCTTTATACATGCCTAACTATGCTTAGCAAGCCTTTTCTCAAAGGATCACCTTTCTTTGAATAAGTTTGTTTTTTCTCTTCACCAAATAAAATCCAGCTTAATTTTTTTTCATTTAAGCAAAAAAAAAATCAGCACTGAGTATCTGAAGTTTGTATTGTTTGAAAAATTTTCATTACAGTTTTTTTTTCTTTTCCACCTCCAGTTCTACCTCAGACCTAAATCACTGGCTCTTACATTACCGGTCCTCTTAGTCCTCTTGCCCCACTTGACGTCTGCCTTCTGTTCTCCCTCTCTCTTCCAACATTTGCTCAAGGAAGTCAAAATCTGACCTCTGATCTGGCTCAAGGTTAAAGTAGTTATCATTTCTAATAAAAAGGTCTGACTACCAAATGTCCTATGATTAGCAAACCCCCTTATATGCCAGATCCCACTAATTCTAAGTTATGGTTGCCTAGGATAAAATTTCCTCCCTAGGCTAAATCACTCCCTAGCTCCTTCAAACCTATCTGTATTAACCATAGCCCTCTCTAGCCCTTCCATTGTGCCTTGTGGAACCCCCATTCTGTTAACAAACTTCCCTTCATATTAGACCTGTCCCTCTCACACTCCTTCCAATTTCTTGAACACATTGAAACCTGGCTTCTCCCAGAAGACATTGCATGTTTGGATACCCTCTCTAACACTCCTTCACTTATTCTCTTTTCCACTAACCTCCAGCCAGGACAAACACACAAAATCATGTGAGGAGTAGGCATGTTCCTTGTTCCTCACTGCCATTTCCAGGTCCTTCCCCTACCCTCCTCAGTCAACACCTTTTAGATCCTTGTAGCAGCTATCTACTACCCACCAGGTCATTCTTTCTTCCTTCTCAAGGAGATCAATACTTTGCTTAGACTTAGTGAGGGAGTTGAGGGGGAACAGTTCAATTTGCCAGTTGATAATCTCTTATTTCCTATTTCATCCACCTCCCTCATTCTCATGATATGTATCTTAATGCTTTACAGGAATGGTCAGACACTTAAATGTATCACCACAAGTTAAAAACTCTGAAATTCCTCTGACTACAACCTACTATTTTTCCAGCTCTCCTTTGCCTTACCCTTCCTAGATGGATTCTCCATACCTTAATCTCTAATCAAAACACTCATCCCTTCCAGGTCATTGCAAGTACCCTTGGACTCACCTTTTTTTTTCCCCTTCAGAATTTTAACGCTATAGTAAAAATATAAATTCTGCTTTTTGGCACTGAAAGTCCTTCACAATCTGACTCTAGTCTACTTTTCTAGGTTTATTAAACTTTACACAACACTCTATATGCCAATGAAAACTGGCCAATTTTGCAATTCAATCTACCCAGAATTCTATTTCCAATCTCCATGCCTTTATATAGACTGTCACCCTTGGTCTAGAATGTACTCTTTCCTCATCTCCAACTTGTTGAATCTTTAGTTTCTTTCGCATCTCAACTCATATGCCATCTCCTTCAAGAACCCTATCTTGATCACCCTAGTTGTTAGTGTCTCCCCCATGAAAATTACTTTGAATCTATTTTGTATAGATTTAACATTCACTTTTCTGTGTACATGTTATTTTTCTGCAAATAGAATATAAGTTTCTTGAATGTAGGAAATGTTTTAGTTTTGTCTGTTTGTTCCTAGCATCTAACATAGTCCCTGGTACATATTGGGCACTAAAATCCTGCTACTTGAATGAATGAATGAACCAATAGAAGTTTACACTGCTCTCTAGTCTTCAATCCCTTTAGCAAAGCTGCAGGATATAAAATAAATACACATAAGTTATCACCATTTTGTATATTATAAACAAAGCTCAGCAGGAAAAGACAGAGAAAGAAAAAAGGTAGAAAGAGAAATTCCATTAAAATAGCTGCAGATAATATAAAATACTTGAGAGTCTACCTGCCAAGACAAATCTAGGGACTATATTACCCCAATTATAAAACTTTTGCACAAATAAAGACAGATCTAAACAATTAGAGAAAAAATAATTGCTCATGGACAAGCCATACCCAATTAAAAAAAGATAATTCTATGTAAATTAATGTACTTATTCAGTGTCATACCAATAAAACTACCAAATAATTATTTCATAGAGCTAGAAAAAATAATAACAAAATTCATATGGAAGAACACATGGTCAAGAACATGTATATTAATGTGAAGGAAGACAACTTAATAGTACAAGAATTCAAATGATATTGCAAAAGGATAATCATCAAAACAATCTGGTATTGGTTAAGAATTAGAGTAGTAGATAGGTAGAATTGATTTGGTACAAAATACACAGTACTAAATGTCCAGAGTAATCTAGTGTTTCATGAACCCAAAGATTCAAGTTTGGGGAAGTGGGGGAAACACTCACCATTAAACAAAATTGCTGGGAAAACAAGAAATCAGTTTGGTAAAAACTAGGCATAGACCAACATCTCACACTTTAAACCAAAATAAAGTCAAAATTAGTAAATGATCTAGACATAAAGGATAATTAAATTAGGGGAGCATGGAAAATTTTAACTCAGTTTTATGGCTAAGAGAAGAATTTATGACAAAACAAGAGATAGAGAGGATTATGGGAAGTAAAATGGATAATTTTGTTTACATTAAATTAAAAAAGTTTTGCACAAGCAAAACTAATGCTGCCAAAATTAGAAGGAAACCATGATATGGGGAGGGGGGGCATTATAGCTAGTATCTCTGATAAAAACTTCATTTCTGAAACTATATAAGGAACTGAGTAAAATTTATAAAATAAGATCCATTCACCAAATGATAAATGGTTAAAGCATAGGAACAGGCAGTTTTCAGAAGAAGAAATCAAAGCCAACAATAGGCACATGAAAAAGTGCTCTAAATCACCATTGATTAGAGAAGTTAAATTAAAACTACTCTGAAGTACTACTTCACGCAGCCTGGATTGGCTAACATGACAGAAAATGAAAATGACTAATCCTGGAGGGGATGTGAATAAATAGGTACACTAATGCATTGTTGGTGGAGTTGTGAATTGGTCCAATCATTGTAAAGGACAGTTTGGAACTATGTCCTAAATGGTATAAAACTCAGTATATACTAGTTATGACCCAGTAATATTACTACAGAGTCCGTATACCGAAAAGATCAAAGAAAAGGAAAAAACTATGCATAGAAAAAGATTTATAGCAGCTCTTTGGAGCAAATAAGTGGAAATGGAGGTGCTGCCCATCATCTAGGGAATGGCTGAACAAATTGGAGTATATGATTGTGATGGAATACCATTGTGCTACAGGAAATTACAAGGGAGATGGTTTCAGAAGAACTTAGGAAGTCAAATATGAACTAATGCAAAGTGAAGTTAGCAGAATCAGGAGAACATTGCACAACAATTTTATAACAATGATAAACTGCGAAAGGCTTAGCTACTCTGTTCAAAACAATGATCCAAGACAATTCCAGAGAACCCATGATGAAAAATGTTATCTGCTCCAGAGTGAAAAATATCGAGCTAGGGGCAGCAAGGTGGTGTAGCAGATAGAGCACCAGCCCTGGAGTCAGGAGGACCTGAGTTCAAATCTGGCCTCAGACACTTGACACTTAATAGCTGTGTGACCCTGGGCAAGTCACTTAACCCCATTGCCTAGCCAAAAGAGAGAGAGAGAGAGAGAGAGGGAAGGAGAGAGAGAGAGAGAGAGAGAGAGAGAGAGAGAGAGAGAGAGAGAAATGTTGAACTCTGAGTACCAATTGAAGCATGCTTTTTTCACATTATTTTTCTTTGTTTGTTTTTGTAACATGGTTAATAAGGAAATGCATTTTGAATTACTTTACATGTATAATTGATATCATATTGCCTGACTTCTCAGTGGATGGAGGAGAGGCACAAGAGAAAAAGATTAGAACTCAAAATTTAAAAAAATAACTGTTAAAAGAAACATAAAAAAGAGGTATATTTGCTTTATGTGTTACCAGGCCCTAAGAATTCATCCCAGTGGTAAATTATAAGTGATGATTATCTCTATACTTTGTTAACCTTGTGCTTGGACAGCTAAAACATGCCATCTGGATGGCCATTAAAGCCTTTCCATCTTGAAAAAAATCTGCTAAAGCCCATTCTATTCTGGCATAGCCTTTGAGAATCTAGGATTACCTCCACATCATTAATGAGACATAAGACAAAAAATGAAAATACAAAATGATTTATATAGATTTCATAAAATAGTGATTGTCCAGTCAAGCTAAAACTATTAATAGTATAGAGATATGATACAAACTAACCTTAATTAACTAAGTGGAAGTTATTAATAAGTATCTTTTTGAACAGTGCTAAGAGAGTTGTGCATTTCCCACATCAAACACTACGATGAATTCTGCATGAAAAATAATTTTTTTTTACAAAAAAAGTAATGACAATTTATTCTTTTTTTAAAAGAATATTGTATTTCTGTTGTGTAAGAAAACATGCCACTGTTTCTCTATTTCATCTTAATGAAGAATTAAAAGATGTTGAATCATTAAGAATATACTTTAAAAATCTCATGAATATTATTTAAATCTTTTCCAATATTGGCATTTCTCATTTCTAAAAATTAATATTTATTTATTTATACCATTCTCCTTTTTAAATTTGAGTTCTAAATTTTCTACCTCCTTCCAGTCCATCCCCTGCCCACTGAGAAGACAAGCAATATAACATCAATTATACATGTGAAATCATGCAAAACATATTTCCATATTAGCCATGTCACAAAAAAGTAAGAAAAATAAAGAATGTGAAAAAGTTGTGCTTCATTTTTTATTCAGAATTTATAAGTAATTTCTCTCTGCAAAATTCCCTTTCAAAAACTTTAAATAATGCCTTCAAATGAATTCTGGAGTGGCAAAACCCACAGAAGGGTAAGGTGAAACAGTTTTCCAGCACAACACAACTCAGAAGTTTGGCAGGAAAGGTCTGTCACACTGAGGTGAGAGTGAAGCACAGTCTAGTGAAGGCCAGGCCACAGCAAACCTAGTCCCAATAAAAGAATTCCTGGAAAAGATCAAAAAGTATTTTAAAAATCACATAAGAGAAGCAGAGAAAAAATTGGGAAAATAAATAAGATTGATGCAACAAAACCATGAAAAAAGGGTCAAAGCTTTCTAAAGGAGGCATAAAAAATACTGAAGGAAAGAAGACCTTAAAAAACAGAATTGGCCAAATGGAAAAAGAGGTTAAAAAATTCACTAAGGAAAACAGCTCCTTAAAAAGTAGAATTGGCCAAATGGAAAAGATACAAAAGTTCCCTGAAGAAAACAATTCCTTAAAAATTAGAATTGGACAAGTGGAAGCTAATGACTATGAAACATCAAGAATCAATCAAACAAAATCAAAAGAATGGAAAAATAGAAGGAAATGTAGAATACTTCATTGGAAAAAAAAACAACTGACCTGGAAAATAGATTGAGGGGGATCCAAGATGGCAGAGTAAAAAGGTAGATGCTCTCACCCTCCCCTAACCACCTCAGAAAACCCAGAAAATATCACCCCAGAAAAACCCTGGAACAGCACAGCCAGAAGAAAGACAGGGAGCAGCGGTGCAGTAGCCCAGGTGGCTTGAGGGATTAACGAGCCCTCTTACCCTGGGGAAAGAGGAGCAGTACTGAAGGGGAAGCATCCCAGCCAGCTAGCAGAAAGACCCATGTTAGCACACCAGGAGGAGATCCTGGTGCCTCAGCATTCTACAGCAAATGGGTCTCCCAGTGCCTCAGCAAAAATAAGGTAAGCAGCATTGCAAAGGGCCCAGGTGGATAAACACCCTGCAGCATTCATCTGAAAGGAGCTGAAGAGAGCACCCTAGAGTTGCCCAAAAGTTCCAGCATTGCTGATTCCAGCCCAATACCAGGCAAGCTGTCAGAACCCTACGCCCTCCAACTGCCAACCAGGAGGAGATCCTGAAGCCCAGGTGGTAGAACAGGCAAACACCAACACCTGGATCTCCGACGCTCAGTGAAGGCAGGGAAACCGGGGGAAACCAGCTCAGAAAACCACCAGGTGCCTTTCATTCTACAGAAAAGAAGTCTCCCAGTGCTTCAGCACAGCTAAGGAAGGTGGCACTGCAAGGGGCCCCAGGCAGATAAACACCTTGCAGCATTCATCTAAAAGGAGCTGAAGAAAGCTAAAGGAAAGGAAAAGCAGGCAACCTAGAATTGCCCAAAAGTTCCAGCCTTGCTGACTCCAGCCCAACACCAGGTAAGCTGCCAGAACCCTACAGCCTCCAATTACCAATATAAGAGGCCCCAGCACACAAAGCCAGTGACCAAGACCTAGGCTCCCAACACAAGAAGCTTGGGTCAGTGCCCTCTGCTCCCCAGCAGGAGAGCTCAATCTCTTTAAAGGCCAGGGAATAAAGAAACACCATGAGTAAAAAGAAACATACCATAGATTCATATAATGAGAAGAATGAAGATCAAGACAGAAGTTCTGTAGAGGACAACATTGTCAACAAACCCACATCTACATCAAAAAGGAATATGAGCTGGTCTGAAGCTCAAAAAGCCTTCTTAGAAGAGCTCAAGAAGGATTTTAAAAGTCATATGAGAGAGGTAGAAGAGTCCTTAAAAAATACAATTGGCCAATTGGAAGAAAAAGTACACTGAAGAAAACAAATCCCAAAAAAACACAATAGGCCAACTGGAAAAAAAATACACTGAAGAAAACAAATCCCTAAAAAATGCAATTGGCCAACTGGAGAAGGAAGTACAAAAACTAACAGAAGAAAACAATTTGTTAAAAATTAGAATTGGACAAATGGAAACTAATGACTCTATGAGACAACAAGAATCAGTCAAACAGAAACAAAAAAATGAAAAAATAGATGGAAATGTAAAATACCTCATGGGTAAAACAACTGACCTCGAAAATTGATCCAGGAGAGACAATTTAAAAATTATTGATCTACCTGAAAATAATGATGAAAAAAAGAGCCTGAACAGTATCTTTCAGGAAATCATAAAGGAAAATTGCCCTGATGTCCTAGAACTAGACAGTAAAATAACCATAGAAAGAATCCACTGCTAACCACCTGAAAGAGATCCCAAATTGAAATTTCCAAGCAATATAATAGCCAAATTCCAAAATTACCAGATCAAAGAGAAAATACTACAAGCAGACAGAAAGAAACAAATTAAATATCATGGAACCACTGTCAGGATTACACAGGACCTTTCAGCTTCTACATTAAAAGACCATAGGGCATGGAATATGATATTCCATAAGGCAAAGGAGCTTGGATTATAACCAAGGATCAACTACCCAGTGAAAATTAACACGATCTTTCAGGTGAGGAGATGGATATTCAACAAAATAGGAGACTTCCAAACCTTCCTGATAAAAAGGCCAGAGCTCAACAAAAAAAAAATTGATCTTCAAGTACAAGATTCAAGAGAGACATAAAAAGGTAAATGGGACAGAAAGATACAGTATGTTGTTAATAAGGGCAAACTGTTTACATCCCTACAAGAGAAGATGACACTTGCAACTCTTGAGAACTGTATTGTTATTACACCATGTTGAAGGAGTATACATAAAGGGGGTGGATATAAGTTAACTTTGATGTAATGATTAAAAAAAAACCTACTCAAGCGGGTTAAATGGATCCATGTAAATGGATTAGTCTGATCTAAGAAAATGTACTAAGAAAGGAGGAGGCAGACAAGGGTAAATTACATTACAGGAAAAGACACAAAAACCTATTAGAGCAGAGGGAAAAAAGGGAGGGGAATGAGCATTGTTTGAACCTTACTCTCATCAGATTTGGCTCAAGAAGGGAATAACATAATCAGTTAGGTATAGAAATCTAACTTGCCCTATAGGCAGTAGGAGGGAAAAAGGGGAAAGAAAAGGGAGGGGAGGATAGAAGGGAGGGACGAAGAAGTAAGGGTAAAGGGGAATAAAAGGGAAAGGGCTAATAGAAGGGAGGAGGGATTGAAGGAGGCAGTGGTCAAAAGCAAAACACTAGTGAGGGGGGGAAAGAAGAAAAGAGAAAGAAAAGTATAACCATGGGGAAAAAAGGATGGAGAAAAAAACACAGATAGTAATCATAACTATGAATGTGAATGGGATGAACTCTCCCATAAAATGGAAGCAGATAGCAAAATGGATTAAAAACCATAATCTTACAATATGAAAATAGATTGAGGAGAGATAATTTAAGAAGTATTTTCATCCCTGAAAGCCATGACCAAAAAAAAGAACTTAAACATCATATGTCAAGAAATTATCAAGGAAAACTACCTGATATTCTAGAACTAGAGAGTAAAACAAAAATTGAAAGAATCCACCAATCACCTCTTGAAAGAGATCCCAAAATGAAAACTCCCAAGAATATTATAGCCAAATCCCAGAGTCACCAGGTCAAGGAGAAAAATGTTGATAACAGCCAGAAAGAAACAATTTAAGTATTGTGTAGCCAAAATCAGGGTAACAGAGCATTTAGCAGTTTCTACAGTAAAGATTCAGAGGGCTTGGAATATGATATTTCAGAGGACTAAAGAGCTAGAATTACAAATAAGAATCATCTTGAGTATAATTCTTTGGGGGAGGGGCTGTGAAATGGATATTCAGTGAAATAGAGGACTTTCAAGCATCCCTGATGAAAAGACCAGAGCTGAATAGAAAATTTGAATTTCAAATACGAGAATCAAGATAAGCATAAAAAGCAAATTTCTCTGATAAAGGCCTCATTTCTCAAATACCTAAAAACTTAGTCAAATTTATAAGAATACAAATCATTCCCTAATTGATAAGTGTTCAAAGGATATAAACAGGTAGTTCTCTAAAAAAAGAAATCAAAGCTGTCTATAGCCATATATATATGTTTACTTTTTAAATTTATTTATTTTAAATGACCAACAATCACTTCCATAAGCTTTTGAGTTTTAAATTTTTCTTCCCTTCTCTCTCCACCTCCCTCCCCAATATGGGGCGCATTCTGATATAGGCTATACATATACATTTCTATTAAACATATTTTCACATTAGTGATGTTGTAAGTAAGAATTAGAACCAATAGGAGGAACCACCAGAAAGAGGAAACAAAACACAACAGAAGAAAAAAATAGCAAATAGTATGCTTCAATCTGCATTCAAACTCCATAGTTCTTTCTTCTTTGTGGATAGCATTTTCCATCATGAGGCCTTTGGAGATGTCTTAGATCCTTGTATTGCTGAGAAGGGTTAAGTCTATCATTATTAGTCATCGCTCAACGTGGCTGTTACTATGTACAATGTTCTCCTGGTTCTGCTCACTTCACTCAGCATCAGACCATACAAGCCTTTCCAGGTTTTTCTGAAGTCAGCCTGTTCATCATTTCTTATAGCACAATAGTTTCCATTATATTCATATACTACAACTTGTTCAGCCATTCCCCAATTGATGGGCATCCTGTCAACTTCCAATTCTTTGCCACCACAAAAAGAGCTTCTGTAAATATGTTTGTACATGTGGGTCCTTTTCCCATTTGTATGATCTCTCTGGGTAGCCTTAGAAGTAGTATTGCTGAGTCAAAGTATATACATATTTTTATAGCCTTTTGGGCATAGTTCCAAATTGCTCTCCGAAATGATTGGATCATTTCACAACTCCACCAGCAATGCATTAGTGTTACAATTTTTCCACATCTTCTCCAACATTTATCATTTTCCTGTTTTGTCATGTTGGCCAATCTGATAGATGTGATGTGGTACCTCAGAGTTGTTTTGATTTGCATTTCTCTAATCAATAGTGATTTAGAGCATTTTTTCATATGACTGTAAATAGCTTTAATTTCTTCATCTGAAATCTACCTGTTCATATCCTTTGACCATTAATCACTTGGGGAATGACTTGTATTCTTATAAATTTGCCTTAATTCTCTATATATTATAGAAATGAGGCCCTTATCAGAGACACTGGTTGTAAAAATCCTTTCCCAATTTTCTACTTTCTTTCTAATCTCAGTTGCATTGGCTTTGTTTGTGCAAAAACTTTTCAATTAAATGTAATCAAAGTTATCTATTCTGTTTTTCATAAAGTTCTCTATCTCCTGTTTGGTCATGAATTCTTATGTTCTCCATAAATCTGATAGGTAAACTATTCTTTGCTCTCCCAGTTTGTTTACAATATCATCTTTTATATCTAAATCATGAACCCATTTGACTTTATTTTGGTATATGTTGTGTGGTTTTGATCTATACCTAGTTTCTACCATACTCTTTTCCAGTTTTCCCAGCAGTTTTTGTGAAAGAATGAGTTCTTATCGCAGAAGCTGGGGTCTTTGGGTTTCTCAAATAATAGATTACTATAGTCATTGAATACTGTATCTTGCATACTTAACCTATTCCACTGATCCACCACTCTATTTCTCAGCCAGTACCAAGCAATTTTTATGATTGCTGCTTTATAATACAATTTAAGATCTGGAATGGCTAGGCCACCTTCCCCTGCATTTCTTTTCATTAGTTCCCTTGATATTCTGCACATTTTGTTATTCCAAATGAATCTTGCTATTATTTTGTTCTAATTTTATAAAATAATTCTTTGGTAGTTTGATTGGTATGACACTAAGTAAATTAGCATAGGTAGAATTGCCATTTTTATTATATTAGCTCAACTTACACATGAGCAACTGATGTTTTTTTCCAATTATTTATATCTGACATTATTTGTGTGAAAAGTGTTTTGTAATTGTATTCATATAGTTCCTGGGTTTGTTTTGGGAGGTAGACTCATAAATATTTTATAATGTCTACAGTAACTTTAAATTCAATATCTCTTTCTATCTCTTGCTGTTGGGCTTTGTTGGTAATATATAGAAATGCCGATGATTTATGTGGGTTTACTTTATAGCCTGCAACTTTGCTAAAGTTGTTTATTATTTCAAGTAGTTTTTTACTTGATTCTCTAGGATTCTCTAAGTATATCATCATGCCATCGGCAAAGAGTGATAGCTTTGTTTCTTCTTTGCCTATTCTAATAACTTCAATTTCTTTTTCTTCTCTTATTGCTAAAGCTAATGTTGCCAGTACTATATTGAATAACAGTGGTGATAATGGACATCCCTGTTTTACCCCCGATCTTATTGGAAATGCTTCTAGCTTGTCCCCATTATATATGATGCTTGCTGAACATTTTAGGTAGATGCTATTTTTTATTTTAAGGAAGACTCCATTTATTCCTATGCTCTCTAATGTTTTTAATAGGAATGGGTGTTGTATTTTGTCAAAAGCTTTTTCTGCATCTACTGAGATGATCATGTGGTTTCTATTAGTTTTGGTGTTGGTATGATCAATTATTCTGATAGTTTTCCTAATATTGAACCAGCCCTACATTCCTGGTATAAATCCTACCCTGTCATAATGTATTATTCTTATGATAAGTTGCTGTAATCTATTTGCTAATATTTTATTTAAAATTTTTGCATCTAGGAGCCAAGATGGCAGAGTAAAAGCAGTAACTTGCTTGAGCTGTCTCCCAAACCCTTCCAAATACCTGTAAAAAATGCCTCTTAATAAATTCTAAAGCAGCAGAACCCAGAAAAAGACAGAGTGAAACAAATTTATAGCATAAGACAGCCTGGATGGTTGATCAGAAAGGTATATCATGCCAGGCTGGGGGAGAAACAGTTTGGTGTGGGCACGCAGGCAAAACAGGCCTCAGCAAACCTGGAACAGCCCTCAGAGGACTGAATCACGGGCAACTGTGGCAGTTTCCAGACTTCTCAACCCGCAAATGCCAAAAACAACTTAGAAGGTCAGTGGGAAAAGTCTGTGACAGTGGTGAGAGTCCTAGGGTCCCAACCCTAGTCCCTCAGTGGAGCCCCAGTGTGGTGGCTGCTTCTGGAGCTTTTGGCCCACAGACTGAGGAGAAATAGAGTGGCTGATCAGAGTGGGATTGCAGGAATCTCTCTGCTCATGCAGGATTCTCTTGCTTTGCCCATGATTGTATGTGGGTCACAGTTCTATGTGGCGGTCCTGGGGCGAGGAGGACTGCTGGCTTGGTGGAGCTTGTAGTGGTGGTGGAGAGGAAATCTTTCTCACAGTTCCAAGACAGAAAAGAGTGCTTATGGTCACTCATAGACCAGGGTACAGGCCAGGAAAGGAGTATATACCTCGCCCCTTATCACATCATCTTGGAAGAACTGAAAATTTACAGGTTCCTTGAAGTATCTTTGAAAACAGCTGCACAAAACCCCCAAAGCTTGGAACAGTATATTCTCCACAGTGGAAGCAGACCCCTACCTTAACAAAGAGTTTAAAACTCATGTAACTGGCTGCCATCATGAGTAAACAAAGGCACAAAAAAGTCAGACAATAGAATCTTTCTTTGGTAACAAAGAAGATCAAAACATACAACCAGAAGAAGACAACAAAGTCAAAGCTCTTACATCCAAAACCTCCAAGAAAAATATGAATCAGTCCCAGGCCATGGAAGAGCTCAAAGAGGAGTTTGAGAAACAAGTAAGAGAAGTAGAGGAAAAACTGGGAAGAGAAATGAGAGTGATTCAAGAAAATCATGAAAAACAAGTCAACAGCTTGCTAAAGGAGACCCAAAAAAATACTTAAGAAAATAACAGCTTAAAAAATAGCCTAACCCAAATGGCAAAAGAGGTCCAAAAAACCAATGAGGAGAAGAATACCTTAAAAAGCAAATTTGGCCAAATGGAAAAGGAAGTCCAAAAGATTACTGAAGAAAATACTTCCTTAAAAATTAGAATGGAACAAGTGGAAGCTAGGAATTTATGAGAAATCAAGACACTGTAAAACAAATCCAAAAGAATAAAAAAATAGAAAACAATGTGAAATATCTCATTGGAAAAAAGAACTGACCTGGAAAATAAATCCAGGAGAGATAATTTTAAAATTATTGGATTATCTGAAAGCCATGATCAAAAAAAGAGCCTAGACTCCAACTTTCAAGAAATTATCCAGGAAAACTGCCCTAATATTTTAGAAACAGAGGGCAAAATAGAAACTGAAAGAATTCACTGATCACCTCCTGAAAGAGATCCCCAAAGGAAAACTCCGAGGAATATTGTAGCCAAATTCCAGAGTTCCCAGGTCAAGGAGAAAATATTACAAGCAGCCAGAAAGAAACAATTCAAGTATTGTGGACACACAATCAGGATAACACAAGATTTAGGAGCTTCTGCATTAAAGGACCATAGAGCTTGGAATATGATATTCCGGAGGGCAAAGGAGATAGGATTACAGCCAAGAATCACCCACCCAGCAAAACAGAGTATAATCCTTCAGGGGAAAAAATGGATATTCAGTGAAATAAGGAACTTTCAAGCATTCTTGATGAAAATACCAGAGCTGAACAGAAAATTTGACTTTCAAAAACAAGACTAAAGTGAAACATGAAGAAGCAAACAGGAAAGAGAAATCATAAGAGATTTATTGAGGTTGAACTGTTTACATTCCTGCATGGAAAGATGATATTTGTAACTCATGAGACCTTTGTCAATATTTGGAGAGAAAAAAATTATATGTATGTAGATAGATAGATGGATAGATAGATAGATAGAGGGTACAGGGTGAATTGAAGATGAAGGGGTGATATCTGGAGAATAAAATTAAGGAGTGAGAGGATTATACTGGGAGAAGGAGAAAGGGAGAGGTAGAATGGTGTAAATTATCTCACATAAAACAGACAAGAAAAGACTTTTACAGAGGAGGAGAAATGGGGGAAGGTGAGAGGGAATGAGTAAATCTTATTCTCATAGGATTTGGCTTAAGGAGGGAATAACATACACACTCAATTGGGTATGGAATCTACAGGAAAATAGGGGGAAGGGGATAAGAGAGCAGGAGGATGATAGAGAGGAGGGCAGATTTGGAAAGGGGGAAATCAAAAACAAACACTTCTGAGGAGGTACAGGGTCAGAAGAGAGAATAGAATAAGTGGGAGCAGGGTAGGATGAAGGGAATTATACTTAGTTTTTCACGACATGACTACTATGGAAGTGTTTTGCATGACTACACATGTATAACCTGTACCGAGTTGCTTGCCTTTTCCATGAAGGTGGGTGGAGAGAGAGGAAGGAAGAAAATTTGTAACCCAAAGTTTTAAAAACACATGTTAAAAAATTGTTTTCACATGCAACTGGGAATTAAGAAATACTGGAAATGGGGTATAGAAATTTATCCTGCCTTATAGGAAAATAGAAGGGAAAGGGGATAAGAGAAGGGGGGGGAAGATAGAAGGGAGGGAAGATTAGGGGAAGGGATATTCAGAGTGCATGCCATCTTGGGATGGGGGAGGGACAAGATGGGGAGAAAATTTGGAACTCAAAATCTTGTGGAAGTGAATGTTGAAAACTAAAAGTAAATAAATTTTGAAAATTTTGCATCTAAATTCATTAGGGAAGTTGGTCTACAATTTTCTTTCTCTGTTTTGACTCTTCCTGATTTAGGTATCAGCACCGTATTTGTATCTAAAAAAGAATTTGATGAGACTCCTTTTTCTCCTACTTTCCCAAATAGTCTATATAATATTGGAATTAACTTTTCTTTAAATGTTTGATAGAATTTGCTTGTAAATCCATCTGATCCTGGAGATTTTTTCCTAGGGAGTTCATCAATGACACATTCAATTTCTTTTTCTGAGATGGAGTTATTGAAGTATTTTACTTCCTCTTCTGTTAATCTGGGCAATTTCTATTTTTGTCAATATTTATCCATTTCACTAAGATTGTTATATTTACTGGTATATAGTTGGGCAAAATAGTACTTAATTATATTTCCTCTTCCTTGGTGATGGATTCACCCTTTTCTTTTTTGATACTGCTAATTTGATTTTCTTCTTTCATTTTTTAATTAAATTAACAAAAGGTTTATCTATTTTATTGTTTTTTTGTTTTTTTGTTTTTTTATACAACCAGCTCTTAATTTTATTTATTTTATTGTTTTTTTTTATAAAACCAGCTCTTAATTTTATTTATTAGTTCAATAGTTTTCTTAATTTCAATTTTATTAATTTTTCCTTTGGTTTTCAATATTTCTAATTTGGTGTTTAATTGAGGATTTTTAATTTGTTCTTTTCTAGTTTTTCTTTTTAGTTGTATGCCCAATTCATTGATATCCTCTTTTTCTGTTTTATTCATGTAAGCATTTAGAGATATAAAACTTCCCCTGAGAACTGTTTTTGCTGCATCCCATAAGCTTTGGTATGTTGTCTCATTATTGTCATTCTCTTGAATGAAGTCATTGACTGTTTCTATGATTTGTTGTTTGACCCATTCATTCTTTAGGATTAGATTATTTAGTTTCCAATTATGTTTTAGTCTATCTTTCCATGGCCCTTTATTATATATAATTTTTATTGCATCATGATCTGAAAAGGATGCATTTAATATTTCTGCCCTTCTGCATTGGTTTGTGAGGTTTTTTGCCCTAGCACATGGTCAATTTTTGTATATGTGCCATGTACCACTGAGAAAAAAGTATATTCCTTTCTATCCCCATTCAATTTTCTCCAGAGGTCTATCATACCTAACTTTTCTAATATCCTATTCACCTCTTTAACTTCTTTCTTGTTTATTTTGTGGTTAGATGTATCTACTTCAGAGAGGGGGAGGTTCAGGTCCCTCACTAGTATAGTTTTTCTGTCTATTTCTTCCTGTAACTCCCTAAACTTTTCCTGTAAGAATTTGGATGCTAAACCATTTTGTGCATATATGTTTAATAATGTTATTACTTCATTGTCTATGGTGCCTTTCACCAGGATGTAGTTTCCCTCCTTTTCTCTTTTGATAAGATCTGTTTTTGCTTTTGCTTTGTCTGAGATCAGGATTGCTACCCCTGTTTTTTGTTTGTTTTTTTTTTTTACTTCAGCTGAAGCATAATATACTCTGCTCTATCCTTTTACCTTTACCCTGTGTGTCAATCTGTTTCAAATATGTTGTGAACAACATATTGTAGGATTATGATTTTTAATCCATTCTGCTATCCACTTCCATTTTATGGGAGAGTTCATCCCATTCACATTCACAGTTATGATTACTATCTATGTCTTTCTCTCCATCCTTTTCCCTCCCATTTATGCTTTTCTTTCTCTTTTCTCCTTTTTCTTCCTCACTAGTGTTTTGTTTTTGACCACCGCCTCCCTCATTCCTGCCTCCTATTAGGGGCATATTAGCCCCTTCCCTTTTCTTCCCCTTTATCCTTAATACTTCTTCCATTCCTTCTATCCCCACTCCCTTTTCTTTCCCCTTCCCCCTTCTACTGCCTATAGGGCAAATTAGGTTTCTATACCTGATTATGTTATTCCCTTCTTGAGCCAAATCTGATGAGAGTAAGGTTCAAACTATGCTCATCCCCCTCCCTTCTTTCCCTCTGCTCTAATAGGTTTTTGTGTCTTTTCTTGTAATGTAATTTACCCTTGTCTGCCTCCTCCTTTCTCAGCACATTTTCTTAGATCAGATTAATCCACTTACTTGGATCCGTTTAACCCCCTTGATTAGATTTTTTAAATCATTACATCAAAGTCAACTTATATTCACCCCCTTTATGTATTCCCCTTTAACATGGTGTAATAACAATACAGTTCTCAAGAGTTACAAGTGTCATCTTCCCTTGTAGGGATGTAAACAATTTGCCCTTATTAACAACATACTGTATCTTTCTGTTCTGCTTGCCTTTTTATGTCTCTCTTGAGTCTTGTACTTGAAGATCCAATTTTCTGTTGAGCTCTGGTCTTTTTATCAGGAAGGTTTGGAAGTCCCCTATTTCATTGAATATCCATCTCTTCCCCAGAAAGATCATGCTCAGTTTCACTGGGTAGTTAATCCTTGGTTGTAATCCAAGCTCCTTTGTCTTATGGAGTATCATATTCCATGCCCTATGGTCTTTCAATGTAGAAGCTGCAAGATCCTATGTAATCCTGACTGTAGTTCCATTATATTTAAATTGCTTCTTTCTGGCTGCTTGTAGTATTTTCTCTTTCACCTAGTAATTTTTGAATTTGGCTACTATATTCCTTGGCATTTTCAATTTGGGATCTCTTTTAGGAGGTGATTGGTGGATTCTTTCTATGGTTATTTTACTGTCTGGTTCTAGGACCTCAGGGCAGTTTTCCTTGATGATTTCTTGAAAGATACTGTCCAGGCTCTTTTTTTCATTGTGATTTTCAGATAGACCAATAATTTTTAAATCGTCTCTCCTGGATCAATTTTCCAGGTCAGTTTTTTTTTTTACTAATGAGGTATTTTACGTTGTCTTCTATTTTTTCATTCTTTTGTTTCCATTTGACTGATTCTTGCTCTCTCAAAGAGTCATTAGCTTCCATTTGCCCAATTCTAATTTTTAACAAATTGTTTACTTCTATTATATTTTGTACCTCCTTCCTCATTTGGCCAATTGTATTTTTTCGGGACTTGTTTTCTTCAGGGTACTTTTTTTTCCAGTTGGCCAATTGTATTTTTTTAAGGACTTGTTTTCTACAGTTAATTTTTGTGCTTCCTTTTCCAAGCTATTGACTCTCTCTTGCATACCTTTCATTTCTTTTCCCATTTTTTCTTCTGCTTCTGTCATTTGACTCTTAAAATCCCTCTGGAGCTCTCCTAAAAAAGCTTTTTGAGCTTCAGACCAGTTCATATTCCCTTTTGAAGTTTCAGATGTGAGTTTGTTAACAATGTTGTCCTCTTCAGAATTTCTGCCTTGATCTTCACTGTTCTCATAATATGAATCTATGGTATGTTTCTTTTTGCTCATGATGTTTGCTTATTTCCTGGCCTTTAAAGAGATTGAGCTCTCCTGCTAGACAGCACTGACTCAAGGTTCTTGTGTTGGGAGCCTTGACCCTGGTCACTGGCTTTGTGTGCTGGGGCCTACAATGTTGGCAGTTGGAGGCTGTAAGGTTCTGGCAGCTTACCTGCTGTTGGGCTGGAATCAGCAACACTGGAACTGTAGGGGTAGGATTGGGTAGTCTGGCCCCTGGAGGATGCCTGCTTTTCCTTTCCTTTCACTTTCTTCAGCTCCTTTCAGATAGATGTTGCAGGATGTTTATCCACCTAGTATTCCTTGGAGTGCTTCACAGAGTTTTGCTGAGGCACTTAGAGACTCTACTTGGCTACTATATTCCTTAAAACTGCCCTGAGGTCCTAGAACCAGACAGTAAAATAACCATAGAAAGAATCCACCAATCACCTCCTAAAAGAGATCCCAAATTGAAAATGCCAAGGAATATAGTAGCAAAGCAGAATGCTGAGGCATCTGGTGGTTTTCTGGGCTGGTTTCCACCTGTTCCCCCACCCTCACTGAGGCACTCGGGGGTACAGGTGTTGGTGTTTGCCTGCTCCACCACCTGGATTTCAGGCTCTCCTCCTGGTATGCTGAGGTGGGGCTTTCTGCTAGCTTGCTGGGATGCCTCCCATTCTGTGCTGCTCTCCTTCCCCAAGGGCAAGGGGGGCCTTTCCTGTTAATACATCAAACTACGTGGGCTACCAGACTGCTGCACCCTATCTTTCTTCTGGTTCAGCTGTTCCAGAGTTTTTGCTGGGGCAATATTTTCTGGGCTTGCAGAGGTTGATAAGGGAGGGTAAGAGCAACTCACTTCTTACTCTGCCATCTTGTGTCCTGGAAGCAGAAGTCTATAGCTATATATTAAAAAAAGCTTTAAATCACCATTGATTAGAGAAATGCAAATTAAAACAATTATTAGGTACCACCCCACACCTATCAGATTGGCTAACATGGCAGAAAAGGAATGATAAATGTTAGAGGGGATATGGGAAAATTGAGACACTAGTGCATCATTGGTAGAGTTGTGAACTGATCATGGGTACTTCAGAATTGTCTTAGATCATTGTCTTAGAGTAGCTAAGTATTTTACATTTGATCATAATCACATTATTACTGTTAATGTGTACAGTGTTCTCCTGCTTCTGCTCACTTCACTTTGTCAAAGTTCATGTAATTCTTCTTGGGCATTTCTGAAATTATCCCCCTTGTCATTTCTTGTAGTACAATATTATTTCATAACAATCAAATACCCCAACTTATTCAGCCCCTCCTCCATTGTTGGGTATCCTCTGCATTTCCAATTCTTTGCTACTACAAAAAGAAGTGCCATAAATATTTTTTCTACATATAAGTCCTTTTCCTTTTTCTTTTTTTTCAGTTAATTTTTGTACCTTCATTTGGCCAATTCTTTTTCTTTTGAGATTTTATTTTCTTCAATATTTTTCTGCCTATTTTACCGAACAGTTAATTCTGTTTTTATAATTTTCTTTTAATAAATTTCTTTCTGATTATCTCACTTCATTTCCCATTTTTTTTCCCAACAGGATTATCTCTTTCCTTAATTCTTTTAGGAATTCCTTTTTTATTTTGTGTCCAATTAGAATTTTTCTTTGAGGCTATAAATGTAGCTGTTTTCACATTGTTGTCTTCTTCCTAGTTTATGTTTTTGTCTTCCCTGTCACCATAGTAGCTTTTTGTGGGCAATTTTTTTTTGTTATTTATTCATTTTTTCTGGCCTATTTTTTGACTTTGAACTTCATGTTAAAGTTGACATCTGCTCCCCTAAGGGTAGGAAGGCATTGTCCCAAGCTTCAGGTTTTTTCTCATGTTGCTTTGCAAAGCTAGTTCTGGGGGCGTCTGTAAGTGTTTGGTGCTTCCAAGTTGTTGTGATCAAAGGAGGGATAGGGTTACTGCTTTCCTGGTCTTAGTTCTAGTCTTTTCCCAACTTTGGCCCCTGATCCCCTGAAGTGACAAGAGCTAGTGCTCCTCTCAGTCCTAGAACTATGGCCTTGTCTCACGCTCTCCTTTAGCCACAAGCACCAGTGCTCCTTTCCACTCTGGAATTAAGACCCAGAACCACTACTAAGTAATAGAGTTTTCCAATTAGCACCAGGTGCTGCACCCAATGCCTAAAAAGGGTTGCTTGTAATCTCTTTTTGACCACTTGCCTAACTCCTTCACCGTCTGGACTGAGGGCTCCCAAAGCTCCTGTTGCCACCACCCTGAAGGCCCATCCTGGTGTCACAGACCTCTCCTGCTGACCCCTGAAGTTGTCTTAGACTGGAAAAATATCTCACCCAGACCGTTTGTTGGCTCTGCTGCTCCAAAATTCAATTAGAGGCAGTATTTTAAGGATGTTTGGAGAGAAGTTTTTGGTGAATTTACCAGGTTGCTGCCTCTAATCTGCCATCTTTGTATAAACAATTGTAATTTAAAAGAACTCAAAATCTAGAAACTTACATTATCATGTAAAAACATGAAAGTAATTTTAAAATTCTTATTTACATAGGTTCTTTTTCAACTTCAATGGTAGTGTAAAAAAAATTTACTTGTTTCCTATCCTACTTTGTAGTATGTGACCCCAAAAAAAATTCTTATGGGGCGAGAAATGACCTTCCATTATTTTATTGAGTGCCATTCCCCTGTATAATAACAAAATATAGCCAAGGAAAGCATATAGGTTGGTAAAATCAATACACTCATTTTTAAAGGAGAGAAAAGCAATATTTTGATCATGGACATCAGAAGCCCCCTTTAACAACATCTTAAAATTTCATGTAAAAGTTTATAGGATTAGCAGGTAAATAGAGATTTTGTTATCAGACTGGAAAAGTATTTATCTTTTTTTTTAGTACTCCTATGTTTAGTAATCATATTGGACAATTTTTAAAAAATAGTTAATAAAAATAATTGTTAATCTTAAGCAAGAAAACAAAGCTGAATTTTATTTTAATTTTCAATAGTATCCTAAGTGTGCAGAGACTGTGTGTTTTTAAAAATGATTATACTCAAAACTTTCTATGTACCTGGATAAATTTATATCAATAATGAGATTTATTCAGTGCACTTTTTAAGATGCCTCATTGCATTAAACAACTTGATAGGCCTCAGATTATAATAAAAAAATGTATTATCCATTCTTCCCTTCCTTCACTTTGAATTTAATTAAGACAAAGAAATGCATGCTTAATGAAAAAGCTACTATACCACTTCAACTTAAAATATTGTTATTCAAAAGGAAATCTGGAAACTAACTCAATAGCTATAATAGAGTAAGTAGCAATAATCAACTGGAAGACTCAAAGAATGTTAAATGTTAGTTCTAAGGTCAAGACTAAAGATGAGAGACAATTGTAAAGGAAAGTAGTCAGGGATGTATTTAAGAAGTTGCTGATAGAAGCATTGTTACTAATGTAATGGCCTAAAGGAGGATACTGCTTTCCTGATATGAGCTATTGCTTTTTAGCTTAATGTACAGTAATGTGATTATTAAAACAAGGCCAGCATCAGAATTATAGTTTTCTCCAAAGGATGAACTCATTTTCATCAACAGTCTTTCTTTTTGTTATATTCCTATTTATATGGTTTGCAAAGCCATTTATTTCTATGTCTTTAGAAGCAATTGAGATTGTTTCATTGCTCTGTGTTCGGTTTGATAAATCACCATCTCACCCATCATTCTGACGTTTGAGCTCCCACCACATGCAATGCATTCTTACACCCTTTTAAAGGGATATAAAGATGAATAACAGTTACTCTGACTTACTAGCAGTTCTCATTTCAAGACATTCTCTCCTGAAACCATATCGTTGTACTAGTAGTCTTTTGGATATGGAATTTCCTCCTTCCTAGTCTCTCCCTCAAAATACCATGGTATCCCAGGCTTACAGCTAATGATGGCTCAGGTGCCATAACCTGAAAAAGGCCTTTTTGACCCTCCTAGTTCGCTGCCTTGAAATCACTTTATATAGATTTGTAGTTATTTACATCAGAGTATCCACCTACTGGAATCTAAGATCCTTGAGGAAAAAGACCATTTCATTTCATATCCCTAGGATTTTGCACACAGACACATTATTTGACTACAGGTAAGCAATAATCTAGAGAGGAGAAAAGATATTTATTTATAGCCCTTTTCTACAGTGAAGTTGCTTAAGTTCAGGTATATGCAATTATTTCAGATCTTTCTTTGAAATATAGATTCTTGGGAATACATTATTTCACTTAAAACAAAGAAGACCTTACAATAAAAAATGGTTTCCATAAAAATAAGTTTAAATTGTTTCTCATGATTTTATCAAAGCAAGTAATTCTAGAGATAAATAAAATCTTTCCCCTAAATTTCTAAGAGGTGGAATGCTGAAAGCTTCAGAAACCCATGAGAAATATTTTTTAAATAAATTTTGATTACAAATGAAAGGAGTGAAAAATAACTTTGAAAAAAGGACACTTGGAAAGGATTTATTTAAAAGTATTAGTGTTAAAAAGACAGATCAGAAGGAAATGAATTTTGTAGCTAACACAGTAAATATAAGAAATCTAGAATAAATCTATTATATACTGAATCTAGGATGAATGAATATTTCCCTTATATTAAATCTATCATGTCTATGTACGAAATAAAAAAAATAAAGCTCTGGTAGAGAAAGAAAAACAATCAGAAATTCCTGCTAATTAATAAGTAATAAAGATATAGCCTAAAATCCTCAGGTGATCTTGAATTTTTACACTATTTGACATAGACTGGAATGGAAATCTAACCCCATTTTACGTTATTGATAACTGGTTGCTTGTTGTCCTTCATTCTCAAAGACAATCAAAATGACACCACTATGTTAGAGTCAAGTTTCAATGCGTCCATCTCTGGCTGATCAGACCAATGAGAGCTCAGAATGTTCTACCACAGGTCGGGCATGAATAGTCCATGTAAACATTTGGGGTGGATTCTCTAAATGTGAGCATCTTGCATTTCTTTTGAGCTATTTCAGTTCTGCTTTGTTCATAGAGCACAGCACCTTCTCTGATGTGGGCACACCACGCTGATCAGTCCTGTGCCAGTGTTTCCCCATGACACAAAATCAGTTCCAAAGTTCTTGAGAGACCTTAAGAGTATCCTTGTATTGCTTCTTCTGACCACCATGTGAACACTTGTGAATTCTCCATAAAATAGTCTTTTTGGCAAGCGTACATTTTGCATTTGAACAACATGGCCAGCCCATCAGAGCTGCACTCTCTTCTCTGAAGTAGAGTTTAAATATTTGGCAGTTTAGTTTGAGAAAGAACGTTAGCATCTGGTATCTTATCCTGCCAGGTGATCTTCAGAATCTTCCTAAGAAAATTCAAATGGAAGTAATTCAAAAGCATCAATTCTATAGAGCTCACCTTTCCTTATACTCTCTTTTTTTTTAAATTTTTAATTAATTTGTTTTGAATTATCAACCATCACTTCCATAAGCTTTTGAGTTTTAAATTTTTTCTCCCCCTCCCCCCCCACTTCCCTCCCCAAGACGGGGCACAATCTGATACAGGCTATACATATATATTCCTATTAAACATATTTTCACATTAGTGATGTTGTAGGTAAGAATTAGAACCAATAGGAGGAACCACCAGAAAGAGGAAACAAAACACAAGAAAAGAAAAAAAAATAGCAAATAGCATGCTTCAATCTGCATTTAAACTTCATAGTTCTTTCTTCTTTGTGGATAGCATTTTCCATCATGAGGCCTTTGGAGATGTCTTAGACCCTTGCATTGCTGAGAAGGGTTAAGTCTATTAATACTAGTCATCGCACAACATGGCTGTTACTATGTACAATGTTCTCCTGTTTCTGCTCACCTCACTCAGCATCAGACCATACAAGTCTTTCCAGGTTTTTCTGAAGTCAGCCTGTTCATCATTGCTTTTTTTTTTTTTTTTTTGTCTAGGCAATGGGGTTAAGTGACTTGCCCATGGTCACACAGCTAGTGAATGTTATGTTTCTGAGGCCAGATTTGAACTCAGGTACTCCTGAATCCAGGGCCAGTGCTCTATCCACTGCACCACCTAGCTGCCCCTCCTGTTCATCATTTCTTGTAGCACAATAGTATTCCATTACATTCATACACTATGACTTGTTCTGTCATTCCCCAATTGATGGACATCCCCTCAATTTCCAATTCTTGGCCACCACAAAAAGAGCTGCTATAAATATTTTGGTACATGTGGGTCCTTTTCCCATTTGTATGATCTCTTTGGGATACAGACCTAGAAGTGCTATTGCTGGGTCAAAGGGCATGCACATTTTTATAGCCTTTTGGGCATAGTTCCAAATTGCTCTCCGAAATGGTTGGATCATTTCACAACTCCACCAACAATGCATTGGTGTTCCAATTTTCCCGCATCTTCTCTAACATTTATCATTTTCCTATTTTGTCATGTTGACCAATCTGATAGGTGTGATGTGGTACCTCAGAGTTGTTTTGATTTGCATTTCTCTAATTAATAAGCATTTTTTCATATGACTAGAAATGGCTTTAATTTCTTCATCTGAGAACTAGGGGAAGTCAAGTCTCTTTGGATATGAGTACATAAAAGAACCCTCAGTGAAGAAGGATTACATTTTCACCCTGCTTAACTCAAGAAGACATAAAAAGGAGCACAGGATAGAAGTTTAAGAGAGGTAGGTTAAGGAGTGACTTAAGGAAAAACTTCATGACAATTAGACCTATACAAAATTAGAATGGGCCATGTCAGGAAATAGTGGTTACTCCCTTCCTTAAGCTCTTTAAACAAAGGCTAAATGGCATTTTTTCAGGAACAGTAATGTTGAACTTTTGTTCAGGGTCCAGTTGGACTAGATGACCTTTGAGACTATTCTAACTCAGCCTCTATGATTCTGTAAAATATATAGTATAAATTACATTAAAGCCTCTTTGTTTTATCAATGAGATTGTCTTACCTTTCATTTATGTATCCCATAATTCTAAAGAAGAAAGACTATTTCCTTTCCATTGCTTTGTAATCCAAGGGAGACTTTTTTTTTACTCCAAATTCCATGAAAATTAGTAGGCATCATTATATCCTATATAATGCACGCCCTCACCAAAGTAAACATTCACTTAGAGATCACAATGTTATGTGCCAGATGATTTAGCTGGTTCTATTGTCTACTTACTTCTACTCCATCTTGTATTTAGGAAAGAGATGTTTTTGAATCCCAGCATAAAACTTTACGTTTTTCTGTACTAAAGTTAACATTAATAGATTTGACCCCTCAGTGATGAAGCTAGGTAGCAAAGGGAGTAGCGCACTAGATTTGGAATCAGGAAGACCTGAATTCAAATCCTGCCACAGATGTTTTTTATCTATATGTCCTTAGGTAAGTAACTTAAACTCTTTCAGCCTCAGTTTCCAGATCTGTAAAATGGTAGCAACCTTCCTCACAGGGTCATTGTGAAGAAAAAATGAGATAATACATATAAATGGATTTGCAAACTTTAAAGTGCTGTGTACATCCTAGCTATTATTGTTTTAGCCTATGAGATCTATTTTGCATAACATTTTTGTCTTCCAACAATCTAACTGAATGTCATCTGATAATTTGATGTGGTTTCATGCAAATCTTGGTAAAAATGTAAAAAAAAAAAGTGGGACCATAGAGAGGTCACAAGAATGCCTCACTAGAGACCTCTGTTCAAGGTGATTGACAGCAACCCATTAATGACTACTCTTTGAGCCCAGTCACTCCACTAATTCCAAATCCAAATACAATACTATTGTACCTGCCTTATCTACTTCATAGGATTGTGGCAAAGATCTAATTAGATCTTGTACTTGAAAGCACTTTGTTAACTATAAAGCGTTCTTTAAATGTACATGGTTGTAAATTGTTTATCATTAATTTTAAGAATATGTCAAAACTGGACATAGATTATTTTTCTTTTAATTAAAGTTGAGAGGACCATATTTCCCAAATAATATAGAGACATAGAAATACTGGAACTTTATGGGATTGCCACCTCACAGACTACATAAAGTCTTAAAGAAGCATTAAGGTGTCCTTTTGCTGTACAGTAGCTGAGTAGATCTTTGATTATCAATGAAGGCCACCTACTAATCATGTTATTCTCATAGTCCAAGTTTTCTAGCACCAACTGGTCTGTCATTTTCACTGCTTCAACCACTTTATGTGCAGCACAGCCTGAAACTGCCTGGGGGGAAAAGTGCCTCTTATCAGTCACCTCTCTACAAGTGGAAATGAGTTACCTGAAGTAAATGAAGTAAAAATGATACAAGTATTTTTCTTGAATTTCCCACAGTTATGGGCAGTGATATGCAGGATATCTGGACATACACAACGCTCAAAAAAAGGGTGCTATCAGGAGAAATTGAAATCAAAGGGATCATAATAATGGGATTGACTTTCCTTGGTGGACCACAGTTGTCTAGGCTTTTGCATGTAGAGTTTTTGGTATATTGATGGCCTTTCAAAACTGTAATAGGTGTTTCTTGCCTCTTCATGTGAAATAATTTACCCCATTCTACCTCTCCCTTCTTTCTGCATCCTTTGTACTCCTCTTTGTCATCTCTTTATTTTTCTATGTCATTCCCTCAAATTCATGTTGTACCCATATCCTCTGTCTGTGTATTTTCCTTTTATCTGTACTGTTAGTGACACAATTTGAAGAGTTACAAGTATCATCTTCCCATGTAGGGATGTAACCATTTTAGCTCTATTGAATCCCTTATGCTTTCTTTTCCCTTTTTACCTATTTATACTTCTCTTGGGTTTTGATATTGGAGATCATTCTTTTTGGTTTAGTTCTGGTCTTCTCCTCATGAAAGCTTGAAATCCTTCCATTTCATTGAATGATCATTTTATTCCCTTGATGTATTATGATTAATTTTCCAAGTAAGTGATTCTTGGTTGTAGTCCTAGCTCCTTTGCCCTCCAAAATATTATGTTCCATGACCTCTGATCCTTTAATGTTGCAGCTGCCAGGTCCTATGTGATCCTGATTGTGACTCCCCAATATTTGAATTGTTTTTTTCTGGCCACTTGTAGTATTTTTTCCTTGACCTGATAGTTCTGAAATTTGGCTATAATGTTCTTTGGAGTCTTTATTTTGGGATCTCTTTGCTGAGGTGGTCAGTGGATTCTTTTAATGCCTATTTTGACTTCTGGGTCCAGGACATCAGGACAGTTTTGCTTGATAATTTCTTGAAAGATGCTGTGCAGCTCCTCCTTTTGATTATGGCTTTCAGGTAATCCAATGATTCTGATATTGTCTCTCCTGGATCTATTTTCCCTGTCAATTGTTTTTCCCAAGAGATATTTTACATTTTCATTCATTTTTTCTTTCTTTTGAATTTGTTTGATTGATTCATGATGTCTCATAAAGTCATTTGCTTCCACTTGCTCAATTCTAACTTTTAAGTATTGTTTTACTTGATTAGCTTTTGTACTTTCTTTCCATTTGGCCAATTGTACTCTTTAAGGAGGTTTTTTTTCTTCACTAGATTTTGTGTCTCATTTTGCATTTGGTCAATTATACTTTTTAAGCAATTTTCCAGGGTGTTGATTCTTTTTTTGATAAATCTCTTGCATCGCTCACATTTCTTTTCCCAATTTTTCTTCTATGATTTTTAAGTTTGTTTTTTTTAACTCTTCTATAAGAACTTTCTGTGTTTGAGGCCACTTCCCATTTTTCTTTGGGGTTTTGCCCATAGATATTTTGACATTGTTGTCCTCTTCTGAGTTTATTTCTTGGTCCTCAATGTCACCGTAATAACTTTCTGTGGTCAGATTCTTTTTTTGTTGTTGTTGTTTTCTGCTCATTCTCCCCACACACATAATTTCTTTCTTTTCTTTTCTTTCTTTCTTTCTTTTTTTTTTTTTTTGGCTTTTTCCCTTTCTTTTAAATTTGAGCTCTATTCCCAGGATGGAAGGAGCACTGCCTCTGGCTTCTTGTGCTAGTGTCTACAGGCACTGACTGTTTACCTGATGCTCTACTGATGTTGGTTGCCCTGAGGCCAATGAGGGACCCTTGTGCTTGGCGCTTTTCTGAGGGGTGGGGTGGGGGTTGGATGACACTGCTGGAGGTTATAGGGATCTGGCAGCTTACCTGGTGCTGATCTGGGGTCCTAGTGGTAGTGTCTGGAATATGCTGAGGCCCTGTGGGGTGTTTCTGCATTTCCCAGTGGCTACATAAAAGCAGGTATGGTCAGGTCTCTGGTGGCTGCCTGTTTGCTTAGGTACCCAGAGAGCAGGCATCTACCAGGCTGCCTGGGGCTGTGCTGAAACATATGAAAGTCTGGCTGCTGGAGGACATCTGTTTGCCCAGGGCTACAATGAAGCACACGGTAGTTCTCTAAGCTGGAGTCTGCTGGTTCCCTGCCTATGCTAAGGTACATGGGGGGGAGCCTGTTGGCGTTTGCCTGCTCTGCCACACTGGAGCTCAGGATCTGCTACAGGCTTGCTGAGGTGGAGTTTGCTGCTGGTTTGCTGGGACACTTCCCATCCTGGACTGTGGTCCCCTTTCACCCAAGTGAGACAGATCTTTCTTGCCAATTCTCTGAGTTTCTTGAGCTAGAAGATTGTTTCACCCCATCTTTTTGCTGTTTCTGCTATTCCAAGATTTGTTTTGAGACTCTATTTTATGGTGTTTGGAGGTGAGTATGGGAGAGTTGCACTGGTTTACTGCTTAGTCCATCATCTTGGCTCCCACAAGTCAATCTAGGAGCTATTTTTAAATTAAAAATAAAATAAGATAGATAAACAATTTGTTAATATGATTTTTAAAAATAAAGAATAAAACCAAATTACCAGTATCAAAAACTAAAAGGGTGAATTCAAAATCAATGAAGATAAAATTAAGAACAATTATTAGGAGCTTTTCTGCCCAACCAAATGCCAACAAAACTGACAAACAAAATCAAATGGATGAATATTTAAAAATATAAATTGCCCAGATTAACAGAATAGGAAATGAAATACTTAAAAAACTCTTTCCAAGAAAAAGAAATTGAACCAGCCATAAATGAATGCTCTTTGGGGAAAAAAATCCCTAGAGCTAGATGGATTTATGAGTGAATTCTATCAAACATCTAAAGAACAATTAATTCTAAAACTACATAAACTATTTGAATAATTAGGTAAAAGATCTCCCAAATTCCTTCTGTGACAGAAATATGATATTCATACCCAAACAAGGGAGAGCCAAAACAAAGAAAGAAAACTATAGAGCAACTTTATTAATGAATATTGATGCAAAAAATGATAACAGTAGTAAATCACAAATATCATATGCTATGACCAGGCTGAATTTATACCAGGAATGTCAGACTTGTTCAACGATAGGAAAACTATAACAAAACAACAGCAACAACAACAAAAATCATTATTATTTCAATTGATAGGGTAAAATCTTTTGACAAACTACAACACCCATTCCAGTTAAACTACATAGCATGGGAATACAAAGAGTGTTCCTTAAAATAAGTAACATCTACCTAAAACCAAGAGCAAGCATTATATATAAGGGGATAAACTAGAAGCCTTCTCAATAAGATTAGGAGTGAAGAAAGCATGCTCATTATCTCCATTATTATTAATATTGTACATAAAATGCTAGCTATTGTAACAAGACAAGAAAAAGAAATGGAAGGAATAAACATAGGCAATGTAGAAATATAGTGCTCGCTTTTTGAGGATGATATGATGGTTTACTTAGAGAAACCTAGAGAGTCAACTAAAAATACACTTGAAACAATTAACAACTTTAGTAAAGTTGCTGGATATAAAATAAACCCACACAAATCCTCAACACTTCTGTATTTAACAACAAAACCCAGCAGATAGAAATAGAAAGAAAAATCCTATTTAAAATATTTGCAGATAGTATAAAATACTTGGGACTCTACCTGCCAAGTCCAGCAACTATATGAATGCAATTGCAAAACACTCTTCAAAAAATACAGTTAAAATGCCCTGGAAAATATTAATTCCTCATGGGCAAGCTGAACCAATTTTTTTAAATGACAGTTCTATGTAAATTAATATACTTATGCAGTACCATACCAGTCAAACTGTGAAAGAATTACATTGAGAGGCAGGAAAAAAATAAGATTCATCTGCAGCAACAAAAATATCAAGGGATTCAATGGGAAAAATGGGAAGGAACTACACTAGAATGCGAGAGTCATCAAAACAATTTGTTACAGGGCAAGGAACAGAATGGTTGGCCAACTGAACAGATTAAATATACAATGTACAGAAGCAAATGAGCACAATAGCTTAGTGTTTGATAAACTTAAAGATCTCAGCAAGAATTTACTATTTCACAAAATGTTTTGGGAAAAATGGAAGGTAATCTGGCAGAAATGAGGCATAAATCAACATCTCACACCATATACCAAGATAAACCTAAAATGGGTACATAATATATGTTTTGGTATGTAGTCAATGAAGTAATTTGTTTTGCTTGACTGCGTATTTGTTACAAGGAATTATTTTTCTTTTTAACTTCTATTCAAGGGGTAGAAAGTAGGAGGGAGCATAAATAGATTTCTATTAATTAATTTTTATTTAAAAATAGGGAGGTGTGCTGCAGATGTAGAATGCTGCATACGCTTTCAGATGAGGTCTCTATATTGTTAGTTTTATTTAATTATTTTACTTTGTTATGTTAGATATCTCATAGAATGGGGTAATACAAAAACAAAACATTAATAAAACATTCATAAAAAATCTATGGCCATTTCATTCTATACAAAAGACTTAAAAATACAAATTAGTTTTACTAATTGATTCAATTCAATTCCACAAATAATTATTAAACCTATTATGAACAAGAAATCATTGTGCTGGATGCTAGGGAATCAAATACAAACATGAAAGGGTCTTCTCCTCAAGGAACTTACATTATCCTGGCCTAAATTAAGGCCATTAATTGTCAATATTGTATTACATGCATATATACATGAACTGGGTACAGGGTAGTAGGAGTCACTGGGTTATGAATGTCCTTTAGCTAGGGATGAAAACAGGTATAATAATGGGTATCAAGAGAAGCCCTTAATCTGGTGGCTAGGGAATCTCCCATTGAGGTGATCTTGCTAGCTTTGACTCCTTGAGGAGTGACATATACTATCTAGTTCCTTCCAAGGGTATATGCAGAGCCTAAAGTTCATGGTTGATCTGCATCTATCCTGATGACTGGGGACTTTGCCAAGCGAATTGGTGATAAAGACAAGAAGAACTCCAGATTCTGTGGGCTATAAAAAGCCATTGATCACAATGGGCACAGCAGGCATTTAATGTGTACAACATTAACCAGGGGCCAGAACAAGTGAGTCACTGGAAGAGGCCAGGAGGCATATTTAGCTCCATCATCCTTTTTATATTCAAATCAATAAGAATTCTCTAATTCAGACATTAGAAATTAATACTGACTCATCTTTGACATAGTTAATCCAAATTGCTGATTTTTTTTAATTTTTAAAATTTTTACAGTTTTAGATGCTTTCTTATTAAAAATAAAGATGTTAAAATATGCATTAATTTCTTATGGTAAAAACCTGCTATACTATTTATTCTCTTCCCTATTGAATATAATCCCATGATATATTTGAACCTGCTTTCTTTTGAACATCCTTGAAAAGTCACTGTTACTGTTTTATGCATAACACTGTTAGGGTTACTTCTATAAAAGGTCATCAGAATACTGTGATTAAAATTGGAATTGCATCCTTCCTATTTCAATTCTCCTTTAGAGCATTTGCTTTTTATTTTCTTCTTCAAATGGCACATACATAAAAAGCTCATGAAATGTTTTATCACTCTCCAATTCAATATTGTGTTTCTGATTGGCCATGTTGCAAAAGAATACTGATTTTCCCATATGTTGCTTTTTCCCTCTCTTTAGTCTCTCAACAACAGGCTTTAAGAATTGCATTAGGTGCTGACTGTATAGCAATAACCAATTTGACAGCAGCTGGGATTCTGCACTAATATTCTGTCTAGAACAAACCATTCCTTTACATTACTTCAGATATAGACATTGCTAATGACCTCACATCTTGGTAAGTTGAGCATCCTGGTAAATAAATGCCCTTAATTTTAGTAGCTGCCAAGCCAAACAAAATGTGGGGTTAAAGCTGATAAATTAATTTACTTACGTACATAAAGTAAGGCAGCTAGTTGGCACAGTGGATAGAGTTCTGGGCCTGGAGTCAAGAAGATTCATCTTTGTGAGTTCAAATCTGGCCTCAGACACTGTGTGACCCTGGGCAAGTCACTTAACCCTGTTTGCCTCAATTTCCTCACCTGTAAAATGAGTTGGAGAAGGAAATGGTAAATCACTCCAGTATCTTTGCCAAGAAAATCCCAAATAGGGTCACGAAGAGACAGACATGACTGAACGACTAAAAATCAGGCTGGATCATGTTTGGAAAACTTCACACTTTTTTCAATGACCCTATGTTCCTTATTACTGCAAAAATTCATCTCTTTAACACTAGTTTTTGCCTACTGTCAACCAGACCAAACTGGCCTCTCACCTGTGGATGACTAGAGCTGAACAGAGCAGGCTAGATTCAGGAGTCAGGAATCAAATGTAAGTTTAATTTCAAAGTAAGAGAAACGACTTGCAAGCAAGTAGGGAAACTAGACACATATGGCAGTGCCCCGCCCCTAGTGGGGGGACTTGCGTTAGTGTGGGCAGATCTCAATATTTATACTAGTGGCTATGCAGTGACCTGTAGTCCTGACAATGAGGGTAGCAGCAACCATGTGACAAGTTTGATTCATAGCAGCACTTCATGACCAGAACTTGTCCAGTGCTTGTCCAAGCTCAGAGAATACCTGGTGCTGGTCAAAGCAATACAATAATTATGTGATTTTGCCAGAGGGTGAGAGCATCCAGAAGGTGAGTACAAAAGGCTGTTGTTATGCCAGGCTTAGGGCACAGCTTGCTTGCTAGGCCTTAGCTCAGGAAAACAGGGTATTTCCTAATAGTATCTGTCATCAAACAGTAGATATCTTGATCAGCTTTATGTCTTCTTCAGGTATGATAAGCATGACCTCTGGATCTTCATCCAAGCTATGGATAAAAGAGACTGACCAGTACAAGGCTGCACAAATCCTAGAAATGCTCCAATAATGACCTTGTTCTAAGTTGAAATTGGGCCAGTAAATCCCCATATGAATGTAATCCTGTGATCATAGGACCATACAGTAGACTTAGAACTGGAACAGAACTTCAAGGACATTGAGTTCAGCTCCTTCATTTTATGTGAAGCTTTGTGAGTTCTGGGGATCATTATCCCAAGTTCAGTTCTCACTAATGATTTAGGCCTCCAAGTCAGGATTGTAGGGATACAGTATTGGTGTGTTCTCCACATACTATACTAACCACCAGTGATCAATGCCCCTTTATCATTTCACCAATTAACATCATCTGACTTTTATAAAAGGATATTTGCCAAGATGTAGCAAGAACTGAAATACAAGCATTTTTCTACAAACACATAGAGGCGCAAACTCAGTGCCTGGAGAAAATAGTGTCAAATTTAAAGTCATTTCTACAATGCATTCACCCTACCAAGTTCACTTATGAAAATCCAGTGAATGAGTCACTGACATTCCTTCTCAGCTGTCTTCAATCCACTTCTCCTCTGGATGAAGCTGTCCACTGGGATCTCAATCCTCACTGGGCTACGCTATCCACAAAATCAAGTATAGACTCCATATCCTAAATCTCTAGCAGCTTTCTCTCCTTAACATTTGAAGGTCATAAGGTCACAGATCAGTGCATCACTTAAGAGTAGAAAAAAAATAAAAGATTCAAAAGGTCAAATACCATATTCACACTCACATGCTGATATTCTGAGGCCCCAAATCTCTCTTTCCATCCAGGAGCTCTGTCAGATATAAACAACTTCGAGAGAATATCTGAATCAATTCTTTAGTGCCTTTTATAAGCATTTTCAGTTCTGGTTCAGCCTTCAATTACAAGACTTTTATTTACATTGTAAGTAGATTGGAAATGATACCTGAAAAAGTTTGGAAGTCTGTGTGGACATTATATCAGCAGAGCATACTGTACATGTTCATAAGGACTAGACTTATTGGTCAGGGCCCCTCTTTACATACAAATGAGGTAATTATGTCCCAGACAAATGAGTGATTTCTCCATGCCTACCTAGGCAGTAAGTGGAAGAGACAGTATTCAGGCTTAGGACTTCTGACTCCAAATCTTGAGCCCTTTCCAATATACCATTCTTCCTCCTTAATGATGATCTATATTCCTTATTGTTATTATTTCATCTCTTCCATGCAAAATTCAAAGTCCTAGAAATAAGATATGAGAACAAAGCATTCTTCTTTCATGTTTATACTTTATATACAAAGGTTCACTTAGAAATGAGATATGGTACTTTATCACAGAATAATAATAGGCACTCCAGGAAGGTTGCAACTTACATGCACATCTAAAAAATTCATTTTTACAAAAGAGTACTCTCTCCTGGTTCAGGGATTGTCCAGATACATTATTATTCCAGAATGTTTACCTTGGGCACCAGGGTAGGATCAAAACAAAATCACTGCAAAACATAATGGACATCACATGACCCTAAATCCTACTTTTCTGAGAAGCTTAAAATCATCTGTTATGGGATTTCTCATCTCCCTTCTTTCCACATCTGAAAAGTCCTTATATTCTACTCTATCTTCCTTTTTTACTTCCAGTTTCAGAAGTGGAACTGTCCAACTTGCCAAGCAGGCTAACCCCTTCACTTGTGTGTTTGAATGCATCCCTTCCTATCTCCCTGAAGATTTTTTTACTCTTCACTATTCTGTCATCTATTCCCACCAAATATGCTGAGGTTCTTGAATCTATACTAAAATTTAAAAAAAAAAACTTTCCTTTGACCCTATCAACTCCTTAAACCAACATCCTATTTCTCACTTCCCTTTCATTGTTATACTTCTAAGAACAGGGTCTTTAATCATTACCTCCATTCCATCACGATCCACTTCCAAATACACTGCAATCCAACTCCCTTTTTTACCTCTTTGATGAATCTGCTTTCACCAAGGTCATCGTGATAAGTAAGGCATAAATTGCTTTTTCTCAGCCTTCAAGCTCATTCAGCTTTTCTGTACTTTTGACCACACTCTTCTTATTAATTTATTCTTCCCTAGTTGCCTAGCTGATTGTTCCTTCTTAGTTTTCTTTACTGGTTCATCTTTCTCCCATTTCTTAAACATTGGTGCCCCTCCTCTCTCACCTCTATGAATATATTTCCAAAATTTATAACAGGTTTCACGTCTCCACTTGACTCTGTACACAGATTTTTCATGACCTTTTGGCAATCTCTATTTGGATGCCACCTCAGACACAACATGGCCAAAAGCTGTCCATGTTGATCCATGTCTGGAACATTCTCTCTCTTCTCCTTTGGCTTGTCTTATTCCCTGCTAATATCTTAAAGTCATGATATGCTAACTTAGACTCATAATCAGGCTCAGAAGTCATCAAGACCCACCCCCTCATTTAAAAAATGAGTTAATTGAGGCCTGGGGAGGTTAAGTGGCTTGCCTAAGATCACACCGGTGTGAAAGGAAATATTTTAATTGATATTGTTCATACAGACAGCTCTCTTTCCACTATACCGTCGTCTCCATCCCCTACCTAAAATAAACAAGTAAATAAACAGCAAAACAAAGAAAAACTATGTCCTGTATCCCAACTGCAATTTTTCTGTTGTACCATTCTCTTCACAGTCACTTAACATCTCGATGTCATCCTTGACTTTTCCTTTGTTCTTCTCCATCATATCTAATTAATTACCAAGTTCTGGCAATTCTTCTGCAACCTCTCCAGTCACAGTGCAACCCCCTCATAGTCCAAACCCTCCATTGCCCATGAATAGATCATTGTCATAGTTTCCTAACATATTTCCCTCTCCAGTCTCTCTCCTCTTAAGTTGATCCTTTTAAACCAGCAAATTAATCTAATACTAAGGTCTAACTTTATCATTCCTGCTCAGAAAAAAAAAGTCACATACTACTGCCTATAAGATAAAATATAACCTTGATAGCCTGACATTTAATCCCCTCCACAATCTACTTCAAGACTAACATTACAACCTTCTTTGACTCCACTCAAATGTCTTTAGTACATTGTCTTAACCCCTAATTGGTCCTTATGAAACTATCTTAAATCATACATCAACTTAGTGGTACAATGGTTATAGCAATCAACTCAGGAAGACGTGAGTTCAAATCTGTCCTTAAATACATGCATAATCATGTGACCCTACACAAGTCACTTAATTGCTATCTGCCTTGCTTTTATCAAATGTAAAATGGAGATAACAATAGTACTTGTCTCACAGGGTCATTGCAAAGATAAAATAAGGCAAATTTATAAAGTACTTTTAAAAATTTAAAGTGCTATATTTATGCTAGTTGTTATTGTTGTTGTTGTTGTTGTTACTACCTCTACTAAATTTTAAGCTCTATCAAGTCAAAGACAATTTTATACATAAACATGTGTATATTAGTATATGTGTATATATATATATGTATGTATAAAATGTCATACATAGGTATGTGTGTGTGTATACATATACAGACCTACATAAATAATGTGTGTATATATACATTGTGTGTGTGTCCCAGCTATTAAGTGGCTGTTGAACTGAATTCTCAACAATTCCAAGAGTGCCCACTCTAAAAATCCAACATCCATTCTCCTAAGTCACCTTAGGAAAAATAAGGTCCTAGGCTCATAACCTGGCTCTAAATAAGCAGGAGTATGTTCCTTTCTTTCTCCAAAGTTTCTGATTCATCAAACTATTTCTAAGTTGAGCTGCTCAGAAAATATTCATCATTTGAAAATCCTACATAAGACACTCTAAGCTCCTTAGAAGAATAAGTAAATAATGTAATACTTTCCTCAAAATGATTCAATCCATGTAAAATAAACAATACCAGTTGAAGATAATGTTTGCACCTACTCTCATTCTTAAGTCATAGCTCTCAACCATTCAAAGCCTGAATGTATGACCTTTAATGAGACACAACTAAGGTGGGGTGAGGGGAGTAAAAAGCTTCAAACAGTTCATGGCTATAAGGCACTGAAAGCTTTTGATAGCTCAGGTTCTTGACATCAATTCTGGTATCAGAAATTTAGAATCACTAGTAGCAAGTTAACAAAGGATTTGTGCATGATACAGGTAAATTTAGCTCTAAAATGACTGAAATACCAACCAAGCAGTAAAATTTAAAGGAACCCATCTACTGCAAATTTCCTAAGACTGTTACTTGAAGTGTGCATTGTTTGGCTGTTTGGACACACTGAATTCGCCACTTCCCAGATTATGCATAATAACAATTCATTTAAAAACATACTTACCCCAATACACATTATTTATACTAATCTGTATGTACAAATTAGCTAAAAATTATATATTCAAAGATTTATAACTTTATCCTATAAATAATAAGGGGCAGCTAGGTAGAACAGTGGATAGAGTGGCAGGCCTAGAGTCGGGAAAATTCTTCTTCCTGAGTTCAAATCTGGCCTCAGATACTTACTAGCTGTGGGGCCCTGGGCAATTCACTTAGCCCTATTTGTCTCAGTTTCTTCATCTGTATAATGAGCTGGAGAAGGAAATGGCAAGGCATTCTAGTATCTTTGCCCAAGAAAACCCTAAATAGGGTAACAGCTAGATATAACTTAAAAATGATTGAACAATCTAAATAATAAATAATCATTATTGATTAGAGAAATGAAAATTAAAACAACCTTGAGATATCATTTTACAACTATCAGATTGGCTAAAATGATAGAAGGAGAAACTGATAAATGGTGGAGGCAATGTGGAAAAATTGGGACACTAATTCATTGTTGATGGAATTGTGAACTGATCCAACCATTTTGGAGAGCAATCTGGAATTATGCCCAAAGAGCTGTTAAACTACTTATACCCTTTGACCCAGCAATACCACTACTTGGGCTGTTTCCAAAGATAATTAGGAAAAAAAGGAAAAGAACCTATATGTTCTAAAATGTTTATAGAAGCTTTCTTTGTGGTGTCAAAGAACTATAAATTGCAGGAATGCTCAGCAATTGGGGAATGGCTGAACAAGTTGGGGTATATGATTGTGATGGAATACTACTGTGCTATAAGAAATGATGAGCTTAATGATTTTAGAAAAACATGGAAATAATGAAGACTGAAATGAGCAGAACCAAGAGAACATTGTACATAGTAACAGCAATATTGTTTCAAGAACAACTTTGAGTGAATAAGTTATTTTGACTATTATAAATACCCAAATTAACTATAAAGGACATATAAAGTAAGATGCTATTGGCATACAGAGATAGAACTGATAAATATTTATTCTATTTATATATGTACATATACATATATATGTATATGTATGTATGTGTGTATATACCTGTTTGTGTCTAATGTTAGCCATCTCTATGATGGGGATGGATGAAAGGAAGAAAAAAAAAGAAATTTACATGATAATTTTGTTGTATATTTGAAAGAAATAGCAAGTTGTTCATAGTAGATTTGCAGTTTCATGTACAGTCATTTTTTTATTGTACTGTGTTATGGAAATGCTTCTTTTATTCTGTAAATTAAAAATAAAATTTTAAAAATATCTCACTTGAAAATAATAATAAATTAATTTTGTGTACTAGGTAAATTATTAAAATTTATCAACAGCTTCAAACCTGAGGAGTCTCTTCTTGAGTTCTACCAACTTACCTTATCATTCAAAGGCCATAGTCAGTTAAAGGTCAAAGATTCTATACTTTAAGTTGCTGAAATCACTTCATGATGTAACTTCAGGCTCCTACCATTACAGCCTGCAACCTGTGGGAGATGTAGGGTGATTTTATTCCATTTTGCTTGGGGTTAAAATGTCCCAGGTGGTCCCAGTAGGTCATACACATATACCAGGGGAAGAAATATACCAGCCACAATAAAAGCAGTGAGTGGGTTGGAGAGATTTGTGTGTCAGCTGCTGTACGAGACACAGCAGTCTGACTTGCTCTACTTCCAATTACATTTTCTTCCAATTTCTTAGAAAGACTTAAAAGAAACAAAGTATGGTTTTGTAACTTTCTTCAACATAACCAAGCCTGGGATCTGGGTAGGAGGATATCAGTTGATGCCCATTCTTTTCCCTCCTAATCACTGCTTGCCAAAGCTATACCCCTTAGGACTTGGAACAGGCAGAAATAGTGCCAGACACATTGTCAGAAACTAGCACCTTAGAACAATGAGACCATCTTTACAATTTAAAACTGAAAAAGGCCATGCCAAAGTAGGCCCATTGGCCCTGTACTTTTTCATGCTAAATAGTTCTTTGTTCCCATTTGCTATGGAAGGTTTATTTTTGTTGTTACTGTGTTCTCCTTACTTTTCATTCTAGCTAGTGTCATATCTCATGTGGATTAAGAGCTCCCAGAGGGTAGGAGGTTTGTTGTGTGTAATTCTCTGCATAAGACCTGAAACGAAGAGGGAGTTTCACAAATGCCTATAATAAATAGAGTGACCTATTGCTATATCCAGGTTCCAGAAACCATTTGGGTGTGGTTTTCTATCCAAATTCTCATCGCTGAGCCCCTACTATCACTGACCTTACACAGCTATTAACAAATGCAACACATGACAAGGGGAGAAATAAAAGAGACTTTGCTTTGGTAGTACAAGGGGTAAAGAAAGATGTTCTGTGAAGGGAGATGGGATCTTCCACTGTGGCCTGGCATATGTGGTGTTTAAAAAGTTCATTCACCCTGCCTTAGAAAGGGGGACATGAAACTCCTGGGGGCAACAGGCACCTGGGGAAGTGGGAGGGCATAGATTCAGGAAAGAAGTTTTGAGGCAAATGAGATAAAAAGGTAACCAGGGAAGGTATAGATCAGTGGTGAGCTACATAATCAGGGATGTGTTGAGGGAAGGGGGATGGCACTACCATAGGGCACTGTCCTCTCTGACACCTGTAAGAATTGTCGTTGTTCTTGGAGTGAGGCACAAGGGAAAAGGAGGCTCTGCAGGACAAACTCTGCAAGGCAATGGCAGAAACTGTCCAAAGGGGAGAACCTAGAATGTATGGATATCTTGGAAGTTTTAATAACATGAGGAATACACAGCATAGAAAGAGACTAGATAATTATGAAGGTTATGAACCAAATATTGAAGGTCTAGAGTAGAGAGAAAGAAAGGAAGGATAATACAGAGCGTGTGAGAAATCTTTTTTGAAAGGGATACAAAAAAGATGAAATTTTTAAAATAAATCAACAGGACTAGTTGAAATGGAGGAAAGAAGGAGGAATCTACTTGAATGATTGAGAGGAAAAAAGGTAAGAAGAATTAGATAACCATATAAAAGAAGAAAAGAAAAGGAACCAATAAGCAAAACCCCAAAGGGAAAGGAGTAACAAATGAAAAGAGGGTATCTGAGGCTAAGGGAAGAGAACCAAGAGGAAAAAGGCCATCTTTAAAAAAAAAAAAAAGATTAAGGTAAAGTAACTGAAGGAATGTAGTACTGTATTTACAATGGAAGGAAAAAAATCATAACTTTAAAAAAAGCATTAGAGACAGATGGAAGAAAATATAAACCTAACTCTCATTGTAAATGTGAATGGATTAAATAATCCAATAAAACAAAAAGTGTCAGATTGGAAAAGAAAACAAAACCCTAAAATCTGTTATTTACAAGAAACATATTTGAAAAACAAGGAAATACATAAAATTAAACTGAGGGAATGGGGAAAATGAACTAAGTATCAATTCAATCCAGAAAGCAAAAGTTACAATCATGCTATCTGACAAAACAAAAACAAACTTTCAAAATATATAAAGGGACAAATAAGGAAACGACCTTATATTCAAAGGAAGCATAAATAATAAGCCAATATTAGCATTAAATTTATATGCTCCAAATGCCTTACCATCTAAATTTATAAAGGAATTATTATCTGAGCTACAAGAAGATATAGTAACACAATAGTGCCGGAATACTTCAATATTCCTCTCAGTTTTAAATAAGTCCAATAGAAAGATAGGGCAGCTAGGCAGTACAGTGGATAGAGTGCCTAATCTGGAGTCAGATTGACTTATCTTCTTGAGTTCAAATCTGGCCTCAGACCCTTCCTACCTATGTGGCCCTAGATAAGTCACTTAATGCTGTTTGCCTCAGTTTATTTATCTGTAAAATAAGCTGGAGAAGGAAATGGCAAATTAGAATTGCAAAATATTCACAACCACATGAAAGAATACTACAAATCATTAATAACAAAAGAAATAAATATAAGTTAAAACACCCTAAGAATGTACCTCATATCTTGAAAATTGGCAAAAATAACAAAAAATGGCAATAGTCAATATTGAAGGGGTTGTGAAATGATAGGCACGATAATATATTGTTGGTGGAGCCGTAAAATAGTACAACCATTTTGGAAAATAGTTTGGATATGAAAATAAGAGATAAAATCCCCACAACACCAAAATATTTACAATAGCACTATTTCTGATAGGAAAGAATTAGAAACAAAGAGCCCATCAAATGGGAAAGATTAAACAGATTATGATACATGAACATAATGGACTATTACTGGAAGAAACAATGTGCATGATAAATACAGAGAAATGTGGAAAGATCTATATGAACTGATGGGCAGTAGAGTAAGCAGAGCCAAGAAAATAATATGCATGATAACTCCAACAACATAAATTGAAAAGAACAACTACATACCAAAAAATCAAAAGTAAATGTAACAAAATTAACAAAGATCCAGCAGGACTCAAATGAAGAGATTTGACAGGAGAGCCCCAATTTCACCACTTTGTGTAGCTAAGAGGTCCATAAGTGTTACAAATTGTATAGGTTTTCAGACTTTTTCAATGTATTAATCAGTTATGCTATTTTTTCCTCTCTAAAAAATTATTTTTTGTTTTATGATATGGCTCTCTAGGAGGAGGAGGGACGCTTGGGATAACTATGATGATGTAAAAAATAGAAGTTATCAATAAAAATTTATTTTGAAAAAAGAAAGTAAAGGAAATTTATTTAAAACAAAAAGTAAGGTGAATGATAATTAAAGCAAGTAGAAAGCATTCTCATCAACATTTTTTTCTCAAACTACCATCTCCTATGTCTCCAGAGACTACTCCATTTTCCACATATATTTTTTACTGCAACCAGAGAAAGATCATCATTTTATTCAAAGGAAGGTGCCAGGAACGTAAGCATTAAGGGTGATATTTCTCTTTCCGTTGGGGACGTAGGTTTTTAAACACTGAAATTAACAAGGAAGGAAGGAAAGAAAAGAAAAAAAAAACATTAAGAGCATATCATGTGCCAAGCATAAGGCTAAATACTTTACAAATATTATTTTATTTGATCTTCATAACAATCTGTGACATATAAAAAGTTTGAGAGACCTCATTTCTAGATAATTAATCTAGATTACTAATTATGGCTAGTGGATAATTAGTAAAAGGATGGTCATTTGGACTGCTTTCCTAAACCAAAGATGAATCATGGAGGCCTCTCAATGCTTATAAGCTCCTTGAAAGAGTGGGTATTCCCAACTGTAGCAATCAATTCTGATTGGTTAATAATTCATGAGAGAGTGGATATTATAATGAGAGGTGGACATACTCTAATGAAGAAGTGGGGAACATGATTTAGCCTTGGGCAATCAATACAATGGGATCTACCTCACCCCCACCTTGCCAGAATAGAATACAATGTGCCAAAATTAAGCTAGATTAGATTCTCTTTGTAAGGTTCTCTAGCTGTGTTGGGTAACAGTTCCACCTAGATAAGAAGGTCTAGGTGGGGCAAATTTTGGGACAAGGTCCCAAGGAGGTTCTAAAAAGGAAATAGAAAAGAATCTTAATCATCATGAATAATTTGCTATTAATATGAGAGAAATAATTATTTCTCTCAAACCTTGAAAATTAGGCACCATTATTATCCCCATTTCACAGTAGAGGCAGATAGAGGTTAAGTGACTTCCCCAAGGTCACAAAGCTAGTGAGTGTATTGGGCTACTGCCCAGCCTGGTTTCAACTGCTGGGAAAGATGCCCCACCCAGGTTCAGCTCATTACCTCTGATCTTATCACCATACTCCTAACTCCAGCCTAGACAAATACCACCTTCCCTCAATCTTCTCTCTTTTTGATTAGTGGCCTGGGAGGGTGGAGTACCAAACACCTCTCAGTGCCTTTCTTTATATTGTACCTGACAGAACTGGACTTTTCCACCTGCTCCACTCTGTACAGGCTGTTCTGACTGGTTTCAGGAACTGTCTTTTTATTAATTGTATCCCTAGTGCTTATCACAGTGTCTGGCACATAGGAGACCCTTAATAAATGTTTATTGGATTAGTTTTTCTTGAATTTGAGCCCAGGTCTCTATCCACTGAACAATCTTGCTGCTTCTAGCCCTGAAAAGAATGGTGTTGACTCCTCCCCATAATAGCAATAAGTTTTGATGTGAAGATTTCTTACCCTGCGTTCTCATTCAGAAGTCAAAGGAAAATCTAAATCTGAATCTTACCTACTTGCCACTATTATTACTTTTGTGGCCCTACCTAGCACCAGCAGGGAAACCTTCTGTCTCTATATTCATACTCTCCTCCTTCACCTACTCTGCCTCTCCCTCCTTGAAATTTCCCAAATCTCATGTCTCATATGATGCCCCTGGAAATACTGAAAATTTTCCAATCAGTATAGTCTATGCTGACAGGTAAAAACAATCTGCTTCTCCATACTTCATGTATCTTGGGACTTTTGAACAGCTCAAAGCAGCATTGAGAGGGTTAATCTCCACAACCCCCTGTTATATAATGAAAATATCTGCCTTAAGGATTTTGCAAATATTTCATAATAATGTATCCTCTGTTGATGTTTTTCACTGTTTTTTTTAAATAAATGCTTCTAGCACCAACACTATCTATAAATAACTTCGTCTAGGTACAGTACATACAAAAGCCTAAGAAATCATTTCACAAACAAATCATTATAAAAATGATATATTTACAAAACTATATATTTTGCTTTATTTTGTAGCTCTTTTATTTATTATAATTTGAGAAATAATGGTTCATGTAAAAGAAATTTGGTTATTTTACTTGGCTATAATTTCAATCGGAACCAGTAGTGAGACAGCACAGATTCAAGGAATAAACCAATCAATCGACATTTTTTGAGTGTCCACTCTGTGCCAAGCACTGTTCTAAACCAATATAATGTCACTGGCTCCAGTGTCCAGATTAAAAAGTCAATGGTCAAATCATATCTCAAGTATCTAAAATATTGGGTACAGTTCTGACATACTTTAAAATGACTTTGGCAAGCTTTTTTAATCCAAAAGAGGGTAACCAGGATGGTAAGGTTATTGCAGGCAGGACATTTAAAAGAACTGTGGGATACATAGCCTGAAAAGAAAGACTTCTGAGAAACAATAACTCTTTAAAAATTTGTCAGGCTCCTAAGACATCTGACACTAGAACATGATGAGAAATAAGGAAAACTTAGATGTTTTGCAGGAAGCAGCTCTTACTGACTTTGTGACACAGTCATCACTTGACCTTTTGATTTACTCTGTGTCTGTTTTCAGGAGTTTACAGTATAGCCTGATGTACAATACTTTCCCTAGGATAACAAACAGCACAACAAAAGTTGCCCAGATAACTAGACTCCCAAAAGCTACACAACTATGCCAAGAAAAAGTGGCGGGGTGAGGGGCGGGGAGGAGTATCACCTGGTATTTTTGTGCTCTATTCTTTTAACAGTCACATCTAGCCACAAAAGAAGAAGCTGTATCAGAAATGCCCATGTGGGATATCCTTGCATATTTTGTTGTTGTTTAGTCATTTTCTGTCATGTTCAGTTCTTCATGACTCTATTTGGGGTTTTCTTGGCAAAGATACTACAATGGTTTGCAGTTTCCTTCTCCAGTTTATTTAAAGCTTTGCTTTACAGAAGCAAACTGGGTTAAGTTCTTGCCCAGGGTCACATAGCTAGGAAGTGTCAAAGGCAAGATTTGAACTTAGGAAGATGAGTCTTCCTAACTCCAGGAGCAGCACTCTACTCACTGTTCCACCTAACCACCACCACCACCACCACCTCCACCACCACAAAGTGTAAATGGTTAGAGCCAGGAACTGATACCAGGCCCTCATAGTCTAAAAAATCAACAACAACAATAGTAACATTAAACTAATTGGGCCTAATTAGTTTACTAAATTAATTTAGTTTACTGATTAGTAAAAACTAATTTATGTTAACTAGTTAAATGATATTGGGGAGCACACTAGATGGGGGCTTGTGACCTATGGCAAGAGAATCCTCCACTCCTCAGGGTTACCCCTAGAGGCCTAAAGGGAGAAGTAACAGTGAGCTCTGTGGAACAAATCTTTTAGACTGAGTGGGAGCATGAGCCCAGAACCAATGTTAATATCAGATTCATTCCAATGTTCTATACTGAGGAATCTCTCTATGGAATTTTCAGTGTATTTAGTAATTAAAAGAAAATTAAAGATATCTTAAAGATAAAACAGTTGTGTCACAGAATGGATAGAGCATTGGACCCAGAGTCAGGAAGATCTCAATTAAAATTCTGCCTCAGACACTTACCAGCAGTGTGACCTTGGGCAAGTCACTTAACCCTGTTTGCCCCAGTGTCTCATCTGTAAAATGAGATGGAGAAGGAAATAGCATGGGGTCATGAAGGGTCAGAAACAAATGAATAATCCTACCACATGCCTTTCAATCCAATTTCTCGGGGCAGCCAGGTGGCACAGTGGATAGAGTGCTGAGCCTGGAGTCAGGAAGACTCATCTTTCTGAGTTCAAATCTGGCCTCAGATATTTAATGGCTGTGTGACCCTGGGCAAGTCATTTATCCCCATTGCCTTAGCTCTTCATCTGTAAAAGGAGCTGGAAAAGGAAGTGGTAAACCATTGCAGTATCTTTGCCAAGAAAACTCCAAATAGGTTCACAAAGGGTCAGACAAGACTGAAATGACACGACAAAAGATATATTAATTTCCCCCAAAACCACATAACCACAAGGGAGAAATGAGCTTAATGTGATTTTAAAATATTTATTATGCTCATTTCTATGACCTCTATGCCATTTCACTATACAACATAAAGAGACTTTGGAAAAAACGTACAATTCTAGCTCCTATTATAGCAATTTATTTTAAGCCTGGTAGATAGAAATTGAGGAAAACATTTGTCTAATAATAGCTGACATTTATGTAGTACTTTAAAGTTTACTAGGTACTTCGCATTCATTATCTTCTTTGCTCCTCAAAACCTCTCTGTGAGACAGGCAATGGAAGGAAATATTATCATCAGGTTTTTGTATGAGGAAACTGAGACCCAATGATGTTACTTGCTTATGATCACAAAGATACATCTTAGAAATTGAATATGAATTTAGGTCTCTTTTGATTCCAGGTCCAGTGGTACTAAAGGAGGAAGGACAGAAGGAAAGAAGAAAGGAAGGAAGGAAGGAAGGAAGGAAGGAAGGATGGAAGGGAGAAAGGGAGAGAGTCAGGAAGGGAGGGAGGGAAGGAAGCAAAGAAGGAAGAAATGAGGGAGGGAGGGAAGAAGAGAAGGAAAGAGGGGAAAAAGAAGAACATGATAGTTCATATTATAGAGTGCGTTAAGATTTCTAAAGCACATTTCATGCAATATTTCATTTTTTTTTCATAACAACCTTTTAAGGCAGCTATAAAATGATCCTCATCTTACAGATGAAAAGACTGAGACTCAAAATTTAGGTAAAACCAATCCCTATTAAAAAAAAAAATAGGAGTTCAGGTTCTAGTTTTGCAAGAAGTTGAGCAGTCTATGATCAATTAGCCCAGTTGTTTATATTAGGATCATCTACACGGTGTTCTGGCAATTTCCAAGAGTGTCTGTGTGATCATACAAATTGGCTGAATTTCCTTCCCTTAGCTTTATTTTTACTCCATGTTTGTTCATTCACTGCCTCCCTACCATTTTTAGGCGACTCTACATTCTCAAAGGTGATGCTAATGAACCACAAACTCTAGCAGGTCCTACTGCATTGGAAACACTTAAATGATAGGACAGTTATAAGACAATTATAATTACCTGTCACTGGAGAGTCAGCTAAATTTGGCTACATTTGGAAAGGCTTTTTTCCAGTTTGGCCTCAAAATGATGAATATTTTGGTGAGAGTAACTCTTGATAACTCTTGGAGTCACTTGGGTGGTACAGTGGATAGAAAGCTGAGTCTAGAGTCAGGAAGTCCTGAGTTTATATGCAGTTTCAGACAATAGCTATGGAACCCTGGGCCAGTCATTTAACCTGTTTGCCTAGGAACCAGCTAGGTAGCTCAGTGGATAGAATGCTGGACCTGGATTCATGAAGACCTGAGTTCAAATCTGACCTTACTTACCAGCTGTGTGATCTTGGGCAAGTCACAACTCTGTTTGCCTTAATCCACTAGAGAAGGAAACTGCAAAGCACTCCAGTATCTTTGGGAAAAAACCCTATGGACAATATGGTCTATCGGGTCACAAAGAGTCGGACATGACTGAACAACAAACTCTTGATAAAAGTCTACCAAGTATAAAGGTGTTTCTGTATCTATGTGGAGAGATTTCTCCTACAAATGAAATTTTGACTTCCTGAGGTATTGAAGTAGAAATTTTTGCAATGGAAGATGAAACATGTGTACAGAATATTCTGGTTTGGTATTTATCTCACACTTGAGGATTTACAATGCACTCTACATACATTATCTTATATGAGTTAGGTACTACAGATACTGTTACCCGTATTTTACAAATGAGGAAACAGGGGCAGAGAATTTAAATTGTCTTGTCCAGTATTACAGTTAAGTCTGCAAGGGAGATTTAAACGCGGGTTTTTCTGACTGAACTCAGCCTTCTATCTATATCATGATGCCTCACATTTATAAAATAATAAACAGAAGAAAGTTTACTACTTATAGAAGAGAGTTAGGGGAGGAGAAAGTATATTCGATGTAATGGTTGTCACTAACTAACTGTGATTTTGAATAAGTCAATAATCTTCCCTGGCTTGCTATTTATTATCTTCATTTTGTAGTTGAGGAAACTGAGGCAAAGGTTAAGTGGTATAACTAAGGTCACACAGCTAGTATAAATGTCTGAGACTAGATTTGAACTTGTGTTCCTGACTCCAATCCTAGTTCTCTATTCACTATATACTATAGCTATTATCTACATCTAAATGTAAATATATAGATCTATATCATCTATATCTATGTGTAGAAATACATACACAAATAGATGTCTATGGATAAATAAATTACTACATTTATTTTTAAAACTGCATTGATGTGCTACTAGCTGATTCTATTTCATTGATCAGGGTCCCCTGTTCAATCCTTTCTCCATGACACTACATAAACAAAACTGACACCAATTAATGAATGATGAAATTATAGTAAGATCATGATTATTTAAATGGTTATAATTATACAATAACAAGAAAAGGAAGCTAATACCTGTCAAAACCCGTCATTATAAATGAAGCCTTATGGATATTTATTGTCTAATTATTTATGGATATGGATATTTATTGTCTAACCAAGGGTGTCTAAAAACCTTAAGAGCATTGGACATGTACAGGCATTCAGTCAGAAGTTTTATACTTAAGCTTTTCAGATGCCATGATTCATGAAGCTTTTTTTCTGAGAATTCACCTGTTGTGAGTCATGTATCATATGAATATGGTCTCCATGGTTACTGTGTCGTGTGGGTTGAAAGTATAATTTGGGAAATGAAGGCTACACTAATTTTTCTTTTCAATAATGATGATACTTAACATATACAAAGAGCTTTCATATTCAGAAAGAATAATAGCCTCATCCTAATAGATACCTCCTCCTCTACACTATGACATAAATATTCTTGTCCCTATTAAATATGTGGGGGAAAGCAAAATCAAAGTTTCAAGTGACTTCCCCAGTCTTGGAAGGACATCATTATTAAAAATTAATATTTGAGAGCTACTTTTTTGTGTTATTTTCATTGCTTTGTTTTCTAATCCTTAAATATATATTTCTCTATTCTGATACTATTTATGAGAGGAAATCAGGTTACTCTGATGCTAAGTTAAGACTATAAAGGCAGCTCCAAAGGAAGATTTGCATTCTCTAGTTCCTATCTGAATTATGTGTAAAGAGCAGAGCCTTTTTTTTTCTTGTTTTTAGTAATAGAATGTGTCTGCTTAAAACAATTGATTCTTGTTTAGCATGTTTTATTTATGGTAAAAAAATTATTTTGAATGAACATAATAGCACATAAATCCATAAATTGGATAAGAGTTCATTCAAAAAGAGAGTTTCATTTTCAGAGGTTAATATTCCATAATACTAAAATTAGTTTATATCATTTGGTGTCAGAAAAATGCTATAAACCATCCATCTGCTATAAATAATAGATATTCCAATAATCAGCTGTGCAGCACACACAAGGCACTGGTGATAAAACTCAGATCTGAATGTCAAAATAATCCCATGTGATTTAGAGGGAGGAAAATTTTTAATTAAAGTAGCATTAGGGTTAATATCTTCTCTGTGGACCAATAACTAGAGAATGAAGAAAATCACACACATTCCAGTGGACCTAATGGCCCGTCCAGTAGGCAGCTGCAGTGCACATCCATACAGTCATTTTGTATTGTTGGCTAATCTTTAATAAGTGTCAAGAGTAAGCTATATGCTACACATGATTATAAGCATATTATTCCACATCTAGTGATGGCTAATCAATTGCTGATGCCCTACTAATTAAAACTTCCCAAATACTTAAATAGCTATTTCAAGGCACATAGACTTTTCTAAATTTAATGGATCTAAGGAATTGTCCTATGAAGCTCCTTCCCTCCTTCAATTATTAAGTTTAATCCTGCAAACATTTTTAAGCACCTACTGTATGTAAGGTTCACTTCTAGGAGACAAAGTACAGGAAGGGAGAAAAATAGTCCCTGCCCTGAAGCAGCTCACATTTCTTTTAACATGTGTGTAACTGGCTTGACTGATGATGGGATCATGAATATTTGTTGAGCTTGTTTCTGAAACTGCCTGCTGACATAGAATGAAGGAGTCCGGCTCTCCCCTTCAGAGCACGTGCAGAGAAGTTCCATGATAGGTTCCCAGCTGCATACTGCATACCTTTTGGATTGGCCCTAGGTGTGCATTCCTGCCAAAGCAAGGCTATCTCTCTTTTCTGCCTGCCTGCGTTCAAGTGGGGAATCAAGGACTGAAATAAACTTTCAGGTAGGGAAAGAATGCTAGCGCCAGCAGCCAAACTCTTCCCACCTGGGTCAGCACAACCACATTGCTTCGCTGTTGCTTCTGTCCCTGTTGTCAATTTATTCTTGCCTTAGATGAAGGAATATTGAAAATTAAACAGATTAGGCTGTGAACTTGTGATCTTAGAAAGTACAGGAGAGGCACAAGATGTTCAAGGACAGGAATCCATGCCAGAATTTGCTGCCAGCAAAGCTCGGAGGAACAACCTGTGGGGCACAGCTCCAAAGTGAATCTGAACAGCTGAGATACCATTTTCTGGAGTGACTTTGTCAAAGGAATGCCACCTTTGGAAGTAAATTTGGTGGGGCAAATATTTTGTAACAAAAGTTTTAAGTGTGAGTTCACTATTTTCTGGGGACTGAGGCAGTTGGGTACTATAGGCCCCCAGTTCAGGGGAACCCAACTGTTTGTACTTTCACTATATTGTCCCAGTAAATATCTCCTACATGATTTTTAGTATCCCTTCTAACCAAGGGTGTGCTGGTAAATGTTTAAAAAACAGGCTATCCAAAAAAGAAAAAAAATATATGCAACACACTTCCAGGTTTAATCCAGATTATTAACATTTTCTTAAATCTAAAGAATCTGCAAACTAATAAATCAGGCCCTGATTTTTAGTGATTACCAATTTCTGCAGTATAAACACTTAGACTGAAAATTTCACTATCAGGCTCTCACGCCGATAGAATCTGGCTCCAGCACACCCTTGATTCTAATTCTTAGAATCTAATCCTATTATCTGCTATTATCTGTTCAGACCATCTACCCTTTGAAAAATACACAATGGATATGATGTTATTAACAGTATGTTAAAGTATACAGAATCATTTCTCACAACAATGCTGTGAAGTAGATAGTACAGATATTATTATCTCCATTTTACAGGCAAAGAACTAAGTCTAAGATTAAATGATTTGCTTATTATATGTATAGAAGAAAAAATTTCAACCCTGCTTTCTTCATTCTAGATGCAGTATTCTTTTTGCAACACTGTGAGGTCTCCCAAGGATAATGAATTACACTGATTATTAATAGTCTTGATCTTGACTGTAATATGGGGCAAGGGATCATAGTGAAACTCATGGTCTATACCAAAATCAAAACTATAATCCTATTCTCAGGATCATCCATGATGAATGATAATCATAATCATAAGCAATGTCTGATCTATAAAGTATTTTCCTCATAATACTATGAGATTGATAGTCTCAGAGTGGTATCTCTTTTTTACAGATGGGGCATTAGCAGCTCAGAAAAGTCAATTGACTTGCTCACAGTCCCACAGCTAGTAAGTGGTAGCTTCAGGACTCTATACTAGGGTTCTAATTCCAGTATTCTTTACAACACATCATACTTCCTCACCTTCTTGTATAACCAACTTAGAGTGAATATTATATGTGCCTATTGTTATAAGATTGCATATAAACTATGCAAGTCTTTTGGAAATGAGAAATATTTTCCTGGTGTGAGTTAGGGTAATATGTGGTAAAATAATCACTCTGAGGAAGTGAGTGGAATTATTCTAATGAAGCCAATTCATGGAAAAGTATCATTCTTATGGAAAAGTCTTGACTGCTTTAATCCCTAACCCTGGAAGGTTTTTCCCAGGCTAAACAATACCAATTCCTTCTATTAATACTCGTGTTACATAGTTTTTAGTCACTTCAGCATTCTTAGTACCCTTCTCTAGAATACTTCCCTTCAGTATCAATTATCCTTCAAAAAAATGTGACTTCTCAAAAATGATCACGATTCTTGACAATAAGATATGAAGTAATGTGCTATACTAGCGGGAATTTGACATAATCCTAAACTGCTCTTGGGGATAAGATGGCAGCTCCAAAGTAAAGGTGGGCCAGATGTCAGAGAATTGGAAGAACTAGTTCAAGGGGGAAAAAACTGACTAAGATAATCTTGAAATAAGATTCCTGAGCTTTAGAACCAGATCATACTATAGGATAGGGATAAGGACTGGAGCTGTATTTTCATTAGTTGAACTCTTCTAGATGAGGAAACTATTTCTATCAAAGCAAGCAACTTCTAGTCTTAGAGAATTGCCAAAGCACTGAGATAATAAATGATTTGCCCAAGGCCACTCAGTTAACATACATCAAGAGTGGAACTCAACCCCAAGTCTTTCTGGCTTCAAAGTGGCATCTTCAGTCCATCTATCTATATCAACATCTTTATCTATATCATCTACATCTATATATCATCTATACCTATATAATCTATATCTATTTCATCTTTATATAGTGATATCAATCTGCTTCTCAACTATTCTATATATGTAATTTTAATGTTTGTAAAATCTAACTCTGTCCCTTAAATTCTCATAAGATCTTTCAAAACCCAACTACCATTTCTAGGTGAGCTATGAGAAAGCAGAAGGTAAATATGGGAATATGGAGTATTCTAGTCACAACAGTACAGGATATGGGAAGGTTCAAAACCTCAAGATACTGTCAGATGTTGTTTCAGGCATGTCTGACTCTTTGTGACCCTATTTTGGGGTTTTCTTGGCAAAGATACTGCAGTGGTTTACCATTTCCTTCTCCAACTCATTTTATAGATTAAGAAACTGAGGCAAACAGGGTTAAATGACTTGACCAGGTTCACACAGCTTGGAAATGTCTGAGGCCAGGTTTGAACTAATGAAGATGAGTCTTCCTAATTCCAAGCCCTGTACTCTATCCGCTATATCACCTACCTGCCCTACCACTCAGGTACTAGCCAGCAAATTGTATAATTGATGGATTAAACACAGAAAACAGAAGTCCAAGCTAGATGCAAGATTCAAAAGTTTGTCCCATGTTACTCCCATCTAAAGCTGGCACTTCTTTTCATGGTAAATAAGTAACTGACAGCCCTGTGCATAACACAAAGAAATGTACTAAGTGATACATGCTAACTTCATCATTACTTCCTGTTTCTATTTTTTATGTGCTTAATTTCTTGGGTTTTATTTTAGTTTTTGATCTATTGTTCCCATGAGGAAAGACTGCAAAAGAATAGAAAATGTCATACTCGGTATTTTTAGAACACACACAGAGAGAAATGAAAAGACATCAGCCACTGTTCAATCAATTAATCAATGAACAACTCTAATTAAGTGTTCCCTCTACTCTAGGCACTGTGCTAAGCACTGGAGATACAAAAGCAAAAGTGAAACAGCTCCTGCTCTGAAGGAATTTACTTAAAGAGACAGCATGTACATATATAAGGAAGGAAGGAAGAAAGGGAGGAGAGAAGGAAGGAAATAAGAAAAGGAGGAAGGGAAGAAGGAAAAAAGAGAAAGATGGAGGGAGGAAGAAAGAAAGAAAAGGAAGGAAGAAGGAAGAAAGGAAAGGAGGGAGGGAGGAAAGAAGTAAGGAAGGGAGGGAGAAAGGAAGGAAGGAAACAAAGAAGGAAAGAAGAGAGGGAAGATGAGAGAATAGAAAGGAGTGAGGGAGGAAGGAAACAAGTGCTACGCACTCTACAAATATTATCTTATTTCATCCCCATAACATTTCTGTGAGGTAGGTGCTATTATTGCCCCCATTTTACAATTAAGGAAACTGAGGTAGATAGCAGTTAAGTGACTTGCCCAGAGTCACACAGCCAATAAGTGTTTGAGGACAGGTTGAAATTCTGGCATTCCTGACTCCAGGCCCAGAGTTCTATCCATGGCACAATACAAGTATTATCTACCTATCATTTATCTATCTCTGTAGAGACATGTATAGATAGATGTGTATGAATAAGTAAATTGATACATCTGTTGTTTTTTTAAAAAACTGTTGTTAAAACAGTTGTTTTAAACCATTGTTGTAGATGCATATCGTTGGGTCATTTTCAGTTGTGTCCAACTCTTTGTGACCCCATTTGAAGTTTTCTTGGCAAAGATACTGGAATGGTTTTTCTTTTCCTTTTGCAGCTCACTTTACAGATGAAGAAACTAAGGCAAACAGGGTTAAGTGACTTGCTCAGGGTCAGGCAAAGTAAATGTCTGAGGCTGGATTTGAATTCAGGAATGAGTCTTACTGACACCACATCTAAAACTCTATCCATTGTACCACCTAGCTGCTCCTGTAGATGTATAGTTATCAGAAAAAGGGTGGCTACAATGTGATAATTTTACACCAGAAAAGTCCCTTTATAATAGCATTGTTATTATTATTGTTATATTGTTAGTGAAATCAAGTGTAAAGTAGAGGCAACTAGGTGGCATAGTGGATAGATCAGTGACCTTGAAGTTAGGAATATCTGAGATCATAGTACAACCTCAGACATTTATTAGCTGGGTGACCCTGCACAAGTCGCTCAATTACTATCTACTTTAGTTTCCTTGCCTATGAATTGGGGGTAATAGTAGCATCTCCATCTGGTGAAAATACAATGAAACAATATTTATAAAGTACTTTGCAAATCGTAAAGTACCATGAATGTTAGTTATTATTATTATTGTTAAAGTAATGAGATTCCCTTTAAATTATTCTCTCAAAGCTCCCACATATTACATTGTTCTAGATATCTTAGTTGGTGGGAGTATTCTCAACACTAGAAGATACTCACACTGAGAGTAAGTTCTCAGTTCTGGCCATCATCCCTATACTAGTCATTCCTCTTTTCACCATTTGACCCCTTACTGAAGCAGTTCAACTAAATACCGTCCTCTTCTCGAGTTTCTGATCATATCACACATATAATATCATAGTAGGATTGCCCCCTACTAAGCCTCCGCCTTGGATCATTCCCATCATCTGCTGCCTTTGTTCCTATACATATGCTGCTGAATGATGGTGGAGAAAGTCATACAACTTCTCTGACTAACATAAATTACAAATTTAGGTCACACAACCTCAACTACACCCTCACTGTTACTAGACAATCCTTCTACACCTCCCTTAGCAATTCACTGTTCCACTCTCTACAGTGGTTATTCCAAACCTTTTCATCCCTCCTCAAACCACCCATAGTTCCCCCAGCCCTACTCTCTCAGCTGAGAACATGGCCTCATCTTTTACAGAAAAATATTGAGGGCATTCTCTGTGAGCTCCTTCTTCTTGCCTCTTCCTCATTTCATGTCACTCAGATGCCTTCTGCCATGATCTCATCCTTCATCCATGTTACAAAGAGGTCACCTTATTCCTTGTCGAAGATAACCCCTATCCCTGAACAAGTGGTGCCTTTATACCCCATCTGCTCCAACAGATTGTCCCCTCTGTCATCCCCACTCTATCACTTATTTTCAATCTCTTCATGTCTACTGGCTTCTTCCCAATTACCTACAAGCATATCCATATCTCCCCCATCCTCAAAAAACCTCACCTAACCCTTCCATCCCTGCTGTCATCCTATCTCTTCTACCCTTTGTGGCTAAACTTTTTGAGAAGGCTGTTTACAATAGGTGCCTCCACTTTCCCTCCTCTCACTATCTTCTTAACCTCTTACAATCCAGCTTTAGGCCTCATTACATTATACCAAAACTGCTCTCTCCAAAGTTACCAGTGATTTCTTAATTTCCAAATCCAGTAGCCTTTTCTCAATCCTCATGCTCCTCAATCATCTGCACTTTGGCACTGTTGATCATCCTTTTCTCTCTGATACTTTGTTTTCTCTGGGTTTTCAGATACCTCTCTCTCCTGGTTCTCCTCTTATGTATCTGACCACACCTCAGTCTCCTTTCCTGGATCCTCATCCAGGTCCCTTTTAACTGTAGGTGTCCCACAAGGTTCTGACCTGGGTCCTCTTCTCCCTCTTTTTCACTTAATGATTTTATCAACTTCTATGGACTTAATTATTATCTCTATGCTGATGATTCTCAAATTTATTTATGCTGCCCTGACTTCTCTACTTGCTTCCAGTCTCACATCTCCAACTGTTTTTTAGATGTCTTGAACTGGATGCCTACTAGACATTTTAAATTCAACATGTCCAAAACTGAACTCATTATTTTTCCCTTTAAACCCTCATCCTGCTCTAAACTTCCCCATTATTGTTAAGGGCACCACCATCCTCCATGTCCCCCAGGCTCACAACCTAGGTGCTTTCCTCAGTTCCTCACTTTCTCTCACTTTCCATATCCAATTTATAGCAAGGCCACTAAATTTCACCTTTGCAACATCTCTCAATTATGCTCCCTTCTCACCTCTGTTGTGGCCTCCATTCTGGGACAGACCTTCATCACCTCATACTGTTGCAATAGCTGCTGGGGTGATGCATATGTATGTGTAGCAGGTAGGAGGGATGGAAAAGCACCCATATACAGTTTGTATTGCCAGTACTTTTTTTTCAGGATTAATCATTATACATAATTGAAGTAAAATGTTCTCTCTGAACAAGCAAAAGTTTCACCCTTTACATTTTTAAGCCACGGATCAATCTGTTTTCATCACATAATTTCCAGAGTTTACTGTATTAGCATAAATGTAAATGCAAACGTTATGACTTTGAAATAGAAGAAACAGATGGATTCCATGTGTTTATATCTAGACTATGTAAAACCTAGTACTTGGCACCCAAAGCAAGAGATCATGGGAAGAGTACAGGGAGATTTATGGGCCACTGTTGCTTCCTCTCTGAAAGTGTCCCTTTAAAATAACTCATAAGATGAGAAATGTCAATCCAGATGGTCTTTTCACCATTCTAGAAGTTAGTTGATCTTCCTTGTATTAGTAGGAAGATGATAGAATTGGATTTAGAGTGTGATTCAAGATGAAAAAAATGTCAGCAGAAATATGGTGTGCAAGATGAATGTGACATGGATTTTGAAAGATAAGCTTCTAAGGAATAGCATACATATAGAATGATGTAAATAAAAGAAGAAATTGATATATTGTCAAGTGAGTCTAGATAGTAAATTTACCATCTAATATCCAAAACCTCATGATAGAGTGGAAATGCAAAGTGTCCACTCTATATGTTAAAATCTGACTTACTAATAATCCCATGAAAAGGAAGCATTGAGCAAATATTAGCTTAGTGATTGATATTTTTCTGTGTCAGCTCCATTTTGAGGACAAATGGGGCTATAACTATCCTGTGACTCTGGGGGACCTTGTGCCATTTTGGGGTACCAGGCTTCTCCCTGGGCTTCTACCCTACATACCATTTACTCAAGAGTTAGGAAGAGAGATTTTAAGCTATTTTCTAAGCATTCAGTAATGTCCACTGTTACTCTGGTGTTTCTGGAGTAACAGGGATACTTTTGCATCCCCATATTATTGCCAGAAACTTTATTATCGTGCTAATTCGGTAGAGAGCAATGGGAGGAAAGGAATTCATCTAGTACCTGCAAGAATATTTTGTTTTTCTTTTTTAATTTTTTTAAAATTTACTTAGTTTGTTTTTAATTTGTGGAATAAAACAAGAATTTCCATAACATAGCATAATAAAAAAAATTGCACATGAAACTGCAAGTCTATTATGTACAACTTGTTCTTTTTAAATACATGAAGTTATCACGTACATTTCTTTTCCCCCTTTTTTTGCCAGCCCTTCCCCACCCTAGACATGGCCACCATTAGACACAAATATTTATATATATATGTAAAATCATTCTATACATACTTCTATTTATCAGTTCTTTCTCTGGAAGCAGATGGCACCTTCCTTCATATGTCCTTCGTAGTGAATATGGGTATTTATAATAGTCAAAATGACTGAGTCGCTCAAGTTGTTTTTAAAACAATATTACTATTACTGTATACAACATTCTCTTGGTTCTGCTCATTTAACTCTTCATTATTTCATGCAAGTCTTTCCATGTTTTTCTAAGTTTTTTGAGCTTATCATTTCTTATAGCACAATAGTATTCCATCACAATCATATAACCACAACTTGTTCAGCCATTCCCCAATTGATGGGCATTCCCATCAGGGTAGTTTCCAGAGAATTTGTGGAATTCTAAGTTTTAGTGGAAATCACCATCATTCTTAACATCAGTCTGACTAGTGAAATCAAATAGCCAAGCAATACTAAGATCTAATAGTTTCAGACCAAACCTGTGATGTAATGGTATAGGAAAACACTGGTGAGGAAAACTCGCTCTGCCAATGCAGAATGGCCTTTGCAAAGTAGTCTTGGAGAGTTAAAGCTTCTGGGGGCAATGCACAGTTCAGTAAATTACTGAGGGTCACACAGCCAGAGAACTCAAGCCCAGGTCTATCCAGAGAGCACACAAGCATTTCTACTATCATCCAGTCTTATCTAGCACAGGAGTGCTCAGAGTTTCAACATTTAATGGCAGGTGACTTTTCCAGATTGCCAGCTTGGTCAACAAGATGGTACACAGATTCATCCTAATTCCTAGTTTTGAGTTCAGAAGCATCTTACTGACAAGAGGCCGTATTTCAGCCAATGCAACAAGCTTAAGGGAACACCGTGTGATAAGCAGAGTTATATTCTCTCTCATATTAGATTTACAATAGAAGGAGTCAAGAGGGCCAAAGGCACATGTTATCATCAGTTGTGGCCTTACTGCAGACACTGTGAGCCCTACAGTTTGGAGGAGGATCAAATGTCATTTATCCAAGTTCTTTCTGAATTCTTTTTGCACTGGTTGACAATTTCACAACAGTCTTGCTAGAGACCTTACCTTCTTTTTCTTGGGTTGAACTTGCTCTCTTTCCTGTTCCTGTTGTACCCCTTCACGATGGTCTCCATCAGAACTGCCTCCGCTAGTACTTGGGCTGTTGTCAACTCTTTGCCCTTCAGTGACATCTTTGATGCTGGGCTGGGGGGCAGTTCACACAAGTAGCTGTCTTGTGCTGATCCCCAAAGAGGAGGAAGAGGAGGAGGAGGCAGGCAGAGGTGTCCACCGGCAATGGAGACCTGGACCCCCAAGTGCCCAGCTCTGCTCCCCCTCTCGCCCTTACTCCTCCCTCATTTGCTCTAGTCCTGCTCTGACTCCTGCAGCTCCCGCATCCTTCCACTCTGAATATTTTTTTTTCCTCTATAATCGACCAGTTCAACTGTCAATCAGCATCAGGCTGGGTTAGGGTTAGGGTTAGGGTTAGTGATACTGACACTGAATGATAGCTCAATCAACAAGTGGTGACGTTGGTAGAAATAGGGATTTGGAGTGGTCATCTCCTATGGCATTTTATGTACTCAATAATTATACCTGAGCCCACATTATTACAAAATTCTTGAATACACATCTGTAGTCAAGTATTATATGCCGAAGGAAAGCTCTGAATTTAGAATATAAAAATTAGCTAGGAAGGAATGTGTATAGCTTTTCGTCTTAGACAGATCCCAAATTGTCCAAGTGATTCCATAGGTTAAATAAATATAGCCCACTCTTTTCTGAAGAAATGAAGAGAAATACTATGGTAAATAAGTCTCAAAACTGAATAAAAAATTAAAACATGTTAAATAAGTTTGAATTTTTAAAAAATGCTAGTTCACTTTTCTTTGTCGTAAGAAAGGACTAGAACTGAGTTTGTTATGTACAAGCATGCTTAGAATGTTGCAAAGCTTTTTCCCATACACTGAGCTGAGTAGAATGGGCAAGATCAAGTCTCATATCAGTGACTCAGAGTGAAAAATCAAAGTGGATACAAAAAACAAACTGCCCAAATGAGATATGCCTAGTGAATAAGTCTATCAACATGCATATATTGAAAAGATTCTATAGATGGACAATAAATCAGACCCAGAATTGAGTTCAGAATTGGGAAATTGCAATAGTGTTACTACTCATTGTCAAAAAAGCACTTTCCTATAAATATGTGGTTCTATGTGATTGTAAATCATAGAATGCTATGTCCTGGGTGGAATCAAAATGATAAATAGAGGGAATGTACAATAGAAAGATCATTGGATTTGGAGTGAGAGGGAATCTGTGTTCAAATCTCATGTCTTTTGCATCCTTTATGACCTTAGGAAAGTTACTTAGACTATATGAACTTCATTTCTCATTAATATAAAAAGAAGTTTACTGTTTTCATTTGTTTGCTTGTTTTAGGCACTACATGATCATTGAGGTGCCCTTAGGGCTCTATAATATGAAATAGCCCAAAGAGCAATTGGATGATGTACATAGAATATAATATGCTACCAATCAAGACCTGTGATAGAGAAAAGATTTATAAAGCTTCTTTGGAGGTGTTGGGAAAAAACAATTAATAAGCACCTACCATATGCCAGGCACCACATTAAGCACTACACAAATATGTCATTTGATCGAGGTCTTGTAGGACCAGAGAAGGAGGAGAAATAGTCACGAGAGAGGACAAGTGGACAATGTGAGAACTACATTGAACCCCCCTCCAAAGTTATTAAAAGGAACCCATCAAGACTTTCAACACATTGAGTGGATTCTCTGTGGAGGATTAATATAAATATATGGACAAAAATTGCACAGGATAAGAAAGTGTAGAGAAGTTGTGTGGAGGGAGCATACATACTAATGAGATATATGTAAGCATCTGAGTATTGACATTGTAGAGCTATAGGATATCCAAGACTCCTTGGCATGATTTATGTAAGTGTCCTTGTGCCATATGGGGGAACAAGTAAAGTTAAAGTTGGGGAAGTTGTTTTCCTAGATACCTGACTCTGGATACTGCCAGGAGAAAGAATGGGACCCCACACTGACTATAACACCCTAGCAGAGTTTCAAGATGTGAAAATTCACTGAGCCAAGAGAATGCTAGTGGACCCGTTCACATCTGAAGGAAGCCAACAGGAAGTTAAGAGTGTGAAACCATGTGTTATCTATTACACAGACTTATTTCTGAAGGCAACTTAAGTAGACTGAAAATTCCTGTAGGAGCTCATCTCCGAATGAGCTACAGAACTTTATTAGCTGCTATAAGAACTTTCAAGAAGGTTGTCACCTTCTGATGTCCCTCTACAAATGCTAGGAGAGAAAACCATAAGGCAGTAAAGTAGTAGAGAAGAAATAGCACTGGATTTGAAGTCAGAAAATCTGGGTTCAAAACTTACTTCTGATCACAAAATTTCAGAGGTGGAAGGTAATCTAGACCATCCCCCATGAGAATCCTCAGTAAAACATTCCACAGATTGTGATCTAGCCTTTGTTTGAGATGTTCAAGGATGTTGGAATACAATCATAAATACTACCAGTGTTACTTTGATCATATCATTTATCCTCTCTTGCCCTGTTTCCTGATCCGTAAAGTAAAAGATGGTACTAAATGGACTCCAACTCCAAATCCCTGATTTTGTAAATCTACAATTAGAAAATAAGTCATAGGGACATTATTGAGAAAATCTAGGGCACTGGGAGTTATAAAACAGAGGAGAGGTCTTATCTGAGGCTGATTGAAACATCGTATGTACTTAGGCTATCAGAATATATACTCGGAGGACAAAGTCTCCAGAAAAGCTGAGTCAGTAGCAGCCAATAGGACTAGGACAGAGTGAACTATTTCCTTATATAAGGAATATATAGAAATTCTGGATATTTGGATATATGGAAATTCTTTCTACCCAGAGGCTTCCAGTTTCCCCACAGCCTATGGTAGCTTCACTTATGCTTCCAGAGGTAGAAATATGTTTGGTTTGGTTTGGTTTTATGGGTCATGTTGCTCACCAAGGAGACTTCAATAATTCTCTATAAGGTGAACAGTAGAGATTAAGGTCCAAAAATTCTAGATGGGGACCTAAATTAACTATGCATAGCCCTGATAAAAAGAATGGCAGAAGTCTTTCAAAATATAGGCAGGCCATGTTGTGGAAATTCACAATGTTTATAACCAAATACCAAATCTCTTTATAGTAGAGTGAGTTAGAAAGAGTTAGAAATTTGTCTAGACTTCCACTTCTGCCTTCAGATTTGATGTTGGCATTCACTTTTTTATCTGATGTTTGCTACCTCTGCAACTTTACACTGGCCATTATTCCCCCCACCTGGAATGGAGTTCTTCTTTATCTCTGTCTCTTAGAATTCTTAGCTTCCTTTAAGTCTCAGCTCATGTGGCTCTTCCTAGTCAATTTCAATTCAATAAACATTTACTAAGTGCCTGCTATGTACAAGGCACTGTGTTAAGTGCCTGGCATACAAAAAAAAATGAAGACAGTACCTGCCTTCAAGGAGCTTACAGTCTAATGGTATAAAAAAAACACACAAAAGGAAGTTGGAAAGGAGAGGAACACCAGGGAGCACCTGGCTTGGTGGCATCTGGTTTTGTGGAGTTCAAACCAAGTAGAGCCACAGATGGAAAGTGGAGGGTGAACTGGAAGTCCAGGTCCTGCCCTCTGTAAAGGAAAGCTTTTGGAGAATTTTAGTGCTCCACCTCTAGCCCTCCAATCAGACCAGAGAAGAGGCTGAAGGAATTGGGAAGGTATTGAGTATTGAAGGCTAAGTCAAATAGTATGGTGGATAAGATTTCAAGTGATCAGTTTATCCTAGGTTGACATTTTGTTCCATGGAGTTCAAACCAAAGCTGCAGATGAAAAGTAAAAGGTAGGCTTCCTAAAGGAAGCCTTTCCTTCATACCCCTGGTTTTGAATATTCATTTCCTTCTCAAACTAGCTTGTATTTCTTAATCTGTTTAAATATTGTAATCTCCCTAGCAAAATATCTGCCCTGAAAGGCAAAGGTTTTTTTTCCATTTTTTTCTTTGTAATCCCATCACTTTACATGTCTTAGAATGCCTTACACGTAGTAGGTCCTTAATAAATGCTTGTTGAATTGCATTGACTGAAATAAAGAATAAGTTACAGCACATATGCTCTCTGACTTGCAAGTTTTTAAAGTTCGGTGACATTTAATTGTTTTGGCTCAAAAGTCTTCCCACTGGAACCATAAGAAAATAAAAATAAACAAGATAATTTAAGTGATGTCAACAAGAGACTTTATCCTCAATGTTTTTTAATCGTCAACCAGAATTTGAAAGTAAGATTTGCCTCATGTGAATAGGATCAGTTGACATTATTTGTCCTAGAGTTTATGACATGCTACTAATGAGCACAAATGTTGAATTTTTAGCTTTCCTCTCTATCTGGATAGACTCTAACTTCTAATGTTTTGTCACCCATTTTTTACTTGACTTATCATTCAGACTGACAGCTATACAAAGGATGCAGTTAGACTCCAAGACTCATTTCCTACTACCATTTAGCTACGGGTAGTATAATCACATTTTTCCTTCCTTTCATTTCAGGAAGGAAGCTGAGAATTGGGCAAGGACTGACATCCCAGGCAGATGTGTTACCCAAAATAAGTTTCAGGTTCTCTAGAAGCCAAATTGGTATGTGGAGAGCACAGTGAGATAGATAGAATCACTTTTGCCACTGAGAGAGAAATGCTACGGTGAAAGTTGGCTTCATTGTAATTCATTCCTTCCCAAGTTAGGGGACTGGAAGGCTCCTGTCACTTCAGATAAGAAATATCTTTAAGTTGAAAAAAAAAAAACAGTGAAAATGAGAGGTTGTGAATTACTGAACAAAGCATATTTCCAAATTTTTATCAACCCCAAGGTCTTCCACACACTGCTGTTTTATACCCCCAATTGCAGCCTTCCCCATGTTACCCTTCATATTCCCTTTAGAAAGATGTTTAGAAAACCAACACTTTCCAAATGTAAATCATCTGAAATATTAAAGGGTTTTATGGTTATTTTATGGTCTCCAGATTAATATAGTTAAGATGTTTTTAATTTAAAATAAATTAATCTTTTCTTTTAAATAAAATGGATATGGAAAAAACATGACCCTGGAGATCTTTGTAAAATAATATTAATGTACATCTGTCAGAAATAGTTTAGATATAGTTTTGCTTGAATGTGTATGTTTGGAGGACAGGGAAGACAGCCAGTTTCAAGGCCTATCTCAAAAGAGATATGTGAATGTCAGCTCCACTGTATCACACTGCCTATTTCTGTGTAGAGCTCCCTATGTAGAAACTCCTTTCATCATTACAGTTTGCCAACTCAGCTACAATATGTAGTCTTGGAGGCCACTGAGAGGTTAAATGATTTGCCATAGCCACTCAACTAATATTTGTCATAGGCATGACAAACACAGGTCTTAATCACTCCAAGGTTGGCCCTCCATCCACTATGTTACACTGTCTCAGTTATTACTAATGTTACTAATTTGTTATTGTTGTTTAGTCATTTTAATTGTTTCCAACTCTTCTTGACCCTGTATGGGGTTTTCTTGGCAAAGATAGAGGAATGGCTTGCATTTCCTTCTCCAGCTCATTTTACAGATGAGAAAATGGAGGCAAGTAGGGTTAAGTCACTTGCCCAGGGTAGTGAGTATCCACAGCTAGTAAGTGTCTGAGGGTGGATTTGAACTCAGGTCTTTCTGACTCCAGGGCTGATACTCTATCCAGTGCACCACTTAGTTGCCATTGTTACTAACAATAATTCACAAAATGTAATCTAAGGTCTATGAACCAGAGGTAATCCTTGTAGAGTATGTTTTTGATAGGCCAACGTTTCTGATGTCTTGTTACTGAGACTGATTGTTTACTCGTGGTGTTTAATTTTTTAAATATTATTTTATTATAAGCAGGGGAAAGGGAAATAGAGAGACTTTTTCTCACTGTGTGAAAAAAATGTATAGTACCATAGAAGAGTGCTAGATTTATATTCAGAGAACATGGATTTGAATCCTACCTTTCCTTATGATCTAGGTAGTCTTAATCTCTCTGGGCCTCAGGTTCTTGCCTGTAAAATGATAGAGCTGGACTAGGTAGCTTCTAAGTCACTACCAGCACTATGTCTGTTACTATAATTCTGCTATTTTTGTTTTCTTTTGTGATTGTGATACCAGGAACTAGATGACATAAAATTGATTTTTGCCTTACTAGAGTATTCTGTAAACCAAAAAGTTTAAAGGACAAATGATTTACAATCCCAAAGCAGTAATTCACTAAACTGGATCCTAGTGACTTTAATAGATTTGCTGCTGGCTTCCAAAGCGCACCTTCTTGGACGTCTTCAAAGCACTAGTAACCAAATTCTCAATGTTCTGCAAAGTTTGGCTTATTTATGGACAGCCTGATTTTACAAATTCCAAGTGAGGCATAATCTGAGAAGCTTTGTTACTCAGTGAGATACTTGATTTTGCACACTGGATCTCAAGATGACAGGTTAGGTTGCTCAGCTGGTCATGCATCTATGAATCTACCAACATTACTAAAAAATCTTTTCAGCCTGACATATTTGTTTTTTATACATTTTGGATCAGTGATCAGGAGTACTAATGGAAGATGAGAGCCTCCCAAATATAAGACAATCCAAGTACAAGAAACATTTCTTAAGCAGCTACAACACATGCCAAATTGTTCTAGGTGTCAAGAGAGATACAGGATTTGGGTTGGCCATAGTATAAAGTGTAAGATACTAACACAGATTGTTATAATACACTATATTAGTGAATTAGACAATATAATGCACATCATAAATGTAAATCAACCCAAACAAAAAGTTAAGTGCCTACTCTGTAAAAAGCACTGCAACCAAAAAAAAAGTGCTGTATAATGTTTGATGGAGTAGGTGAAGACCCATGGGAAATAGCATAGATTTAGAGCTACAGAGACCTTAAAGACATATACTCCAAGGTTTCTTAAACTTTTCCACACACTACCCCTTCAGCTCTTCTTAAACTGTGGGTCACGACCCCATATGGGATGGAGACCCATAGTTTAAGAAATGCTGCCCAAGGACATTAAATAATTTGCCCCACTTAGGTAATTGAAAAGTGACACAATGTAGTAAAGTGCTTAAACCATATACAAATGCAGGCTTTTGTGTCCAAATTCAGCATTTTTTTTCAATTGCCTGAGTTTCCCTAAGGAGTTGTCACTGATAAAGTACTTCAACAAGAATAAAGGAAAGATATTATATTCACAGAAAATAGACTGAAAAAATATATAGAGGTATGAAAGAACAGAACACATTCAAGAAATTGAGAGCAGTTCACTATGACTCAAGTAGGGAGTTATTTGAAGAAAGCCCTATGAGACAAGGCTGGAAAGAAGATAGCACCATGTTGTTGAGGACTTTGAATATAAGTTAGAGGAATTCAAAATTTGTTTGGTAAATAATAGGAAATGATCCACTGAATATTTTTAAGTAGAGGAAGGAAATGTAGGTCCATTCATAAGAATTATTATCCTTAAAGTAATATGTAGGATGGATTGAAAAAGAGAGACTAGAGGCAAGAATATCTATGCAAAGACTATTGCACTAATCCAGAGAAATAATAATGAAAGGCTATAGTAAGATGCCAGCCACAGAAAAAGAGAAGTGTGGATAATTTTGAGAAATGTTGTGCAGTGGAAACTGATAAGACTTTGTAATAATGGGATAGAAAAAGTGAAGAGAAGGAAAGAGTCAAAGATAACCTCAAGATTACAAACATGACCGAAGGGGTGAATGGTGATATCATGGAGAGAAATTGTGGTGTCAGAAAGAAGAGAGGCTTACTTGGGAAAGATAATCTGCTCTGTCATAGAAATGAGAACTTCGAAGTAGCATTAGGAAATATAAGTGAAGATGAGCTGTAGGCAGTTAGAGGAACAAGTCCATAGCTCAGAGAAGAGTTTAAAACTGGAGATTTAGATTTAGGCATCATCTACATAGAATTGAAACAAAAGCAGAGAGAGACAGAGAGAGAGAGACAGAGAGAAAGAGAGAGAGAGAGAGAGAGAGAGCAAAGACAGATCTTTGTGAAACACCCATATTAATTAATTTGGAAGAGAAAAGGAGTGAACAAAGGAAATAGCAAAGGAGTATCAGAGAAGTAAGAATCTTATTTTATTTATGGTCTAGCTGAAAACTTTTGTCTTTTAGTTCAGTAGACTTAACTTTTGCTGACATTACCTCATGGGTAAATGCCATAATCAGTCATCAGCACTTTATGATTCCCTTTTGGATGCTGATTATCTTTATTGCATATGGGAGTGAATTTATTAGCTTGGCCTACTTACTACTAAGCAAGGGTCTGCTTCCATCTAAAGGTGGGGGAAGGGTAAAAGTCAGTTAATTATAGTTTAATTGGCTTAGCAACAGCTTACTTTATATTTAAGTTGATATTTTAAAGTAAAAGTGTATTACATAATTATATAGAATTTTTCACAATGAAAATAACTAGAAAGATTTTTTCCCCAGTAGACAAAGTTTAAGTAGTCTCTATAATATCTCATTTCAAACATCAGTCATCTTCAACCTGCGAGCCAATAACTCTTTACTGGATTCCCTGTACCTACTCAGTTGCTGATCCTTCCTAAATGTTTCTAGTTGCCTCTCATGCATCAGCCTGATCATTTTACTCTTCTCCAAACCTAAAATGCCTTTTCCTACAACACTTATTTTTTCAGGTCATTTGTCACTGCAATTACATATGTCACTGCCATCTTTGAAAAGGTGAGTTAGGCCTGTCAATTCAACTTAGATGAACTTAAGAAGCACTAATTAAACACTTGTAATCCAAACTCCAAAGTCCTTTGGTGTGAGACTATTTCCTCATTGGTAGAGATTAATGATGCACCTGAGTGCTGAGGATAGAAAGCTGGCAAGAGTAAGACAAAAGAGAGATTATTCTTTTCAACCTCTTCAGGCTTTCTTCTTCTGGCTTCCAGGTTCAAGACAGAAGATGCATGATTCCACATTCTCTATTCAGGCAATGAAGGGGGAAAAGACTCTGGGAAGAAGTCAATATGAGAGAATCTGACAATCTTCATTATGTTCCTATCCACAACTTGCTAAAATAGAGACTTCAGGGAATTTCTCCTTGGGTGGGACTCTCCTTTGGTTGAACTGAGTTAGTTCCTTTGCTCTATATTGTCTCATATATACATATATAAACATATGTATGTGTATATATATATATGTACATATATATTCACACATACACACTTATTCTCCTATGTATACTTTCTCTTATCTTTGTTCAGCTCTTGATCTGGATAAATGGATTTCTTTGCTACTTGATATATATGTCTATTTTGGACCTTGTATTTGGTGGAAAGGGTGTCAAGATTTGGATGTAAAGCTTGGGTTCTCCTTTCCCATTAATGAATAGCGATTAAAAGTTTAGCTCGAAACTGCTAACTACATCCCCACAACTGATATTTAAGGAGGCTAATAGATATAATTCCACCTATCATCCCTCTCTCTGAAGAGAGTAGAGCTATTACCTCTGGACCCAACCTTCTGCTTCCCTTTCTGGCAGGAATTAAAGTTTCTCTTGAAGAAGCATAGGGGAATAAGAAGCTAGAGGAAGAAAGAGCATCTACCCTCAAGGAGCTTTCTATTCATACATTTTCTATGTATTTTTTTTACTTTTTTCTCTTTTAATACAAAAAAGATGTGATTAGAATATTGAAAAAGTGGGATGATAGTAAAAGGTTATTCATTTCATTAAAATCTATAAAGAATCCTGAACTTTGTTACTATTGCCCAAGAAGATTCTTGAAGAAGGAAACCATTAAACTTTGATTCTTCCAAAGAAAGAATGGAGATAACTTGGTAAGTGGGAGAGATCTGATTGTATTAAGCATGGGAAATAATCAAAGAAAGGCTTAGAGTTCAGAGTTGAAGAAAAAGACCAGTGGAGAGAGAGAGGTCATTTGATTTGATGGGAGGGAATAGGAAATGAAGACCTCACATCACACCCTAGTCAGTTTTATTACAGTTGGTACATGAATCTTTATTCTCTCATTGACCAAATGGAGATACAAATACCCAGGTTTTCTGCCTCACAAGCTACTGTGAGGACTGAATAAGATGCTACAATATACTAATACTTGATTGAATCCCTGAGACCATCAATGTGAGTTTCCCTCTAACTATGCAGACCAAAATTCATCCATACTTGCCCATCCTGTTTGATTATCTTGCATGTCTTCCCATACACTTGTGAGAGATGATCTCTCAGAAGTGAAGCCTCTTCAAAGGGTTAATAGTTCTCACAAAGGGCAGCAATTAGTAGATCACTGGTCATTTGGAGAGAGAGAGATAAGGTCAGAAGCCAGATAGTAAGAAGAGTGGGAAGAGAGAAATTGGAGGCACCTGTTGCAGATGGCCTTCTCAAGGAATTTAGTTGTATTGTTGAAACACACTCCCTTCTGACCTTGTCAAAACCCCCTCAGACTCTGTTTTTAAGTACATAGCAGAAAGAATAGAATAGCCCTACCCCCAACCTAAAACCCTTCCAAGACTTCCCACCTTTTCTTGTCTCTGGAAACTTGTGTACTCAGTTGCTGGGAAAGATTCTGTGAATAGATTGTGCCTCCTGAAGCCCAGTCAATGGGATGGGGGAAGGGGGTTTGGGAGGAGGAACTGGCATTAGGGTATAAATATGCCTTGCTTTCTGTGCCGTGCTTATCCTCCCTGGTCGGTGCCATTAGGGTGACTAGGGGCAGTACTCTTTCTCATGAGAAAGCAATAAACTCCCTTCTGCTTTCAAGGTAACTAAGTCTTTGTTTTGAGTTTGAGTAGTGGTCTCTGTCCCACACACACTTGACTCAGGGATCCAGTTAATGCACTCAGAACTTTCCTTGTATATTCTAGACATTTTATGGAAATATATGAAGGATATAGGTTATCTACTAGTTATTATTCACACTAGATGACCAGTCTTTTTTTTAATCATATGTCTCTCATCTAGAATGTTTTGATAATTTTTTCCTTCATAATTCCTTGTATGTAACAAATTGCAACCTGCTCATGTCCACCGTATGCCTCTCTCTATTTGCCCCTTGGGTAATCCTCAACTTCATTTCTCCAGAGACTAGAATATTCCATGACTCACAGACATTAACATTATCAGAAGTATACTAGTGTGTTAAAAGAACCTTTGTTTCAGGGACATTATTTGGTTCAGCAACAAAAGTGTACAATTCCTCAAATACAATTAAAATCACATCAGTCTTCTTGTTCAATTTAAGGACAAACTTATTTCCTCTTTTCCTTCCCTGTCCAAGATTTACGTAGGGATGAACTAACTTTGTAGGTAGTGCATCCAACTGAACAGTATCAAAATCTACATAATAGCCATCCTTTGTGTAATGGTTTGTTTGTTTGTTTTGTTCTTTTTGTATAGTTAAACTAAACTGCTTTGCTTCATGATGGATCTCACTTTACAGACTCTACTTTGCCCTGGTGTGTGAATAATTCAGCAAAATATCATTTGTGAACAAGGATATCTGAAAGATCTCACTATGCAAAAGGAATCCCTTCCCAGAGTGGAATGTGTGCCCCCATCCATGACAGTGGCAAACACATTTGGTAAGCACATTTGTTTTATACCTTACATAATATCGATAATCAGACAGTCATTAACATCAAACAAATTTATTTCTATTGTGAACATCATATAAAGAACACTTGTATTAAAAATGAATGAAAAAGCTTTAGCTATGTGTCAGTAACTATTAAACAATGGAAATATAAATGCATAAGCAAAGACAAGGGCAGCTAGGTGACACAGTGGATAAAGCCTGGGCTTGGAATCAGGAAGATTCATCTTTATGAGTTCAGATCAGGCCTCAGACACTTATTTGCTGTGTGACCCTGGCAAATCACTTAACCTCATTTGCCTTAGTTCCCCATCTATAAAATGAGTTGGAGAAAGAAATGACAAACTATTCCAATATTTTTGCCAAGAAAACTCCAAATAAGGTCATGAAGAGTCAGACACAACTGAACAACAACAAAACAAAAGCAGTTTAGCCCTCAAGGAGCTCACACATTCTCTCTCTCTCTCTCTCTCTCTCTCTCTCTCTCTCTCTCTCTCTCTCTCCCTCCAATGTATATATTGGATTTCTGGGGGCAAAGCCAAGATGTTGGAGCAGAGGAAGCGCTCAGCCAACCTTTCTTGACATTTCCTTCAAAACAACCTTTAAAAAAATCTTAAATCAAAATCAGAAGTGGAAGAGCCAATAAAAGACCAGAGTGAGACATTTTTCTAGACCAAGACAACAGGTTGGAAGGAGATATCTGTGACACAGGAGTCGAGACTAGAGACCATGGATGCCATACCACTGATGGGACTAGGTGGTGACAACAGAAGTAGTAGCAGTTTTGGGAGCTCTCAAGCTAGAAACAATAAGGTGACCTGGCAATTAGACAAAAAGAGATTACAAAAGATCTCTGTGCTATCACTGGACACAAGACAGGAAGCTATTTTGCACCTGAATTACCTATAGCTACTTCTGGGTCACATTTCAAAGTTATCAAAGAGCACTTTCAGTCAAGAGTGAGCAGGGGCCTTGAGGAGCAATATTGCTTCTGGTCCCAAGGGAGCAGGGGCTATGAGAATCAATATCAATTACAATCCTAAGATATCAAGGGCCCTTCCTGGGTAAGGAGTAGGGTCATACCCCTTAGAAGCACAAAAAACTTCCAAACTCCCAGAACTAGCTCTTAAAACAGCAGTATGAAAAACCCTAAAGCTTGGAACAGTAACCTGCCCCCAAACTAGGAATAGAGCCCCATTTTAACATAAAATAAAAGTCAAGAAATAGGTTTGGAAAATGAGCAAACAAAACAACAGCAAAAATAATATGATCACAAAAATCTAATATGGTGACAAGAAGATCAAAATGCAAACTCAGAAGAAGACAATGAAATCAAAATAGCTACAAGCAAAGCCTCTAAAAATGTGTGAACTGGACACAAGCCCAACAAGAATTCTTGGAAGAGTTTTTAAAATGCTTTTCAATATTAAATAAGATTTATAGAGAAAAAAATTGGATAAACAAATGAGAACAAGGAGAACATGGTAACATAGTATAGGTGGGGCAGGCAATGCTTGAACCTCATTCCCCTCTGAATTGGTTTAAAGATGGATACACACACACAATATATCTATGTATGTATGTATGTATGTATGTATGTATATGCACACAATTGGGTATAAAATCTCTCTTACCCAGCAGGGAAGTAGGAGGGGAAGGGGATGAGAGAAAGGGGAGAGCAGATAAAGGAAGGCAGTGGTCAGGAGCAAAATATATTTTAGAAAATGGAGATGATAACAAGGGAGAAAGAAAGAAGGATAAAGTGTAGAAAACAGGATGGAGGTACATGCCAAGATAGTAATTGTAACTGTGAATTTGAGTGGGATTAAGTTACCCATAAAACAGAAGCAAATAGCAGACTGATTAGAAACCAGAATCCAATAATATATTGTCTTCAAGAAACACACTTGAAATAGAAAGACACAACACATAAAGTTCAAATAAGGGGCTAGAGCAGAATCTATTATGCTTCAACTCAATTAAAAAAAGGCAGGAGTAGCGATCATCACCTCAGACAAAACAAAAGCAAAAATAGACCTAATTAAAAGTGATAATCAAGGAAACTACTTTTTGCTTAAAGGCACTATAGACAATGAAGTAATGTCAACACCATACTTGTGCACCCAGTGGCTTAGTATTTAAATTCTTAAAGGAAAAATTAAAAGTTAAATAAGAGGAATTAGTAAAATTATACTAGTGGTGAACTTCCATTTTCTCCTTTCAGAGTTAGATAAATCTAATCATAAAATAAACAAGAAAGAAGATAAAGAGATGAACAGAATCTTAGAAAAGTTAGACATAATAAACCTCAGAGAAGAATGGGAATAGAAAGGAATATACCTTTTTCTCAGAGGTATGTGGCACCTTCACAAAAATTGACCATGTATTGGGGCACAAAAACCTGACAACCAAATGCAGGAGAGCAGAAATATTAAATGCACACTATTCAGATAATAATGAAACCTAAAAATATATTCAGTAAAGGACCATGGAAGAAGAAATTAAAAATTAATTTGAAAGTAAATGACCTAATCCTAAATAATTAGTATGTCAGAGAATAAATCATAGAAACAATGAACAATTTCATTAAAGAGAATGACAACAATTAGACAACATACAAGAATTTGTGGAATGAAGCCAAAGTAGTACTTAAATGAAAATTTATATCTCTAAAAGTGCACATCAATAAAAGAGAGGAAAAGCAGAACAATGAGTTGGGCATGCAGCTAAATAAAAAACAAAACAAAACAAAACTAGAAAAACTAGAACCAGAACTAGAAAAAGAACAAACTAAAAACCCCCAATTAAACATGAAATTGAAAATCCTAAAAATTAGAGGACAGCTTGGTGGTGCCATGGAGAGCAGCAGGCCTGGAGTTAGGAGGATCTGAGTTCAAATCTAGCCTCAGACCAGACACTTGACACTTACTAGCTGTATGACCCTGGACAAGTCACTTAATCTTAACTGCCTCACCCCCAAAGACAAGAAAAAGAAAGAAAGAAAATGAAAATCCTAAAAATCAAAGAAGAGATTAATAAATTGAGAGGTAAAAAAATCCACTGAACTAATAAATAAAACTAGAAGCTGGTTATATGAAAAAAATAAAAAGAAACTATTGGTTAATTTGATTTTAAAAGAGAGAAAAAGGAAACTAAATTACACTATCAAAAATGAAAAAGGTGATTGCACCATCACTGAAGATGAAATTAAAACAATTATTAAGAATTATTTTTCCCAATTATTTGCCAATAAAAATGATAATTTAAGTGAAACAAATGAATATTTACAAAAAATAGGAATTGCCCAGATTAATAGAAGAAATAGAATACATAAATAACTTTAGCCTAGCAAAAGAAATTGAATAAGCTATAAATGAGTTCCCTAAGAAAAAATCCCCAAGATCAAACAGATTTACAAGTGAATTCAACCAAACATTTAAGGAACAATTAATCCCAACATTATATAAGCTATTTAAAAATATTGATAAAGAGTTCCACCAAATTCCTTTTAAGACACAAATATGATTTTAATATCTAAACCAGGGAGAGACAAAACATAGAAAGACAACTATAGATCACTTTCTTTAATGAATATTGCTGCAAAAAATTTAAATAAAAACTAGCGAATAGGTTATTTTGACTATTATAAACACCCAAATTAACTATAAAGGACATATGAAGAAAGACACTATCTGCATCCAAATAAAAAACTATAAATAGAAGTATGTATATAACAATTTTACATACATATACATATATACATACAAATATATACGTATGTATATGTAGATGTGTGTGTGTATATTTGTGTCAAATGGTAGCCATCTCTAGGATGGGGGCAAGAAAAAAATGAAATTTACATGATAATTTTGTTGTATATTTGAAAGGAATAGCAAGTTGTGCATAGCAGATTTGCAGCTTCATGTGCAAGCATCTTTTTTTTAGTGTGCTATGATATGGAAATGCTTGGTTTCTTTCCATAAATTAAAAATAAAGTTTTAAAAAGATAAAATACTAGGTGGGAGATCATAGCAACAGATAACAAGGATCATACACAATCACCAGGTGGGATTTATACTAGGAATACAGGTCTGATTCAATATTTGGAAAACCATAAGCATAACTGACCATATCAGTCTAGAAGTACAGCAGTCTTGGTGTGTTTCTTATCCTATTCCAACATGATTTCAATTTATTTAGTTATTTCTGAAAGTTTTTTATCCCATGTAGTTTGGAGATTATGAGTATTTGCTATGGTGATAGCTATTTAAAACACTGTTAGTTAATTTTTATGGAATAATACATAGTATAGGAAATTGTGTTTAATAATTCTTCCTGGAAGGATGCTTCTCATACAATTCATTTCTTGAATTATCAAAAGCACTTGTATTTGTAGAATGGAGATTTGTGGTCTGTTAATTAAGAAAGGATAGAAAAATTCTAGTATTTAATTATAACCACTTGATTGGGTCTGTTTAGGTATTTTTTAGGTATCTAATGTAATTTTTGCAATTTGAAGTGATATGTTGTGTAATTTCTACCATTTCATTGCATAGTCTACATTAGTCAGTAAGACTGATCTCCCAATCCTTTCTGTAACAATAACTGAATCCTGAATCACTATTATGCACTCATCTATAACTTATCTGCATGACTTAGCCATTTGTTCAGTGCACCTAAGATGACATATTGGTGAATAATTTCATGTGGATATTGCCAATTAGCAACCTTTTCATTCTATTATTGTACATCAGTCATTTCACAGGCTACATCTAGAGACAAATCAGTTTTGGTAACAACTTACAAACCCAGTTGTATATATGTTGTTAGTCTTTACTACTGCTTTGTAAAATAAGATTTTCCCCCAAGATTACTGCTGTCAAATTGTACATTAGTTATCATATGACCTGAGAAAAACTAGTATTTTTTTTTCATTTTGACAAGTAAATGTTTATCTTTCTATCATTTCCTTGGATTGTTGAGATCTGTGACACATTAACATTGTATAATTTTGCATTTTCTAGATCTTTCATCATTAACTTTACCATGTCAAAAGTTTATGTTAAGGCTAGTAATTAATGCATATTCATCATTGTAAAATTGTCCTTCCCATTAAGCTTTGACTTCAGGATGCCAGTTAGTCTTTTAACATACATAGCCTTAGCTCTCTCCTTTTTCAGTGTTATGCTAAAAGTAAATTTCCTGGAAATGACCAAGGTGTTTATACATATTACTTTCATCCATTGGTTCCATTTGACCTCCTCATTTAAGCACAAAATCTTAAGACTGTCTTTTTCCTCAGTGTTCATTAAGAATTTTATTTTTATTGATTCCAAAGGACATTCTTATATGATTGGAAAAACTGTCTATGAGATGAAATAGGATCTGATGTCTTTTTTTAGTGCAATAATATGACTTGATGTCACCCATTAACATCGGATGATTAATATGATATTCTGGTATGATTATCTCTTTGACTTGAAAGCCATACTCATTTCTATTAAAGAGTGAGGATGAGGAGTTTAAGGCTCAGCAGGACCATAACAACCTTAAATTGTCTCTCTGGAACATGCTCCACTTTATACAAATTGTTTTTTATATTGTTCTGTTGGTAGCATGTTTTAGCTAGAAAACAGTTTTCCCTGTGACTACCAAATATTCTATCATCTTCACTTTGTTTTTATCTATTTTATATATTTATAGTACATGACTAAACTATGAATACAAAACCAAATGAAAGGTTTTGTGACAATCAACAAAGGTAGTATGTGATGATGCATTTGGATTGCTTATTCAATGATTACCTAATTGAAAGTGAATTGCTGGGGCAGCTAGGTGGCGCAATGGATAGAGCACTGGCCCCGAAGTCAGAAGAACCTGAGTTCAAATCTGGCCTCAGACCAAACACTTGACACATTCACTAGCTGTGTGACCTTGGGCAAGTCACTTAATGCAAATTGCCTAAAAAAAAAAAATGGATTGCTCTTTATAGCCTTGGAACATTTTGGAATACTCTTTATATTTATTAGCCAATATATTATTTTCTAATAAGGATTAATTGATTTTTGTGTAATACAAACTATGTGCTTTGTATGAATGAATAAATAAATGAATGGGAAAACAATTTATTAAGCACTTAATTTATTCACAATTCTATGTTAAATGCTAGAAATGTTAATAGAAAAAGTGAGACACTCCCAGCTTTCAAGGAGCTCACACTCTAATTTTAGTAGTCAACATATGAGTTCAGCAGCAGGTAGTTGGAAAGTCCTAGAAATACTAAGGTTACTTTTTCAGGGAAAATGGCAAGGTTAAGGGTCTTTAGTGTGTATAAAATACAGCATGTAATTAGCCTAGATTTGGAGAAGTTGCTGGTTTTCTCAATTTGGGAGGCAATAAATATGTAAATTCCTCTATTGAGAAAGATGGGATAAGGCTTACATCAGAGAAGAAGCTAGTAAAGTGCTTTGTTGTAATTGATGTGCCACAATTGATGTGCATTTAAGACAATAATTATGAATGTTGACTGACCCATCCAATTTTTAAATTTTTCAGAAAAGATAAAATCATAGCCATCTCCCTTGACAACATTTAACACAGTGGCTAGCGCATAGCAAACACTTAATAAATATTTGTTGAGGACTTGACAAAGCTATTGTCATTCAGTGTATTAATTGTATGCAAGTTTTCTGCTTCACATTCATCAAACTTCGTATTATTGTGTTGGTATTCTTTCAACCATACAAACAACTAGAAAATTTCAACATCTTCCTTCTTTGGAAATTCTCTCTCTCTGTCTCTCTGTCTCTCTCTGTCTCTCTCTGTCTCTCTCTCTTTCCCCTCTTGCCCCATAATAGTTTTCTTTTAACTAATGTTGAGTAGTTTATTCTTTGTTCTACTTTGACTCATATACCTTGCTTTTTGGGATTTCAATTATTGATTATAGATAAAAAGATTTGTTTTCTAAATTCCATTCTTTATTTTTCTTTTTTGTTGCCTTCAATTGGGTGATTAGGTATTTAAGTTTTCTATTGAACATGTTGGCTAGGTATTGGTGTGATGTTCCAGTTATTTTTTATTCATTTTCAATATTTTTGAAATCACTTTCTTCCACGGTGATATTTGATTCCTCTCTCTAGATTCTTAGATAACACCATCCTTTCTAAAATGATCCCAACCATAGCAAAAATATTTTTTAAGTTAATATTTATAGTTTAGTAATTTGTTATCTGTCAGTCTGCGAAAGATAGTAAGCTTATGATGCATACTTCTAACTACTAGGTCACATCTTGCTAACTATTCTACCAATTGTTTATGGCTTGCAGTGATGTACTATACTTTCTCTATCATTTCCTTTACAAAATTTGCATTGTTTACTAAATATGGTCCCCTGAAGAAAAATTATTCTATTGATTCTGATGGTGATGACTTGGTCCTGAATTGCCATACTAACTCCTCTGTTTCCACAAACAAATCTGTATGACAATTTTCAGTGCTTCTTTCCTAACATACTGTTTGCTAATTTCATGTGGATGTCAACCATGGAAGGATTTTTTTTTATCCTACTGTTGTTTCTAAGTTTTAGACTCTATCCAAAAATAGATCACTATTAGTTATCTTTGACAAATTCAACATACCTTTTATCAGCCTTTACTATTGTTGGTAAAATGATATCTCTATATACCAAAAAGTAATTCTATAGACAAATATCTTGTCTATTTGTCATAAATTCTTCTCTCTTTGTTGTGTGCTCTAAGATTGTCTATCAATTTTATTCCTCTTTTTTGGCATGGAAGTGTTAACCTTTCCATAGATACCTTAAGATAAATAAAGCATTCATTTCTTCCACATATACTATTACCAATATTCATATTACTTTTTTTTCTCTACAAAATACTATTGCAGTGTTTTATCATGACATGTAGGTGGTCCTGCATTCTTCGAGCTTATGACAACTCTTCCAGGTTTGAATATATTAGAAAAGTTTCAAGAAGTCCTAAAGACAGTCTGTGTCTATTGTCCAAGGACCATACTAGATAAGAACAGTGAGATTTGCCACAAATGGGTTGGCTTCTTGGCAGTCAAATCTTTTGCCAATGTAAACTTTGAGAAAATATTACATACATTTAATTTAAAATAATTAAAATTATATACAAGTATTTTTTTCCAGCTCACAGAAAGTATCTGAATATCTTGCTTTTGTCATCCATATAGATGAGGTTAGATTAGATGCTATCTCAGGTGCCTTCCAGACAAATATATGCTGAAGCCAGCTCAAACTGGCTCAGGAGAAATGATTGTTAAATTTTTACTGTGAGTATTTACACCCTAAAAACTGACAAATGCTACAAATTATGACTTGATTTGTTTTGTTTTATTGATTGTCTAGACTTCAAAAAGTGATAGAAAAAAGATTAATAATGCAGACAAAATTTTAAAATGTGTCAACTGTAAATATTTTCCCCCAAAGAGCCAGTTGTTAAATATTTACTAATATACTCATGCTAGTTCTAAACCCAAGATCCTTTGATCCTGTGATCCTAGAATTGCAGACATGACACAACCTGGTCATCTTGTTACAAAGTCCCTGAGATCAAAATTATATCAAGTGAAGTTAGGTTCTCAGTGTAGAAGTAGTTAATGAGTTGTACCTTACACAGTTCAGGACCTTCTATTTTTCCTTTATGTCTTTCAGTAAATGCTATCAAATAGATAGGTAGCAGGAATAGAAGAGAATAGAACCTAAAACAAAAATCAGGCAAAAACTGTTGGTAGAGAAGTAAAACTTACTTAAATGTTCCTGTGGACTATAGAAATGGAAAGAGTATCAAATGATATAATATAACACTTCGATATAAAAAAGCGTTTTGCAAAATTTAAAGTGCCATACACATTAGTTGCTATCATCATTAGTATTATTACATAGTTGGTTATATTAACATTTTATGCAATTTATAGGGACAGGAATGATGGCAAAGACTCACTGTGTCAAAGTTGAAAAGTTGATTTTAAGATAATGGGGAATATTGACTAACATACAGGAAAAGAGCAATTCACAAATTTATGAATTACACACACATTTATATCAGTTTTCCTGAAGATTACTGTTTGTTCATGAAGTGTTTTGCCTTGATTACTGTGAATAGAAGTGCTGACTTGTTATGAAATCTAAGGTTTGGGAAATCCAAATGTACTTTAAAATGCAAACATGTTTTCATTTGCTAATCAGATGTAATCAAGATTAAAGCTTTGAAAAATTGCCTGTGAAAAGAAAACTTCAAAATTAAGTGAAATTTATGTATTTCCTAATTGTTTTTCCCTGCCATATGCATTACTTAGGTTTACATTTTAGCAGTTATTATTTGTATCACTGCTAAAGACTTAAAATGGGTCAATATTCTCAGAAGAAAAAAAAGAACACTTAACCTGTCCAGTAATTTAGAATAGAATGGAGAATTTATTGTAAAGAACAATTACTTGTTCCATTTAATGACATTACACTAAATGCATGGTGTTTTATTTCTCCTTAAGAAAGATGAGAATCACAAAATCTCAGAGTTGGAAAGAAACAATATACTGTGCTGGGCAGCAGAAATATGAAGACAAAAAAAAAAAAGAAGAAGAACCAGTTCCAGACCTCAAGGTGCTTACATTCTATCAGGGATGAAATGGTGTGTACAAAATATACAGAATATTAACAAAATAAAAAGTCATTCCTGTTGTGAAAGGTCCCAAGAGGGTTTTATTTAATTATTTGAACTGAGTTTCTAAGGAAGCTAGGGTTTGTAAGAGAAAAAGATGAAATGCCACCTTCCAGGCTTCAGCAACAGTCTGTGAAGAGGCAGTTACAGGAAATGGAATGTCATGTGTGAGGACAAGAAAGAAGGTTCAGTTTGCTAAACCATAACAATGCATGAAGGCATTAGCAATACAATAAGGTTGAAAAGATAAGCTGGGCCAGTTTGTAAAGGGTTTAAAATGTTTAACAGAAGCCCCTGAAATGTATGGATCAGTACAGTAACATCATTAAGCCTGTGCTTTAAGAATATTATCCTAGCAACTCTGTGGGGAATGTATTAGGGATGGGATAGACTTAAGAGAGATGAATCCATTTGTATATGCATTTTAGGCCATAGGTTTTATTGCTGGCCACTTTCTTTAGATTTTGTCCTATATGAATTTCTAGACATCCCAATCATTATTATTCTTCCTGTCTAGCTTGGTTGATATACATTATCAGTTTCATCTCTCTCCATTTTTTTTCATTGTCCAACAAAATGATTATGTAAACAGGAATCCAAGTCACACATTTAAAAAGTTATTTCTTTGGTTTTTATATTACCAACATTTCTAAATGCCACGTGTGTGTGTGTGTGTGTGTGTGTGTACACTGTATTGGTGCTTTTCATTTTTATGCAACAATTATTCCCCAATATTATCTCTCTCCCCATCCTAACCTCATCTCTCCCTTGTAGCAAAGAAAAACTGTGAAGGAAACCAATTGACAGTGACCATTTTGTTGTTCAGTCATGTCTAACTTTCAGTGACTCTGTTGGAGTTTTCTTGGCAAAGATACTGAAGTGGTTTGCCATTTCCTTTTCCAGCAGATTAAGACAAGTATAAGTTAAGTGATCAGAGTCACATGGCTAGTGAGTGTCTAAGGCCAGATTTTTAACTCAGGTCTTCCTGACTCCAGGCCCAGTACTCTATTCACTGAACCACCTTGCTGCCTCCAACAATGACTATATGTGACAAACATATTATTCTGCATCACTAGTCCCTTATTTCTCTAAATCATCTTTTCTCTGGGACTGAGACTGGTCATTACAATCAATCCTGGTTCCCCAAGTCACAAATGTGTTAACTATTCTTTCCTGCTACAGACATTTTTCTCTGTAACATATTTCAAAGTGGCAGTGAGTTCAACTGTGGCTAATGAAAAGATGGTTGCCATTTTCATTAAAACAAATCTGAATTAATTATTAACTAAGGCATTTCTAATGTCACAATTATTCTATCTGTCATAACAGAAAGAAAATATGCAATTGAAAAAGTATAATTCTTCCAGTGATTCATGGATGAATATCTTCTGGGAAAATCACAAATCTACACACTGTCTTTGAGTCACAGAGCTTGCTTGCATCTCAGTCACTAATTTAGTCAAAAGATGTTTAAAGTCTGTATAGCAAGATAGTACCCAGAAGGCCACCAATCTAAAAAGATTCAGGAAATCAGTTATTCTAGTTGAGGTCAATAGAAAGTTATGTTTGGCAATTGAATTCTAAATCTACCAGCTTCAGGTGGTACAGTTATTACAGGCAAAGCTTGTTTTTGAGAAGAGATCATTCCTAAATTATTGAGCTCTAAATTTACTGGCTTTGCTTGGATAAAATCCATATTCAGTGCTCATTTTATCTAGGGGAGAGAAAGAATGAATGCTTTGTTTATCAAAAATGGTCTTAGAGATTTGAAAATGATAGCAGTAGATAAGTTATTACAAATCTAATCCTTTGAGAATAAGGTATCTTTCCCTTTTGCATTTTTCTTTACAACACTAATGTCTTCTAAAATGAGAACATTGCAAAATCATAGGTTCATAACTAGAAAAGGCCACCAAAAAACATCTAATTCAACTCCCTTATTTTTAGTTTGTGGAAATGAAAGTCCTGGGAGATTAGGAGATTTGTCCAAGATCACAGAGGTAATAAATATCAGAAGCAAGATATAAACCTAGGTCTTCTAACTCTAAATCCAGCATGTATCCATTGATGGACCAGTGTGAGAGAATGAAGAGAACTTAGAAATCATCTAATCCAACCTCCTTTTTTATAGATCAACAAACTAAGGCCTAGAAGGGATAAGTGACTTACCCAAAGCAACCAAGGTAGTAGCAAGAATCTCAGCCTCCTGAGTCTCCATCCTCTGTCTTGGCAACACAACACACTTTGGAAGGTAATGTACAGAAGTGTGTAAAAAAAATGGCTTGCATAGCTAGAGGGCAAGTATGATTGGGAAACCAAATTTGATGATCAAAGTTAAGCAGAAGCCAAGAATAAATTGTTTTAAATATATAGGAGCAATGAGATTTTGAGGTATAATATAAACCTCAGCATAGTTTCAAAGAAGCCCCAAATAGATTTCATATGATCATAGATTTTGAGCTGAAAGGAACCCTAAAGGGCATTGAATCCAATTCCCTCATTTTACAGATGAAAAAACTGACACACAGAAAAATTAAAACAATATTTATTACTAGGGTGGGCTTCTATTGGAAAGAGAGGGTTATGTTAATGGGTAATAATAGAAACACCAAAAAACATTGATAATGCATTTTTAAAATGCAAATGAAAAAAAAGGAGACACAAGTGAATAGAGTAATTTTGTTACTACTTTGTTAAAATGTAGAAGAGATAGATAAACATCTGGTTAGACCAATTTTGTTATTACTTTTTTAAAGGATATATATATATATATATATATACATATATATGTACATTCCTAAAGTATATATACTATAGAGCAATTTTATTACTATATTGTTAAAGTAGTAATAAAATTGCTCTATTCGTGTCCCTTTCTGCACTTAAAATTGGTCTTTTCTGCATATATATGTATATAGATGCATATATACATATGTGTGTGTGCGCACGTGTGTGTGCACATGTTTGTAAGAATATATATGTACATATATGTATAATTATAAAGAAAAGTTAAAGGAGAAGGGGAGGAGGGGAAGGGAAAAATAGAAGGATGTATATTAAAGGAGAAATTAGTCTCAAGCAAAAATATTTTTAAAATATATTTTCTATATTTCATTAAATATTTCACAATTATAATTTTAACATTCTTTTTTTATTTTCCATTCCAAATTTTCTTCCTTGCTCTCACCCTTCCCTCATTCCTTGAGAAGGCAAACAAATATGATGTCAATTATACATGTGATACCCATTATACATGTGAATCTCTGCAAAACGTATTTCAATATTAGCCATGCTGCAAAAGAAAACAGATACACAAAAAAGTAAAAAAAAAAAAAAGTTTGTGTCAATCTTCACACAGAGTTCATCAGTTCTTTCTGTGGAGCTGGATAGCATTTTTCATTATGGTTCCTTTGGAATTGTCTTGGTTATATTGATATATAAGTCTTTCACAGTTGATCATCTTTAAAATATCACTGGTACGGTTTACAATGTCTTCCTGGCACTGCTTATTTTACTTTGCATCAGTTTATATAAGACTTCCAAGGTCTTTCCAAAACCATCTTACAAAACATTTCTCATATCACAATAGTATTCCATCACAATTATATACCAACACTTGTTCAACCATTCCCCAATTGATGGGCAGCCCTTCAATTTCCAATTCTTTACCAACCCAAAAAGAGTTACTCTAATATTTTTATACAAATAGTTCCTTTTCCCTTTTCTTTGGTCTCATTGGAATACAGACTTAGTAAGGGTAGTGCTGGGTCAAAGATATGCACAGTAGTGTCCTTATTTTTCTATTTCTCCAGCATTTGTCATTTTCTTTTTCTGCCATGGTAGCCAATCTGATAGCCGTGAGGTAATAACTGGGAATTGTTTTAAATTTGCATTTCTCTAATCAATAATGATTTAAAACATTTCTTCATGTGACTATTGATAACTTTGATTCCTTCTTCTGAAAACTGCCTGTTTATATTCTTTGACCATTTATCAGTTGGGTATAGATTTGGCAAAGTTCTTTATATATCTGAGAAATGAGGCCATTATCAGAGAAAATTGCTGTAATTTTTCCCCCAGTTTCCTACTTTCCTTTTAATTTTGGTTGTATTAATTTAGTTTTGCAAAAGCTTCTTAATTTCATGGAATCAAAACAATCCATTTTGCTTCCCATGATCCTCTCTGTCTCTTGTTTGGTCATAAGCTCTTCCCTCATCCCTATATCTGACAGGTACATTTTTCCATGCTCTTCTAATTTGCTTATCATGTCACCCTTTATGTCTAATTCATGTACCCATTTTGACCTTATCTTAGTATGTGGTGTGTGATATTGGAACTATGCCTAATTTCTACCAAACTCCTTTCTACTTTTCCCAGAAATTTTGTCAGATCGTGAGTTCTTAACCTAAAAGCTTGGATCTTTAGGTTTATCAAACACAAGATTGCTGTAGTCATTTACTACTGGGTACTGTATGCCTAATTTATTCTACTGAACCATTACTCTATTTCTTAGCCGGCACCAGATTGTTTTCATGATTACTACTTTCTAATATAGTTTGAAATTTGTCACTTCTAGGCCACCTATCTTCACATTTTTTTCAATTGATTCCCTTGATATTCTTGGCTTTATTTTCTTCCAGATGAATTTTGTAAATTTTTCCAACTATATTAAATAATTCTTTGACAGTTTGATTGAGGCACCGAACAAGTAAATTGATTTAGGTAAAATTGTCGTTTTTATTATATTGGCTTGGACTACTCATGAGCAATTATTAGTTCTCCAGTTGTTTAGATCTGTCATTATTTGTGTGAAAAGTGATTTGTAGTTGCATGCCTGTAGTCCCTGAGTTAGACTTAGCAGGTAAACTTCCAAGTATTTCATAATATCTGCAGTTATTTTAAATGGGATTTCTCTTTCTGTCTCTTGCTACTGGGTTTTCTGGTAATATATAAAAATGCTAATGATTTATGTAGGTTTATTATATAACCTGCAATTTTGCTAGAGTTGTTAATTGTTTCAACTAATTTTTTAGTTTATTTTCTAAAGTTCTTTAAGAATACAATCATATTATCTGCAAAGAACAATAATTTTATTTCTTCATTGCCTATTTTTGTTTTTTCAATTTCTTTTTCGTCTTATTATTAATATAATTTCTAAGATGATATTGAATAAAAGGAGCGATAATGGATATCCCTGCTTCACCTCTTCATCTTTTCTTATTGGGAAGGCTTCAAGTTTATCACTGTTAAAGATAACACTTCTTTTAGAATTTAAATAGAAACTACTTATCATTTTAAGAAAAGCTCCATTAATTTCTATGTGTTCTAGTGTTTTTGATAGAAATTGGTGTTTCATTTTGTCAACAGCTTTTCTCTGCACCTATTGATATAATCATATGATTTCTGTTGTTTTTGTTATTTATATGATTAATTTTGCTTATAATTTTCCTAATATTGAACCAGCCCTGCATTCCTTCTATAAAATTCACTTGGTCATAGTGTATGACCTTTGCAATATATTGATGTAATCTTCTTGCTTGTAATTATTTAAACTTTTTGCATTGCTATTCATTAGGGAAATTAGTCTATAGTTTTCTTTCTTTGTTTTTGCTCTCCTTGGTTTAGATATCAAAACAATATTTGTGTCATAAAAGTAATTTTGTAGAACTTCGTTATCTTTTTTTTTCTTTCAAATAGTAGTTGGGATCAAATAGTATTGGGATCAATTGTTCCTTAAATATTTGGTAGAATTCACTTATAAATCTATTTGGTCCTGGGGATTTTTTTTTCCTTAGAGAACTCTCTTATTACTCGTTCAATTTCTTTTGCTAAGATAAGTTATTTAAGTATTCTTTTTCCTCTCCTGTTGATCTGTGCAATTTATATTTTTTAAATGTTCACCCATTTCTTCTGAATATGGCCTCCCTTTATTAGCCTTGCCTTTTTCACCCCCACCCCTTCTCTTATTTGCTTTTCCTCTACTTCCCCATTGGGTAAGATAGATTTGTACACCCAATTGATTTTTATTGTGGGTATGTTATACATACGTGTGTATATTTCCTTCTTTGAACCAATTTCAGAGTGACATTCAAATGTTGCCCACCACCCATTTTCCCCTTCACTATAAAAGCTTTCTCTTGTGCACCTATTTTTTTAGATAATTTCCTCTACTTTTCCTCTCCCTTCCTCCTTTTCTCAGTGCATTTCTCACCCATTGACTTTTTTTACATCATCCCAACATAATCAACTCATTCTCATGCATTCTATCCATGTAGACTTCTTCTAACTGCACTAACAATGATAAAGTTCTTAAGATACATGTATCACCTTACCATATACAAAGGTAAATAGTTTAACTTTACTGAGTCTCTTATGATTTGTCTTTCATGTTTACCTCTTTGAGTTTCTCTTGAGTCTTGTATTTGAAATTCAAATGTTTTATTCAGAAGTAATCCTTTCATCTGGAATGTTTGAAAGTCCATTATTTCATTAAATATCCATTTTTTTCCTTTGAATGATTATACTTAGTTTTGCTGTGTAGGTTATTTTTGGTTGTAATCCTATCACTTTTGCCTTTTAGAATATTATATTCTGAGCCTTTTGTTCTTTTAGTGTGGTGGGTGCTCAATCTTCTGTGATCCTGACTAGATCCATGATATTTGAATTATTTCTTTCTGGCTGCTTGAATTATTTTCTCTCTGATCTGAGAGCTCTGGAATTTGACTATAATATTCCTGGGAGTTTTCATTTTGGGAACTCTTTCAGGTGGTGATCAGTGAATTCTTACCCTCTGCTTCTAAGATATTGGAGCAGTTTTCTTTTATAATTTCTTGAATATGATATCTAGGCTCTTTCTTTGATGATAGCTTTTAGGTAGTCCAATAATTCTCAAATTATGTCTCTTTGATCTATTTTTTCAAGTCAATTGCTTTACTGATGAGATATTTCACATTTTCTTCTATTTTTTCATTCTTTTGACTTTATTTTATTTTTCCTTGATGCTTATGGAGGCATTAGCTGTCACTTGTCCAATTCTAATTTTTAGGGAATGATTTTCGTCGGTGAGCATTTGCACCTTTCTTTCCATTTGACCAGTTTTTTTTTTTGAGGACTTATTTTCATCAGTGAAGTTTTGCACCTCTTTTACCATTTAGTGAATTCTGGTTTGTAAGGTGTTATTTTCTTCGGAATATTTTGTGCCTCTTTAAACAAGCTGTTAATTGTCTTTTCATGTTTGTTCTCTCACTCTCATTTCTTTGCCAATCTTTTTCCTCTACCACTCTTATTTGGTTTTTAAAAATATTTTTAGATCTTGAAAAAAATTCTTGTTTGACTTGTGTCCAAGTCACTATTTTCCTTAATGTTTTGCTTTTACCTGTTTTGACATCATTGTCTTCTTCTGAGTTTGTGTTTTGATCTCCTGTTCTACCGTAGTAGATTTTTGGGTCTGTTTTGTTCTAGTTCTTGTTTGCTCACTTTCCAAGCCTATTTCTTGACTTTTTATTTATATTAAAGTTATGCTCTCTTCCTGGTATTTGTTGGGGTTAGGGATAGAGCAATGTCCCAAGCTTCGTGCCTTTTTTTTTCCTGCACTGCTGTTTTCAGAGCTAGTTCTGGGCACTTGGAATTTTTTGGTTTTTCCAAGGTTGTCTGATTAGAGGGAAAGTGTGATCACTGCTCTCCTGGTCTGCACTTTGGGCCTGACCCAGGAATGGCTCTTGATCCCTTGGGATTATATTTCATTCTGCTTCTCAGGGCCCCTGCTCTGCCCTTGAATTGTGACCTGGAAGTGTATATAAGCAATAGCATCCACTCCTGGGTCCAGTGCTAACACAGAAGACCCCTGTAATCTCTTTTTAAGCTGTTGCCAGATCCCCTTCTGGCTTAAGGGCTCCCAAAGCTGCTGTTGCTTCTGTCACCACTGCCAAGTGCCACCACTGGTGTTATATCAACATGGACTCTGTGCCAGTCCCCACCCCAGGGTCCAATCTTCTAAGTTGTCTTGCATTGGAAGACTCTCTCATGATGATCTTTTTTTGGCCCTGCCACTCAAGAAGCATTTTTAAGTTGTTTGGAGGGGAATGTTGGGAAAAATTGGCTAATAGCTTCCTCTACTCTACCATCTTGCCTCCATCCCCAAAAGTCCCAGCAAACCAAATTTGAAGCGTGCACAAAAATAACTTATAGTTCTCTTTGAGGTAGCAAAGAATGGAAATCTGAAGGGGTGCCCACAAATTGGGGGATGAATGAACAAGTTAGAGCATATAAATGTATTAGAATATTACTATGTTAAATTCTCATAAAGTAATGACCAACCACAATTCCAAAGTACTAATGAGGAAAAATGCTACCCACTTTCTGAGAGAGAGGTAAATGACTTAGAATGAAGAGTGAGATAAATATTTTCTTAAACCTACCCAATACGGAAAATAGAATTTTGATTGACTATATGTATTTGCAATGGATTTTGCTTTTCTTGTAGTCTCAAATGATGATGGGGGAGGTAGTTTGGCGTGAGAGAGTGAGAAGGTAGATTTTGGCTGATTAAAATAATTTAGAACAATTTTAACAATGAACTACATTATTAGAGAACATAGGATCATTGATTTGAACCCAGAAGAGTCATCTAATCCCATTGATAAGGAAACTGAGGACCAGAAAGACGAAATGACTTGATCAGAAAAGGTCACCAAGATGGTCAGCAGCAGAGCCAAAATTCACTTCCATTTCCTCTAAATTCAAATTCAGATTTCTCTTCTACTGAACCACACTTTCCCCAGAAAGAATTCTCTTAACAATAATAGTCTGGTTAGAAAGGCAGTTGGGGAGGGGGGGGAAAAAACTTACAGTGCTTAAAATAAGCTAAAACAATGACTCAGCAAATTCTTTTCCCGGACTTTAAATAATTTAATTAGATTTCAATATAGTAAAAGGGCAAAGCATTATTACTTAAAGGACTACTTCAATATTTTGAGCTATTGAGTAAGCAGAAGACAAACAAAAGTCAAAAAAAGCACACATTTTTGGTTTTTATCTTAATAAGATTTTCCAGTTAAACAAGGTCTCTATTGTTTATTTCTCATTGTGAATAAAACCAGAGCTTTTCTATTAATTAATTGACATTTTAACATTTATTGTTAGCAAACTTGAAGGATGACTTCATTTAGTGATTATTTGATAGATTACCTTTAGTTCAGATTTTATGCAGTTTCCCAGTTCCCACTGTTCCTCATCTCAACTTCTGCATATTTTAAGAAGGTGAGACAAATTATTAGCTCTGTCCTTCAAAAAAATCTGCTTTATGTGAACGTACTGATATTAGCCAGCTCTGCAGAGAAGCTTTTGGGCTTTGGTGGGGGGAGTGGAGTTGGGGAGATAGGGGTGGAGAATGGGGAATAACTTTTTTTTTCTGCTTTGGACACCTTGGCTGAAGCCAGAGGTCTGATGAGGGTGGAACTCCTAAGTGAGAGAGAGGAGAGCCAGAAAAATCACACCAGGAGTTTCACTCATAAAGAAAGAATCTGAAGTGATTATAGTTCCAAGAGGTGCCAAAATGCGCACTTAAATATAAGTGTCTAATTTGGGCCAGAAAAACAAACACTTCCTACACATGCTTAGAAGTTTTTAATGTTTGGTCTAAAAGTATATAACAAATTTTGTCATTGTTCTGGTTAATTTAAAATGGGCATTGAATATTGTCAAAATTTTGACCACTGAACCTATAATAAACTAGGAGTAATATTGAAACTTCTGCCTGTTTTCGCCTGAAAATATCTCTGTCAATACCTTAACTGCTAAGTTAATTCAATCATTTTCCTTTGTAGATTTTGGGGGGAGGGTGAGGGTAGGGGAACTTGGAAAATAAGCAGTTGGAAAATAAAACTGATTTTCCCCTGTTTATTATCATCCATTCAATGGAATGTAAACTCTCTGAGGACAGGGAAGTTCTTTTTGTACTTTTTTTTTTGTATTTGTATACCAAACAAAAAATTGACTTTTAATAACTTCTTATAAATTGATTGATTGGAGATTCTTGTTTTAAATGAAACAATCATGACCACAACTTCTTACTAAAATTATAAATGACAATGTGGGTGGATCTTTAAAGACAAAAGACCCCTGTACATTGTCCCTAGGCTATATCTAAAATAAAGCACCATTTTTCTTATTGGACACTAAAACAGGAAGTGTCTTTGATCGCCTCCTCAGAATTTCATCAAGACATCAGTTCAAATTCTCACTCAAGAAGCATAACAACTCAGGTACAAGCTCATCATGGATTCTGGATAAGCCTACTTGCAATGTGACCAGGATAAAGTTGTTATGAAACCATTCCTGGAAGAAGAGACAAAGAAGAAGGAAGTAGGGGGTGGGAGAGTAAGAAAAATTGAATGTGTTCCCATGCCAGGGACTTTAGGGACTTTGAGATTTCTCATCCATTCTGCCCAGAGAGAATGTTGCGTGCTGATGGAGTAATCTTGATGCTAGCCTAGGAAGTTTCTTCATTCCTAATGAGAAGGTCCATGTTCTCCCAGACCTTGGGCAGCTCTCATATCTTCCACAAGGAAAGAAAAACTTTCTGAGCAAAAATGGCTTCTTGTGGTGATCAACAAAGTGATCAATTAATAAGCATTTATTTAGTGCCAATTATATGCCAGCTACTGTGCAAGGTGCTAGAGATATCAATACAGAGAATGAAACAATCCTACTCTTAAGGATCTTGCTTTCTAATGTGGATAAGCTGTTATCTCAACTTAATTTTCTTCTGGTTGACTCCAGGACCAGGGCCACAACTTGGTATGTCTGGATAAGGCTGGATGTACGACCTTCCATCACTGGGATTTAAGAGGGGTAAATGTTGATTGCTGGGAGTCATTGTTCTTGGGAGTATTTAGTCTTAATGAATTTTTGTGAGACCACAATTCTTGCCATTTTAAGTAAATTATTCTTTTTCCACGATGATTTGTCATTCATGTAATTAATAGTGAAACCATGGTCATTTAGATGGGGATTCAAAGGCATATGGAAGCTCACAGCATCATGATTAGTGGTTTGAACCCAAATCCCTGTAGATTCTGAGGATTGCAATTTGGCCCTTCCATTAAACTTAGAAAAAAAATGGCAAGCCATTTAATTGTATAGATTTTGATATACTTGTCCCCTTAAAATTATAATTAAAATGTGTAATATGCATAAATTGGGTTTACACCTGTGAAATATTAATTGTTTCCTTTTCTTAATTTAAATTTTTTTCTCCATTAAAATAATTTTTTACTATTATTTTTTTGCAAGGCAATTGGATTTAAGTGACTTGCCCAGGGTCACACAGCTAGTAAGTGTCAAATATCTGGTCTGAGATCATATTTGAACTCAGGTCCTCCTGACTCCAGGACAGATGCTCTATCCACTGCGCCACCTAGCTGCCCCCCCTTTTTTAAAGATGATATAACTAGCTCAGGTCCTACATTGTGTATTAATAGTTCAGACTACCTCCAAATTATCAGAAGTTTGGGGATAGGAGTTTTTCATATATTGACTACTCATTCACCTCATGTCACGTATCCAATCAGTTGCCAAAGCTACTTATTTCTACCTCTATAACATTTCCTCTCCAATTTCTTCTTTACTTACAATCACTACCATAGTTTGGCCTCTTTATCAACTTTCACTTAGGTCATTGCAAAAACCTCCTAACTGTTTTCCCTATATAAAGCCTCTATCCATTCCAGTCCTTAAATGCAGAATTAAATCATGTCATAATCCCAGTCAATAAACTCTTATGACTCTAGGGGAAAAATATAATCTTTTTGAAGGCTTTTAAAACTTGATCCACACATTTCATCTCCCATCTCTGGGCCTTTGCATTGGTCATCCCCCATTTCTGAAATATACTCTGGCCTTATAACCACCTCATAAAATCCCTTTCTTCCCTCAAGATATAGTTCAAGCATCATTTCCTGTATGAAACCTCTCCTGAAAAATGGAAGGGAAAGGGGATAAAAGAAGCGGAGAGACAGAAGAGAGGACAGATTAGGGGAAGGGATATTCAGAATGCATGCCATCTTGGGGTGGGGGATGAGATGAGGAGAAAATTTGGAACTCAAAAAAAAAAACCCTCTCCTGATTACCCTGATTACTAGTACCCTCATTCTCAGTATTTATCTCTTTATATTTATGTTATATATATTTATATATGTATTTGTTTCCCTCCCATTAGAATGGAAGCATCTTGCAAGTAAAAAGGGTTTTATTTTTTCTACTTATATTCTCAGTACTACACACACACACACACACACACACACACACACACACACACACACACACTACGTGACACCCAGTAGATGTTGAGAAAAACTTGTTGATTAATGGAACATGTGGAAATTCTCCAGAAAGTGCAAAATGTATCCTTTCTTCTATATCTTCTTGGCAATCTTGCACATGTAGGTTGTTGAGTGCTATGGCTAGAACAAATCAGTTTTGAAGAAAGTAATTCCCAAATTACTTAAAAATTAAAAATAGAAACATATATATGTAATTATATATACATTGTAGCTTATAAGAATCTGTAATTTCATCATTGTTGAAATTTCCTCCAACCATGTAGATTATCATCCCTCTACAACTTACACAATGTTCCTCAAGTGTTGCTATGGACTAAACTAATAGATTGATAGATAAGTGAATGAAAGAATAGATAAATGAATGTGTGCATATAAAAAAGAATTAATAAATAGATAAATAAAGATAGTTATCACTTTTGAGTCAACCTACTGATTAGTCCCTTAGAACTTATTTAGATTGATCCTTGGTCAAAAGTATACAGCCCATAATTGAGGCAAGATTTAAAGTCTTTCTGGCTTGGTAAGATCTGCCAGAGCTTGTACAGCTACAGTGGCATATCTTTCAATCACTCAGGTTCATCTCTATTCCCATAATGTGGCATGGTACCTATAATTCATATTATACTGATAAATATACATATAAATATAAATATATAAAATATAAATATATTCTATAAATAGAGAAAATAATGCATGGTTTATTTCGCCAATCCCAAATGTCAATTATCTGGTAAGACAAAAGTAATGCCAAGCATTTCTTAGGTTAATTTGAATTTCGAGAGAAAACAAAATAAATTCCTAGTAGTAAGACATGTTTTCAAAAAACTATCTTTAAATAATTAATTTATTTTTAGTTTTCAATATTTACCTCCATAAGATTGAGTTTTAAATTTTCTCCCCCTCCCACTTTTTTCCAAGGTTGGAATCACACAAGTCAAATTACTGCAATATGATAGCCTTTTCAACAGAACTCAAGCCTTCACAAAAATAGCACGTCTCACCCATAGACAACATAGAGTTCAGACTAAACTCCCAAAGAGGCTAAGAAAATTCAAATCCCATCAGACCACATGGGAGAAGTTTTGGCAGGCAATTTCTTCAAGCACAGGCTTTGAATTGGTGACCTACTATCTGGTAATTGTATGTCCTTAGTGAGAGTGGCTTGGAATGAGGCTTAAATAAATCTTGTGAGGCTACTATTCTCTTCTCCCCTTAACTTTCTTCTCATTCTCTCCATGAAAGTACAAAATGACCCATAAGTTTACAAGGAAACATCTGACTGACTGTTGAGATAGTCCCATGCTGGAAATTTAATGATTGTTAACTTCCTTCAGCTAAAAGCTATAAGCAGATTGCTTAATTGGATATCAAAAGAGAACAAAGAATTCAATCAGTCCACCCAAAACAAAACAAAGCGTTGGATCCCCTCTCCTATGCTTGGTAAAATTTGACTTCTTGGACTTTAAATTGTTTTTTCAAGAAATTTCTGAAATATTCTTTTCTTGAGGTAAATTGAGACTCTGCTGCTGTCATGAAGTCTTTTTGTCATTAGTCTCTTTGATTTGAAGAAGAAATGTTTTCTCACTCTGAAAGTCTGATGATATCCAAAAGAAGGATATATTTTAAGTTCACAAAAATAATAACCATTTAGAAAGGCAGTTGCAGTTAATTTATACAACTTAATTTACTATTACTGTGGTCAAATCAAAAACAAAACTTATTTGGATTTCTTACTTCAAAGCTGTTTTTTCATGCTTCTTTTACTAGAGATAGATAAATCAATTAATAGATAGATAGATACAGAGATATATGCTAGGTGGCACAGTGGTAGAGTGCAGTTAGGAAAACTTGAGTTCAAAACTAGGCTCAGACACTTAGCACTTACTAGCTGTGTAACTCTGGGCAAGTCATTTAATGCTGTTTTCCTCACTTCCTCATCTGTAAAATGAGTTGGAGAAGGAAATGGCAAACCAGACCAGTATCTTTATCAAGAAAACCATAAATGATGTCACAAAAAGTCAAATATAACTGAAAAACGACGACTGGACAACAACATTATTTATACATGTATGTATATGCATATATACATGTACATATGTATGTGTGCAATTACATATGTATTCTATATACATATGCATTATGTAATTTCTACTGGCAGGATATATATGTATATGTACATATATGTATATATATACATCTACATATACACATACATATATATAGGCTCAAGAAATTTCAAGGTGAATAGATGATAGAGTTATAATAGGTAACTGATTCAAAGTTAGATGAGTTTAGAGGATACCCATAAACTTATGAATAAACACATATATTCTACTGTGGAAGGCAATGCCCATCCAATATCCTCCATCCCCCTTCCCTTCCAAAAAAGAAAAAAAGAAAAGAAAATCCTCTTGACATCAATGACAAAGAGAACTTTGAACTAGAACTCAGTAGGGCATGTTTTTCATATTCTTGTAGTCATAAATCAAAATGAAATCTTTATTAGATGTTCATACAAAGTCAGCATTGTTTCAACTTTCTGAATATATTGGATAATATAAAAGGTAAAGACAAGAATTCTTCCCCTATGCAAGCCAACTATCATGTTTCAGAGAGGAAAAGGCCTCTTAAAAGCTTCCATTTTATCTGTAAATGATAAAATATGATTACAGAGAGACGAAATTACCTCATTAGAAGTCAGAGGATAGGATTACATAAGTCCAAAACATAAATAGAATGTGCCCATGTTAAGTATATTAAATGCTTGTGTATTTAGAAGTTGTGGTGCCATTAACTATTTCATAGAAATTTTGGTAGTTCTCACTCTGAAATTTGTTATTTTTTATCCATGAACCACAGTAAAGGAAAACAAATTGCTAGATTATCTCGATATCAGAACTGATAGACACTGAGTCAAAAGATTCATCAAGTATCTTATAATTGCATGTCTGCCTACAAAGGATAATTGAAGATGCATAAATAATATGATGTCATATCTTGATGCAACTGTCAGAGAGCCTGTGGGGACTGTAAAGTCCCAGATAATGGGTGAGGCACAACTATTAATTTTTTGTTTGTTTGTTTGCTTTTGTCAGCATGTGGAGAGTTAGGTGAGGAAAATTCTACTATCAGTACTGTAATGACCAACAATTGTGCAGATTAGAATTTCAGAAAATTCTTCAATGCACTGAAAGATTAAGTGACTTTCCCAGGGTCACAGAGTCAGGACATGTCAGAGGTGGGGCTTGATCCCATATTTTTCTAACATTAAGGTCAGCTCTTTATCTACTACACCATGCTGATATATATTTAAGCCAGAGCTAGAGAGATAGACATATATACATATAGAGATAATATAAATGGATACAAATGTTTCCAATACAGATATGGATATAAGCAGAAAAAAATATATGGACCTACTGGTGGTCAAAGAACTTCTTCATTTTAAAGCATATGCAACAGATGTAAGAGGACTCACACAATGCCCTTGTAAGTAGATATAGGTATAGATAGATAGATAAAAATATTGATATTTACATATGTATGCACATTAATTATAATGTATTATAAAATCATAAAAGGTGAATTGGCCTACACTGGCTTTATAAAATGAAATGTTACTTTAATGTTTAATTATTCAAAGAAATTACCCAAATTAAAACTATTTTCACTGCTCCTACAGTTTTCTTTTTTTCTTTGCTAAAAATAATTTTTAAAGCAAGACCCATTAAATAGAGGTAATGATTAGTTATATGAAGTAGCATGTAATGAGAATTAATGGAGTAAATGATCTAAAGAGATCATTAAAAATCCATAGGTGAAATGGACCTTAGAGATCATCAGGTTCACTCCCTTGATTTTTGTTAAATATTCTTAGTTACAGATGTTCAGAAAGTCACTTATTTTTCAAATGCTAGTCCTAAGTGGCATAAGTCTTTAGCTAAATTAATTTGGCAGCGGGGAGGTAGCATAGCATGTTGTCATGGAAAGAGGATTGTACTCTTACTCAATCCTATATCTCCCTCACCTCACTACTTAACAGTTATAAAATTTGAGAAGACATTGAACTTCTCCGGCCCTAGTTTTTTTCCTAAAATTGGGCATAATAATACTTGGATCATATAGATTATAGAGGTACTGTCAAGATCAAATGAGAAACCATGTATGAAAATGCTTTTCAACTATATAGCCCTAAATGCTGGTAAGTTAAATATATATATTTATAGTATTTTCCCCCTGATACCTCTATTCATTAGTTCAAGATAAAAGAATGGATATTATTTTCTAACATCTTCCGTGATGTTTCAAAATCAGAAAAACTGTGTCACCAACAATTTAAGAAATTTACTGAGTTTTGGATCTTCTCCAAACCAATCTGCATTGGTCCAATAAAGTATAGAAAACTAACTTAGCAATTAATACAGTCAGAAAAAATTCTGTATAGAGCATATGGAACAGGTTGATTCTGTTCCAGAATTATACTTTTGGAAATTAATTTCATAAAAAAAATTACAGAATATGAGCAAAGTAATTAAAACTTCCCTTATCCCATTCCTGCCTCTAATTAAGTAAATAGAAGAAAGCCTCAGTGGAAATACTATGATTTGTCATTTTTACCTATAGACAAGTTAATTTTCTTAAAACAATATTTGCACTCTGACTTTCAAGTGACAATGGCTCACCCTATTTATAGGCATAGTTGAGAATGGCTAAAAGGCTCACCTGTCAGATACACTCCATGAAATTCCTACATTGGGTTAGTATTGCGTCTCTAGAGATATACTTTATGAGATTAGCAAACTGTCACTTACTTAGGCCTTGGAGAAATGGCATGAAAGACAAAATTTTTCCATAGTACCTTGAGTTGAGAATTTCTGTTTCCCATTGCTTCATGGAGATTTGCCTTCTGAGATTTCATGTATATTTACACTCTTATGAGGCACTTGATAGAACAATGGATAGAACACAGGGTCTGGAGTCAGGGAGAACAGAGTTCAAATCCAGCTTCAGACATGTGCTAGCCGTGTGACCTTGAGATAGTTACTATTTGCCTCCATTTCTTTAACTATAAAAGTGGATAATAACAGCATTTATCTCTCAAGGTTGTTTTAAGTCTCAAATGAGATAACGTTTGTGAAAAGTGCTTAATACAGTGGCTGACACATAATAGATACTTTATAAATGCTTTTTCACTACTCTTCCCCTTCTTCTTTCCCCTTCATGATTAGGGGGATTGACAAAAAATGAATTAAAAAAAAAACTACTCTAAGAAGATCATCTCTAAATAAATCCATAGAAATGTGAAATCTGAAATCTCAGCATCATTAAAAGCCAGTGCTTTTAATATTCACCCCATAAATAAATGTGAATATAGACTTCACATCATACCTACTTTGACAGCAAAGAAGGTACTTCAGTCTTTGCTGGAACCATTCAGTTTCCAGGGCAGCTTGGTGGTGCAGTGGCTAGAGTGCCAAGCCTGGAGTCAGGAAGACCTGAGTTCAAATCTAACCTCAGACATTTACTATCTGTGTGACCCTAGGCAAGTCACTTAGGCCTGTTTTCCTCCATTTTCTCATCTGTAAAATGAGCAAAAAAGGAAATGTCAAACCACTCTAACATCTTTGTCAAAAAAAAAACCCCAAATGGGGTCATGAAGAGTTTCAGACATGATTGAAATGACTGAACAATAATTCAGTAATCAACAAAGGCAATCAGTGCTAAGCCATTTCATCCCTTAATGAGTGTTCTATGGCATTGGACTCCCCAGTATTCTGAAGATCAGTTTTTGACTTCTAAGTCTGCATGTATACATTGCATCATTGTAAGCAGTGAAGATATTTTAAAATCCAAGGATCAACACATATCAGCTCTGAACTATTTGTCTCAACTTTGTGTTATCTGAAAATTGATGACCATGCCATCTACTACTTCATCCAAGTTGATGATAAAAAGTAGCATACTGCAAGGGCAGGTAGACAATCCTCTGGCACATGAAACATGGACCATATCACTTAGTTAACTCCCAAATGAGTGATGTGACTTGTCCACAATCACATAGCTGATAAAGGGAGAAGATGGCACTTGAGCCCAGGTAGGGCATAATAAAATCATAGATTTTACTGCTATTCCCAAGATTTCAAGCCAGTGTACTTTCCATTATACTTTAATGGCCAAAGGTATGGCAAAAGATGGCAAAGATGTAGCTTCTGAATTATTAAAGGAAGCTTTTATTTAATGACCACTTTCAACATGATGTTCATACTGAGTATATTTCTTTTTTTAAAGTATAGTTATATGAGGAAGGGTACTTTCCACAAGCCCCTGACCAAGATTTCATTTTATAACATTATTGTCACATGTCATATTTCCATTTTTTGAAAAAAAAATAAGCATGAATCACATATGATATAGATGCTAAGTCTTTATTAGCCAGAGTGGCCTATTCCTAATTATACTTGATAACAACAATTTCATTGTGCTATTTATGGTTATTGTTCTACAAGTGAAGACACAGAAGCACAGCGAAGATTATATAACCTAACGGAAGTCATGCAGTAAGGAATGAAACTAGAATAAAACTCAAATCTCTTGACATCCAGTTCTGTTCACTAACCCATGCCATTCTTCTGTAGGAGGAGCAATGAACAGATACGACTGCAAGATCCCTCCTTCATTTGTCTCCCAGGAGATTGTTTTTTTTATCTATAAAGTATATGAATTCAAAGAGCTGTTGCCAGTCAAATGAGAAATGTGGATATACACTTATAAAAATTCTGTGAAAAGTACAAAAGCACTATTTAATTCAAGATATTATGATGATTTTAACTCATACCAGGACAGTGATTAGCTGTTTGACCTTGGGCAAGTCTTAACATCTTAGAGCCTCAAGTCCCCTAGTGTTTACCACAATCTCACAAGACTCTTGTGGGGAATAGAATATAAATTACTATACGAACATGAACTCTCTGAGATGATATTTTCCAGTAATATACTGGAGTTGTTTCTTTGTTTGTTTTTCTGATCTGTTGCAGGGTAATAAAGAAACTGAATAGTTACATTCAGACAACAATTTATGTAGCACTGCACATGCTTACAAAACAAACTGGATCCAAAACTCTCAGTAAACCAATAAACCTGAATTGTGGTTTCTACCCAGTTACTAATATACAATTTGGAAGGAGTGAAAAACAGGAAAAACAAAATTATAGGGATTGAGACACCTGGTTTCTTATTGGTGGAGGGCATAGGGAGACACTGAGGTGAAACAGAGATGGGTAGTTTTGTGACATTCCTTAAGTCAGTTGACCTTTGGGAGGGGGAGTAATTTTGTGACTTCTCCAAAATCAGGTAACTCATAAGCACTTGAAACAGCTTCACAAAATAGTGGATAAAGGCAAAATGGAGTTATTCACGCTATTTTTTAATGTAACAGATGATGAAGTAATGAGTATTAAATGGAAGGAGACTTACAGGTCATGTGAACAATAAGATGCAGGACTAGGCATTTTCTCCAGTCCTCATGACCTCTTGAACCTCTCCAAAATAGGAATTATGTGCAAGAGTTAAAGCAATTTTTGCTGTTTCTGTGGTCCAGGACACCAAGAGGCTAAATGAAGTAAAAAAAAAAAAAAACACTAATAAACTAACAGTAGAGAAAGGTGATCCCTAGCCCCTAGTGTGCTTACTCAACACCCTTTCCCCTACTGCCCACCATATAGGCAGGGCTATACAAGCCAATCCATGAACTTGCAACAAATCTCAATTCAACCCCACCTCCTCCCAGTGCCAGGAAAAAATCAATGTGAGTGGATTAAACAATCCAATAAAACAAAAAAGAATAACAGATTGTATAAGAAAATAAAATCCCACAAGAAAAACACCTCAAAAATCAAAGACAAACACACAATAAAAATTAGGGAACAGAAAAAAAAATTACTAAGAATCAAATAAATTCCAAAAAGTAAGAAATTGAAAGCATGCTATCAGACAAAGCAAAAACAAACATTCACAACATAAAAAGAGATAAACAAGCAAACTACATTAGGCTGAAAGGAACCAAAGACAACAAATCAATATCAATATTTAATGTTTTTATTTGAAATACTTTAGAATTTAAATTTATAAAGGAAACATTAACTGAACTACAAGAAGATGTCAGTCATAATACAATTGTTGTAAGATATTATAACATTCTCATCTGTTTTGGACAGTTTAACAAAGTTGAACAAAAAGGAAAACATCAAGTTTAACAAATTATGGGGGAACTAGAGTTGAAAGGCTCATCGTGTTTTCTAAATGTTACTGCTAAGAAATATACATATTTCTCAGTACTATGTGTAATATTTACAAAAATTGATAATTTACCAAGATTCAGATATAGCAAACAAAAGTTAAAAGGATATCATCATCATCATCATCATCATCATCATCATCATCATCATTATCACAACAACCCTGGAAGGTAGGTGCAGTTATCATCCCTATTTAACAGATGAGGAAACTGAGATAGAGTTTAAGTAAAACACTTAAGTAAAAAGTTAAGTCTAACACGATTTAAGGACTATAAAGCTTGTTAAGTGTATAAGACCAGATTTGAGTTCAGATCTCCCTGACTCTAGACTGTATTCTCTGCCAACAATGCCAAGTAATTTTAGAGAAATCCTTTGTAGAATATAACATGAAAAAAATAGTAATCAGTTCAGTGACCCTAAACAAAAGATGCCAAAGGAGAATTACACTAGTGAATGAAAAAGAATAAAGTATACAAATAATCAATAATTATGTGAAAGAAAATTATAATGATGAGACAACATATCAAAATTTCTTGGATCCAGCTAAAGCAGTTGTCAAAGGGGAAATCCCATCCTGAAAAATATGCATTGACAAAATAGTAAAAGAATTAGTTAATATACTTAAAATGGATTGTTCACATTTCATTTCAACAAATAAACCACAAATAAGAGGAGATATTTAAAAATTAGAGGAGAAATGGATAAATTGGAAACAAAAAAGAACACTGTACAATTAAAAAATCAATCTAAAATCAAGTTCTTTGAAAAAACTAATAAAATTGAAAAACCTTTAACCTATATGATTTAAAAGAGGGCAAAAAATAAATCAACAAAAAAAATGAACAAGGTGAAATTACAACAAAACCAAAAGAAACAAAAAGAATACTCAGTATGTACTATGCAAAATTATGTGCTAACAAAACCAGGGATATAAAATAAATAGAGGCATATCTGAAAATATATAAAAATGCCCAAACTAACAGATAACCAAATTGTGTTGTTAAATTATCTAATATCAGAAAAGGGAATAAAAGTAGTTCTAAAGGAACCAAAGGGGAGTGGCAGGAGGAAGAGTGGAATAACCTCCTGGTACTAGAGATTCATAGGAGAATTCAGTTAAACTTGTAGAGAACAATTAGTACCTATGCAAAATAAATTATATTAAAAAACTGAGAAAGTAACCTGTAAGAATCCTTTTATGAGACAAATATTGCCCTGATACCTAAAGTAGGAAAGAATAAAGCACAAAAGAAGACATCTAGACCAATGTCATTAATATTATCCGTTTTAAAAGTTTGAATAAAATGTTGCCAAACAGATTACAGTGATCATTGAAGAAATCACCCATCATGACCAAGCTGGATTTTTGCCAAAGATGCAAGGGTAATTTGATATTAAGGAAATTATCAACAAAATAATCATAATAAAAAGAAAAATATCTAAAAGACATGATTGTTTCAATAGATGCAGGAAACTTTTAAAAGTACAACATTCATTTGTGCTAAAAACTACAAATTATAGTTTTAGAGACACTTTTTAAAAATATCATACCTTTAATATTAATATTTTTTTAATATCAGTATCATTAATATCATAAAAAGTATCCAAAATCAAAAGGAAAAATCATATGCAATGGCGTGACACTAGAATCTTGCCCAATTGATTATAGAACTAAAGTAAAGATGTCTACCCACTAATATTTGATATAGTTCTGAAAACTTTAACAAACAAAAAGGCAAGGGAAATAAATTTAGAATGTATAGATAAGTAAATAAAAATAATATTTTCCTTTTTGGCTGATGATATCATGATACTAATTTGTAAGCTACAAAATAAGCCCTCAAAAATCAATATCATTTCTATGTAATATAATAAAATTCAAGAGTCAATAATGGAAAGGGAAAAATCTCATTCCAAATAACTACAAAATGTTATCAAATATCTGGGAACCAATCTACCAAAGCACGCAAAATAGTTGCAGATTCAATTACAAAGTGGTCCTTAAAGACATAAAGAAACAGCTCAAGGAATATTTAGTGCTCTTGGCTAGACTATTCCAATATAATAAAAATGACAATAGTAACAAAGCTAATTTACAGTTTTAAAGCTATACCAATGAAGTTATCAAAGGGACATTGTACAAAACTTAATAAAGTAATTACAAAATTAATTTAAAATAAAAGATCTAGAATATCAAGGGATAGATGAAAAGAAGTTGGGATGAGGGGGGAAAGTACTTCCATAATCAAAACTGTATTATAAAGCAGTAGTAAATCAAAACTGTTTGGTACTGGTTAAAAACAGTGAGGAAGATTAAGAAACAGACTAGATGAGAGAATAACAACCAACGAAACTCAGTAACCCTTTTTTTGATAAACTGGAAAACAAAACTTACTTCGAAAACAATTCCTTGTTTGATAAAATCTCCTGGGAAAACTAGAAAGCAGTCTAATAGAAATTAGGATTAGATCAAAACCTTAAACCATATTCTATAATACATTCTAAATGAATATGTGTCTTTAATATTAAGGATTTTGCTATTTAAAAAAGTAAGAAGTAGGTTTTATGCCACTTACAACTATGGATAGGAGATATTCTAAATTAGGGTTAGAGGCAATTACAGAAGATATAATAGATAACTTTGATTATATTAAACTGAAAATATTCTGCACAAAATTAATGCATGTAACATAAGAAGGGTCAAATAGGAAAAGAATCTTTGCACCAACTTTACCTAATAAAGGATTAATAGAGAAAATATGGAATTAACAGAACAACTGCAACCAAAAGGCATTCTCTGATAAGCAAATTGTTCTGAAATGGAAAGTTGTTAATTATTAACAACCACATTCAAGAATGTTCCTGTTCATTAATAATGAGAGAAAAATAAAACAAAACAATCCTGAGATTTCATACTATACCCTACAAATTGGCAAAGATGGCAAAAGACTGCAATAATTAACATTGGAGGGGCTGTAGAAAGCGAGGCACACTAGTACATTGTTGGTGATTCCGTGGATCTACACAACCATTTTGAAAAGCAATTTGGAATTATGCAAATAAAGTGACCAAAATGAAATCAATATAATTTTAGTTTTTAAAAAAGTTAAATAAAAGAAAATCAGGCTATTAAAGCAACATAAAACTGAGCCTGGCTAAGAGTCTCAGAAGAAAATGTCTTCTAAGCATAGTTAAATATAAAGTTATTAGCCTAAGTACATTTTGTTTTCATTCTGCACAATATATTCCCTTCTTTTTTTTTTGAGAATACATTTTGTCTAAATCTATCCTAAAATCTGAATATCTAATATAAATTCAGGTAAAAGCTAAGTGGGTAATAGTCACATCTAAGTTGGGATAGCTGGTTAATCACAACCGAGACATGACCAATACCACTGGCCTCCAGAGAATTACATATAATATAATGAGATAGCTGTTCTTTACACAACAGCATCATTATGTAAACTGAATGTGGAAATGTGTAGAGGTTTATATATCATCTATAGAACACGGGTTTTTTTCCAAAAAGTTAATGAAAGGCAATGTGTTATAGTGAACTTAGACTCAGAAAGCTAGGTTTTAATCATGGCCCAACATTTATTAACTGCATGTCCTTAGACAAATAATTTCATATCTCTTAGTGTGTTTCCTCATCTACAAAATGAGAAAACTATTATTTTATAAAGTATTATTATTTCAATTCTTCAGAGTTGTGAAAAATATTTTGAAAAACAAAACTATATAGAAATGCATGCAAAATGTTAAAGAATTACAGATTTATATAATTTCAGAGTTGGAAGATATTTCAACAGCCATAGAGTCCAACCCATATATAAAAGGAATTCTTACTAAAACCTAACCCCTAAGCCCTGTAAATATAAGCAATTAGTTTATCTGCTTTGTGGACTTATTTTTTAATCCCACACTTCCAACTTTATAGAAGAAGAATACTACATCTCTGGTTTTTGCTACCTCTGTTCTTATTTCCCTTGCAATTAGGTAATCTGATATAGTCTTCCATGAAGTATTACTCCAATACCTTGTTAGCATCTCAATGGCAGTTTCAAGTATACACTCTGGTAGGTTTGGTGCTAATATATTGGTATAAAATTACCTAGGGAACTGATACAAATATGTAAGTTTGATGATCATTCCACAGTGGATGGTTAGTCAAAGGATATAAACAAGTAATTTTCAAAAGAAATGTAAGGAATCCACAATTATATGAGAATTTTTTTTTCCAAATAATTAATTAGAAGATAAATATCAATACAACTCTAAAGTTTTTACTCATACCCATCAGATTGGAAAAGATCAAAAGATGAAAATGATACATGTTGGAGGAGCTATGGGAATATAGGTACACTAATGGACCATTGTTGGAGCTATGAATTGCCCAACTAATCTGGAAAACAGAATTTCACTGGAAAAGTCACTAAAAAGATCATATCCTTTGATGCAGGGATAGGACATCCTGGCATATATCCCAGAGGTTGCTGACCTGAAAGCTGGTTAAAGAGACAACAAGCTAGGTAATAAGTAAATCCATATTGTTTATTCCCTTAAGTTAGTGACATGTACATGGAGCCAGAGCTTTAACTCTGACTGACTCAAAAAACATATGGAGTCTCACTCTCTCTCTCTCAGAGAGAGAGAGTGAGACTCCATATGTTTTATTTTTAACATATAGCATGGGAAAAGAAGTTTCTTAGTTGATTAGGTTGTAAATACAATAAAATAGGAGAACTTCAAAGTGTCAATTGAAATTATAGATTCAGGATATCTGTGTTTCCCCTACATAACATATGTCCATAGGATACCAAGATAAGAAAAGTCCCATTATTCAAGAGTGTCTGGTCCCAGGTATCCTGTTCTTAGTTATCACAAACAGGAAGAATGCTGGTCACTTCCACCTGGTCTCACAGTTACTGACACAGGAAAGGGCATTTTTAGTTCACTCAGAGAGAAAAAGATTAATTCAGGTTTTTGATCCTTGTTGGGGCTCAATTGATCTTAAATGATTATCAAGGTCAAAGACAAATGGAAAGTTTCCATATACACAAAAATATTTGTGGCAGCACTTTTTTGAAGTTGTAAAGAACTGGAAGGGGAAATACGTTATCTCTTTATTGAGTAAACTTCAGGGAACTCTGCAATGATTTTATGAACCAAACTAGAGTTGAGTAAACAGGAAAATAGTTTAAACAATGACCACAATAATTTAAAGGAAAATAATACTGTAAAAACTCTAATAAATGCAGTGACCAAAGACAATGATGACTTAAGAGAACTGATGATAAGGGTGCCTCTCACCTTTCAGTGGAATGGGGAATACATTTTTAGACCTGACCAATATGTTGATTTGTTTTGCTTAACTGTTCTTATTTATAACAAAAGAGAGCTCTATGAAGGAAAGAGGGTCATCACTGGGAAATGACATAGATTTAAATAAAAAAGGAAGCCAGGTAATGAATATTCCCTGAATGTATCTTAAACTATGGGAGAGACAATTTCTCTGTGTTTATAGGGAAAGTTATGCTTGTCACTTAGCTTGATATTCTATGCAATTAAAACTATTTCATCTTGAACCAATGTACCCTTTTGTGGTCTGATAAAAGAAATTCTCTGATGAGAGCTCATGACCAATGGTTTAGATGTCATGTTGACCTACACTGACAAGTTACCTTGAACCTGAGGTAACATTCTGGGGGCCCATATAGTGTGTGTGAGTATGTGGGTGTGGATGGGTGTTGGGGGAAGAGTTGATGCCTCATATATAACATTAAAATTTGCAAAGCACTTTACATATATTATTAATTCCTTTGATCTTCACAGCAAACCAATGAGGAAAGCACCATAGTGACTATCCTTACCATTTTACAGATGAAGCCTGTTCCCTCAGGGATAGGAGGTCCTCTCTCACAAGGGAATCTAGCTCAATCAAATTCTTCCCCCAGGTGCGCCTTAATCCTAAACGGGAGAGATAAAGTTTTGTTGTTATTGTTGTTTTCTCATACCCTCTAGCTCATTGCCTCTACCACAGGGATACACAAGGACCAATCAGGAGCCAACTTGTCATGTATATCCTTTAGCAAAGGACCTTCCTCTACATGTGAACCACGGGATCAATCAGTCAATTAACAATTATTAAATGTTTGACCAATGTGCCAGACAGTGCTAAGTGTTGTACAGGGAAAAAAACTGAGGTCAAAACAGTTAATCATTAAAATTAATTTTATCCAAATCAGAATTTGAAACCAAGTCTCTCTTGCCTCCAAATCCATTTTTTTCTAATGCTTTACATTTTTTTCTTGCACACAATACTAATGTGTAATGTGTAATGTAAAAAAACGTTTTATTTAAAAAAGGCAAAGGGCAAGAAAAATGCAACCTTCCAGTTAGAGGTAAATTTGGATGACTAGAAGAAAACAGTGGTCATGACAACTGAGGCCATACAGAAATGGGATGGGATGCTTCAGTCCATAATAAGTTATCTGTTTATACAAGCTCTTGCCAGAGCCATATCACTGGCTGGTCCTGGCACAATTCACCTATCAAATCTTTTCCTTAGATTCTACCTTTCATTAAGCTATTAGACATTAAAAATACATTAGCCCCTATACCCCCTCAACCTTGGAAATATTTTGTCAGGCAGAATTTGGGAATTTGGGAGCACATAGATGATTAGCTAAATATTTTCACTTTACCTGAATGTTTTGTCATTTTGCAAAATCACATTTAAAGAAATTATACCACACTTTCTAAAGGATCACAAATATGAAATCTGCTCATTCAATTTTAAGGATTATCATCCACAATCCCAAAAGTCAAGGTTTAACTTCTTTCCCCTTCTTTTAAATATACAAGCAAATATCAAAAAGTTATGGATTCATTTTATATTATTTAATTTTGCTTCCCACCAATACTTGGTATATTAACACCTTTTCAAATAAGTGATGTAAAAGCCTCAGAACACCTTTTGTGAAATCTCCTCTGACCCATATGAGCTGATATTTTTCCAAGGACATTTATTAATAGGAAAATGTGAGTAAGTAAGGACAATTTCACAACTAAACTGATAAAATCAATGTCATGGTCAAATTAATATGACTTTCTAAACTAGAATAATTTTGTGAATTCATTAGTGACACATATAAAACAGGATTGATTTTTAACTCTTGACTTATGTGGCTCAATATGAGAGAACATTCAGGAATTATGTGAATTCCTTTATGAGTTAAATATGTCTGATGACTAATTCTGTGACTCACCTTGGTATCCTTGTAGAATGGGGCTTTTTTTTTCCTTTCCTGTATTAAATATCAAATCAACACTACCTTTGCCTCTGGAAAAGGGGATTTCAATTGGCTGCCCTATGCATGTTCCACTCATTATCTTTGTGACTTCCCAGACCATAACTCCCTTCCCTGGCCACAACTCCCTTATATGTGCTATCTATCCCATTAAAATAGAAGCCCTATGGGGACAAGGACTGCCTTTTTTTGTATTGGTCTGCCAAGCACTTAGCATAATGCTTGGCATGTGGCAAGTATTAAATAAATGCTTTTCATTTATTCATTCACAATACCAATAACCTGTTTCACATATGCAAACATCAAAACTTAAAGATTTGTATTCCTTTTAAGTTCACATTTAAATGACAGGGTAATTAAAAGCAAAGTACAGATTAAATTTGTTGTAAGATAAAGAGACAAAAATGCAAAGTTGTGCAAATAAAATCCGAATATTTAAGATAAATCAGAAGATACTTACCCCCAATGGAATGTTGCTGGTTGAAAATATTTCATTGTTTGTGAATTGTTTTCCCTACAGTTGTATAATCTATCCCAATATTCCATAAAGATTTCTCCCAATGCCTATTATGGTTAAGAGAAGACACCTGGTTCTCAAAGGCAGTGTCAGCATAACACATACTATGGCAGGTTCCACCATGCTAGAAAGTCTTCTTGCATATACAGTGGCATTTCCTTTCAAAGAACCTGCCTAGCAAAATACAGAGAAGCTCATTGCTAACAAATTGGTCATTTGGTGGCCAATTCATTGGCCATGGCAAGTAATGGAACAAAGTAAAACACATAAAAGACCTTTTTCTTATGCAGTTTTCTTCCTTCTTTTTTATTTCCTTAGTAGAAGAGTACAGGGGAAGGGGAAGAATGTATTAAAAAGCACACAGTGTTTAGAGTAATCATGGAAGTTAGCAGAATTGTTCCTCAAAATATCAGAATCTTCCCAAATCACAAATGAGTAGACATATTACTGGAGAAACTAAATTGTGTGAAGGTTTACATTCTTGCTGCAAATGAAACCAGGCAAAAAAGGGAAGTTGTATCTGGAATTACAGAATAAACAACAAATAGATGAAAAATGGAAAGATACATAAGAATGTCATGATAAATTCAATTCATTAAGGAAAATAAGTCAGTATATTTTATTTTAATATCACAATGTCAGATTTGCTACATAAGGAAATGACAATGAAGATAAAGAAGATAGAAAAAGAAGCTGGACTAAACCAAAAATATACAAATGTGGTCCATGTGCAAAGCAATACAGTTTTTAGAGTGTTGACAGACTGATTTTCAAGTTACCTGATAGGTTAAAAGATATATATACACACACACACACACACACACACACACACACACACACACACACATATATAGTTCATTAAGTTCATTTTTTAAAAGAACCTCCAAAATGCAAGGGATTACAGAGGGTATTCACTCTCTTATATCTATTTCTGAAAAGCAATAGCAGAAATCTGTCTAGTGCATTTACTGACCCTGAATTCCTCAGGATGGTAAACAATGCTTGAGAGGTTTACAAAGAGTTTTTGACTGCGACTTCTGGGCTTTCAACAGGAACCCATGAGGGGAGGAAGCCTTTCGGCAATTGTTATTTATGACAATTTGCTGCTGTGAGAGGTGGAAATCACTGAGGCATATGCTGACAAAAGTGAGTGCTGATACAAGGGAATCTAGACAGTCACTGGTTCCTAAAATTAAGTCTAGAGGAGCTTCATTAGCTCTTAATAGGATGCAGCAGAAGCAAAAAGTAGCCACATGAATTAATGAAACAAAGTTTAGAAGTTGAAAAAGTGAAGGACTATTTAGAGATGCTTGGGAAAGAATCAACAAGGAAAATTACGTGCATATATCTTGAAAGATAATGCACAATTTAAAAGAAAACTGAAGCACTTGAAGTAATATAAGCTAGGTCAATTTGTTGAGAGATTTCAAGAAAGCTTTCTTATAGGTGCCCAAACAGCACAAATAACATCGCAAAGCATTTTAGCCCATTTCACAGAGGTAGAGAGGTGTTGTAAACAATTATTTCTCCTACTGGTCCCTTTCTATGGGCAAATGGCAATTTGAAAAGTATTTGTTGAAACCCTACAGTTACCATGCATCTTGATAATAAAAAAGGTATGTCTTGCATAAGTCTTGCCCTCAAGAAAGTTATGATCTCTAGTCGATAATATATATAGACAAAAAGAATGAAGAAAGAACACAAAACAGGAAATTTTTAGATGCCCAAATAAGCAACATATCCAAAATTTCTGTAGGAATTCAGAGAAAGACTGGAGGGCTCTCACAGTCAAGAACAGATCTGTGTTAAGGCTTCAGCTAGAAGGCTGCTGAGCAAAGAACACTGGACTGGAGTCAGAAAATACAAGTAAAATCCAGGCTTTGCTACATATCAGTTGTGTAGTATTGTGACATCTTGGACAAATGAATTAGTCTCTGTGAGTTTCAATTCCCTTGAATATATAATGGGCATGATGATAGATGCCCTACTACCTCACAGAGCTGTTGTGAGTACTGAATGAGATCAAAGATGCTAAAGTGTTTTGAAAGCTGTAAATTAGTGCTATCCAAAGTGGTATGGTCTTATTATTAAAATTAATCTACTTGGAGAAGCTAGAGAAAAACATTTCAGGAGGGGGATTCAGCCTCCTACTGGTGATGAGGAAGTAGAAAAATATGAGATCAACTTTACATCCTAGAAAACTAGGATCCTTCTTCAATACATATGACATATATTTTGCCCTGAAATAAATGTGCTGCTGCTTATGTTTCTAAAGCACCAACTTCAATTTATAAATCACACATCCCTTAAATTCTGCCTATAATTGTGATATTTGAGTCAGAGTTCAATTGACCCATGACATTCCTATTGATAATTTCAAAAGCTGAGTACCATTAACCCATAACAAAATTCTAATATGTCTAATAAATGGATGGCATAATCATAGATTGTCAGAGTTGGAAGACACATCAGAGGCTAGGAATACTGTCTATAGCACTAACAAGTGGTCATCCAGCCTTACTTAAAGATTCTGAGCAAGATGCCCCTCCCTGGTTAAGCTCATCATCTCTAAATTCATCACCATGCTGCTAACTCATTTCTTGACTGACACCACTTCCCACAGTCTCCTCTCCCCTCTGATTGGAGGGTTGTAGGGTAGAATATCAAATTCCACCCAATGCCTTCCTTTATAGAGGAAAGGAACTGGACTTTTAGCCCACTCAACTCTGGATCTACTGCTCTGCCTGGTTTCAACTCCATGGAACAAGATACCCCTTGTTATCCTTCCTATCTTCTCTCTTAACTGCTTTCCTGCCTCCTTTTTGTTGTCTCTTGACTTTAGATTTTAAGTGCCGTGAGGGCAGGGGCTGTCTATTTTATTTTTATTGTATCCCCAGTGATTTGCAAAATTTCTAGAACATTGTTGTTGTTCAGTCATTCAGTCATGTCTGACTCTTCATGACACTAATGGGTCATATTGGCCATGGGGTTTTCTTAGCAAAGATATTAGAGTAGCTGCCATTTCTGTCTCCAATGGATTAAGATAAAAAGAGACTAAGTGACTTCCCCAGAGTCACACAGCTAGTAAGTGTCTAAGGCTAGATTTGAACTCAGGTATTCCTGACTCCAGGCCCAGTGTTCTATGCATTGAGTCACCTCGTTGCCTTCTATATTCCTTCTGGAAATATAAATATGAAAATATGAAAAATGAATACTCTCTCTAATCCCTTGTGTTTTGGAGGTTCTTTTAAAAATTATCTTAATGAGCTACCTATATATTGTGGGAAAATTAATCAGTAGGGATAGATTAAATTTATATTAATATTTTAGAACTTGATTGGATTGAATTGGATATAGAGCAAGCCCATTCCACCAATAAATATCTCTAATCGATAAGAAGATTGTTTTTTCCATAACAAAAGCTGACTCTCTTTAACTTCCTCCCATTTCTTCTAGTTCAGCCCACTAGGACACAACATAGAAGGTCTAATTCTCCTTCTACATGACAGCTCTTCAAATACTTGAACTAGGTATCATGCTACCTCCATTTATACTATGTCTTCTCTTCTCCAAGTAAAAATATCCAGTTCTTCAACTTTAGAGATTATGTTGTCAATTCCAGTGTTACACCATGAATTCCATCTATAATATCAACAATTGACCTTCCAGACTCTGTTGAAAGACTTTTAGTGATGATCAATAGATTGCTGTTCTATTTGTGGTTGGCTGTCATGGAAATTCTTTTTATTGTGTCCATATCTAAGTCTTCACTTCCAACTATTGGTCTTTTCCATAACTTCCAGAATGAAGCAAACCAAATTGAATCCTTCTTCCACATAGAAAGTCTTTAACTATTTAAAGGCATAGCGTGGGATTAATAGAGAGAGCTGTTTGGATCTACAATTTATTACCTTAGATTCAGGAGTACATAGGTCAGTGTCTACCTCCAGCACATACAATCTGTGCAACCCTAGAAAAGTCACTTTACTTTTCAGTACCCCAGGAAACTCTAAGACCAGTTTCCTCACCAGGAGTTCCCTCAATAAATGAAATCACAGTTCCATAACAATCTTAAGTTTTGTATCACCAACAACAACAATTACTATTAACTGCTGCTGCAACAACAAAAATAATAACAAAGTTTCCCCTTCTCCAGAATAAACACTAATTTTTTTACTAAGTCCTCATTCATTTATCCATGCTCAATCACCCTCCTTTGTATTTGCATCTCCAAACATCATTTGGTTACCATGTAAACTTGGCCTCCATAATATTTTCCTGAAATAAACTTGTGTTTTTAGAAGAGATTGCTTCTGCCAATGCTTAGGAGACTGGCTATCTTTACTGAAAGAATTATACTGAGGGCAAAGAACTGGAAACACTCATGTGTCAATGCATGAGTGGTGCTTTTAGTGTGGTGTCTTGACGAGCAACCTCAATTGCCATTAGAATTCTATCACTGTCAATGTTATTGTAGGGTTTCTGTCATGGAGCACATCAAACTGTGTCCCTGGTTGAAATGACTACCTTTTCTGAAGTTAATTACTTTTTCTCTGAAGTTAAGATTATGAAGAAAATTGTGCTCATAAATCCTTCTTGTCTGTAAGCAAAATGTTCTACCTAGAATTCTAATGTCAAGTATTCAATTCAACCCAAAGTGGTGATTTTACTATAGCAGAAAGAACAATAGATTTATAGGCAGAAGGACAGAGTTTAAATTTCCGACTTTCTGCTTATTGTCCGTGTGACCTTGGGTAACTCACTCAATCGCCATGGTTCCCAGTTTCAGTCACTCAGTCAGGCAATAAGCATTTGTTAAGCACCTACTAGGTGCCAGGCACTGTGATAGACACTGGGGATATAAAGACAAAAGACAATCCTTGTTCTCAAGAACATCATAGTCTATTGGAGGAGACAAAATGCAAATAACTATATACAAACAAGATAGAGACAGGATAAAATGGAGAAAATCAGCAGAATAAAGGCACTAGCTTTAAAGGGCATTGGGAAAGGCTTTTTTGTGAAAGGTAGGATTTTGGCTGCTAATTGGAGAAAGCCAGGGAAATCTGAAGGCAAAGACAAGGAGGGCGGAAATTCTAAGCATAGGACAGCTAGTGAAAATGCACAGAGATGGGAATGGAGAACCTTATTTGAGGAATAAGAAGGATGCTAATGTCACTGGATCACACACAGTACATAGAGGCTGAAGTGGAAAAGTAAGGTGTAAAAAGGCTGGAAACAGAGGAAGAGGCCAGGTTATGAAGAGTTTTGAAAGCTAGGAGATTTTATATTTGTTCCTGATTGGTTTCCTCATCTCTAAAGCAAGGATGTCTGGAAGTGATGATTTCTTAAGATTCTGCTGGTTCTAAATCCTGTAATTTGACAATCTTTATTCCGTAATTGGGCATCTAGGTGGCACAGTAGATAGATGCTAGGCCTGGAGCTAGCAAGTTCAAATCTAGCCTCAGATACTTACTAGCTCTACAATCCTGGGCAAATAACTTAACCTTGTTTGCCTCAGTTTCCTCATCTGTAAAATGGGCTAGAAAGGGAAATAACAAATCACTCCAGTATTTTTGCCAAGATAACCCCAAATGAGGTCACAGAAAAATCAGATATGGCTGAAAAACAACTCAACAACAACAATTCCCTGATCACTATTAATTAGGCCCAACTGGGGTTACAAGGATGAGCACAATATAGTCCCTGCACTTGACAAGCTTACATTCTAGGTGTAGAAATTCACCATTTATACAAACAACAGTAGAAGACAGAATACTATCAGTAACCCCTAAGAAAGGTACAGAGCAGCTAGGTGGCACAGTAGATAAAGCACTGGGCTTGGAATCAGGAAGACTCATCTGCATGAATTCAAACCTGACCTCAGACATTTGCAGCTGTGTAACCTTGGGCAAGTCATTTCACCCTGTTTGCCATAGTTTTCTCAGCTGTAAAATGAGCTAGAGAAGGAAATAGCAAGTCACTTCAGTATCTGTGCCAAAACCCCACCCCCCAAAAAAAAGGGATTACAAGGAGTCAGACAATACTGAAACAACTAAACAACAACAACAAAAAAGAAAGATACACACAAAGGGTAATATTTGCATGTAAGTTTATTTAGGGGCAAGGATTGTTTATGCCTTTCTTTTTATTTATTTTTTGTTTTCAACATTTACTTCCACAAGATTTTGTGGAAATTTTCACCCCATCTCGCCCCTCCCCCCCAAGATGGCATGCATTCTAAATACCCCTTCCCCTAGTCTGCCTTCCCTTCTATCTCTCCCCCCCTTCTCTTATCCCCTTCCCCTTCAATTTTCCTGTAGGGCATGATGGAATGCCTTTCTTTTTATTCCTAGTATTTTGTTCAGTGCCTGGCACATAGAAATGTAAGTTAGAGGAATATTGGGAAGGCCCTGAATTGGCAAGTTAAGAAGGTAGGCAATGGGGTACCACTGAATATTTTTGAGAAGAGAAATGCTATGATTGCATTGTGATTTGGAAAGATTCACCTGGCAGCATAATAAGAACCCTAAAATTATTTAAGAGAGCACTACTAACATTTGGGCTAGTGTGAACCAACAAGGAAAATTGTCCTTATGGATTTGTTCTGAAATTCATGAGATGGTTTGAAAATTTTAGAGTTTATTCTCTTGCTTGAAATGTCTGGGCTTACAAAGTAAGAGAATATGGTCATAAACAGTTCAATCTTTAAGCTATCTGCACTTGTTACACAGTAGAGATTGTCAGTGTCTCGGGACCTAGCATGTAGCAAAAAATATTAAGGGATTTGTATATTTTTTGTTGTTGTTCAGTCATTTCTCCAGGACAAGAAGATTGCTGCAGGTATCAGAGAGAGCAGAGCAATCAATAGTTTGGACAGGAACAAGATTAAAGGCAAACCATGAGCTTAGTCAAGGCATGAAGAGATCCAAGGCTAGCAACATAACTAAAGAAAATCCTAAGACTAAGAAAGACTATTAATTAAAATAGAAGATATGATAGAAACAAATAGCAACATGCTTCTTTAGACTTCTCATGAACTCTGTCATCAAACACAACAACATTGTGACAGTTTTAAGTAGAGGAAGGCTTTCATAAAAGTTTGGCAGCCTGAATTATTTTTAACTCTAAAAGGCTGAATTAGTTCATCCAGAAAGGAGTAGAAAATATCTACCTTCCTTTACTGGTATAGCATTATCTATCTACCTATCTATCTGTCTGTCTATCTATCTGTCTATCTATCTATCTATCTATCTATCTATCTATGTTTCAAATATATGGGAATGGAAGAAAGGTCAGAAATAAGTATTTATTAATTACCTACTATGTGCCAGACATTATACTAAACACTTTTACAAATATCATCTCATTTTATCCTCACAACAACCCTGGGAGGTAGGTTCTATTATTAACACCATTTTATGGTTGAGGAAACTGAGGCAAAGCTTAAATGATTTGTCCAAGGTCACTCAGTTCTATGGCACAGGAAATTAATGTAACAGAAACATAAGTTCAAAATGTTTAAGTATTTGATATATGAATAAAAATGTTATTTTTGTATGCATAGTAGCTACTGGACACACTGAAAAATTATTATTTATTTAAAATTTGTTTTTAAAATACTTGGTGACAGAATTCCAATTGCCATAAATCGTGTTCATTATTCATTCAATTATCTCCCATTTATCCTGTATATATCTTATTTCTACATGGTTGTCTGTCCTATTGGACGATAAACTACTTTTCAACTTCCCTATTCAGGAAATACTACTCAGTCAATCAGTTAGTCAGGTTTTTCAATATTTCTTGTTCTATCAAACATGTAGCAGTCATTATGGAATTAATATCCAACGGTAAAGACAGAACAAACACAAATGAAAGGACAAATAACTAAAAAAGATTTTTAAGGCATCGCATAAAAATACAGGCATCCCCAATTATAGACATTCATGGTTTCCAAGGAATTATTTGAAGGGGTTAAGGAAGTCAAAACACAGATTGCCAATGCAGCAAAGAAGATGGGAAGGCACACTCAGCATTGCTCTGAGAAAAATAACAAAGTGGTGACTGGGCTATGCCAAGCCAAACTCAGCAGTTTTTTGCTCAGGCTGCTACGCTGACTTAGGTATGAGATTCTTTCCACACTTTCTCTAGAGGGAGAAGCACTATTGTGTTAAGTTTGAGTCCAGAGAGAGATGGCAACATTTTTATTGTAAATAATTCAAAACCTCTGAATATCCCAGTAGCAGCCAAGGGCTGCCCTCATGCACTCACCATTTAAAATGGCTCACATACTGGATGTTGAGAAACAGAGCCAAGTCAAGTGCATCTGTTATACTGCTGTCAGCTGCATGATTTGCGTAGATTTGGAAAGATCCAAAGGCAAACAAAACACCCTATATTTTGCATCTTTCATGACTGGGTGGTTAGAATGCAATTGGACATTTAATAAGGGCTATGCATCAACCCTTCATGGATCTTTGGGCCTAATTCTCTGATCATCCAATGGAAAATAATATCAGGAAATCAAATCAGAAGGTCAGACTACATCGACAAAACAAGCCAGGCAAATCCCTATTATGCAAGGCCACAGAGCAATGTTTTCTTGGGTGGACAGGCACTGGCCTTTCTTGTATCCTTTTTAAAGATGCACAAAGTACAGGTCATGCTAACTAAGTTTTTTTGTTTTGTTTTGTTTTGTTTTTACCTTTAGAGAATTTAGAGGAGTGCTTCACAGCAGTTTGACACTGCCACCCAGCAAGGCGCCTTACATGTATTTTTGTATTTTATGAAATGGGTATGGGCATACACTACTAATATTCATAGAATCAATGACCCTAGTGGTCATGTAATCCAAAAGTACATGAAAAAAATCCTCTATACAACACATTTGTTATGTGTTTCTCCAGCCTCTATTTGAATACCTCCAGGGAGAAGGAACCCATTACCTCTCAAGGAAACATACTGCACCTCTAGATAGCTCTAATTGGGGGGAAAAAAAGGTTTTGCTTTAGATCAAGTAAATTTATACAGTTGCAACTTTTCCCCATTGGCCCTAGTTCTACTCTATGGAAACAAATAAAATCAGTCTAGTCCCTTTTCCACATGATAGTCCTTCAGATACTTGAAGGCAGCAATAATTTCTCCCCAAAGTCTTTTCTTATCAAGGCTTAAAATCCTCAGTTTCCTCAAATAATCCTCATCTGATTTGTTTTCAAGTCTCGTGACATCCTAGTTACAATCCTTTAAATGCTTTCCGGATTGTCAAGACCCTTCTTAAAATGGACTAAAAAACCACCCACAATACCCCAGATAACCTCCAGCCAGGACAGGGTACAGAGACTATCTCCTCCCAGCCCTGTGTACTATAAGCCTCAGTGCAGCCTAAGATCACATTAGTTTTGGGTTTTTTTTTTTTTTTTGGTTGCCATGTCATACTGTTGATTTATATTGAGCATATATTCCAATTAATCATCTATAATTTCCCTCAGACTAACTGCCTTTTAGCAGTGCCTCCCCTACCTTGTAGTTGTTTTTTTTTTTTTTAAACTATGAAACCAGTTTCATGCCTATTCAATTCCATCTTGCTAAATGTAAGGACAAGTATGGGGTGTGCCATTTGCTCATGTAGATTGTGTGTATTCACATGGGTCTGTCTACCTGTGGCTCTCACAGATTCAAGAACATATATCTTTAAAATCTTTTCCCCCTCCCCTATCCTTCTCCAAGGGAGACTTTGTTTTTTGCCAGGAAGGGAAGTAGGAGATTGGGGCCAGAGGCTAGCCATTCCGTCCTCCTCAGAGAGATGAAGTGCAGAGTTAGAATTATATTTGTCTGCTCTCTTTAACATTATTAGTCTATGGGGGATATTTTTTTTAGACTCAACCTGCACTCCTGATTGCTATACCTTAATGAGGAAGAAGGAGGCCCCCAAGTGTATCTATCCATCCATCCATCCATCCATCCATCTCTCTATCTATCTATCTACATACATACATACATACATACATACACGTTACACAATGAAAATACATAGCAAATAGCAAATAAATACACTTTTTCTAAACAGAGAACAAACAGAAATCAGAGAAAGTACATGTACGAAACTATATACTAGACAATGCAGAGTAAATGAACACTCCCTTTGGTCAGAGTTAGTACCAATAAACATTTATTAAGCTCCTACTACTATGTGCCAAAGACTGTGCTAAGTTGCTAGGGATGCAAAGAACCAATTCCTATCCTCAAAGATATTCTCAAGGAGCTCACAGTCCAACAGGGGAAAACATCAAATGGAAAGAAGATAAAAAGGGGCTGGGGAAGTCAACCAGGGCAAAGCATGATGAAATCCTACAGCCCGAGTGGGAAATTATCTGAGGAAATTAAAGTTTCAGAATATATTTCATCTTGCAGAATGATGTTTCTGGATATCATGAACTACAGGAAAGCAAGTGGATGAGAAATGATGAGAGGGAGATAACTCAGCTCAACTAAGAGACACAGTCCCAGATCTCACTCAAGGGGAAATTCTCCACGTCTCTAATGTAGTAAGCGAGGAAGAGGGACATGATCTAAGTATCGGCTCTTCTACACGTTGGCTTTCCAGAGCCTTTCTCTCCCTTCAGTTTAAAGAGAGGTTGGAACTACACATATTCTCTCTTTAAGCTGGAAGCCAGAAGACCAGGATCTCTCTTCTCTCTCTAACTCTGACAAGGCCACCCCTCATGCAAGTGATGAACACTGAACAATCAGTCTCCACCAGTGAAAAGAGATACAATAGTAGTGCCATGGACTTTGAGGCTCAGGTTACACTCATTTAGTCAGTCAAGATCTTTTGAGATCCTGAATCTGTCATCCAGTATGTTAGACATGTTGGACATCCCTCCCAGATTTTAAATAAATCACAAACTTCAGACTAGAAGAGGGACTTCTTCAATGATTTGATAGGTATGTGAATCTCCTGGTGCCATAATACTGAAAGCAGCTAGGTGGTTCAGTAGATAGAGTATAGAACTAGGAAGCAGAGAAACATGAGTTCAAATCCTACCTTAGCTAAGTAACCCTGAGCAAGTCACTTAACTTTCTTGTGCCTCAGTTTACTTATCTGTAAAAATAGGGATAATATTAGCACCTACCTAAGGGTAATTGTGAGGTTCAAATGAAAAGTGCTTTGCAAACCTTAAAGCACTATATAAACCCTGGCTATTATTATGATTCTTAAACCAAAATGGAACTCAATTCAGTGATGCCTTTCAACCAATATGTAATTTATACATATCTTTCTTAAAAGTTTACTTTTAGGATCTAGTGCCAACACACTGGAGGCTATTATCTTGTTGTTTAATATTTTATGAGTACCTCAGCAACTTTCTGAGCCCATACTTCATTCAGTATACAACTGGCCCAGCTCCTTCTCTGATCATATGATTTCTTGATTGCACTTCTCATCCCACCTTCCAACCTTGGGTTACTTCTACCATCTGCTGCTTTGACTCATATCCATGTACTTCTGAATAGAACTGGAGAGAATCACATAACCATTTTGATTGGGTCAATAGTTTATGTTGTCTCTAAAATTAACTTCAACTTGACTTATATTTATAGTCTTTAGTTTAAGTCTTTATTGAGAAGCAAAAAAAAAAAAAACCCTCTTACCCCTCGTTGTTGTTGTTCATCCTTCGGTTTTGAAAAGGATCATTGACATCATGAAAGTGGTGTTTTGACTTGTGTGGGAATTGGACTTTAGTGAAACAGAGCTATGCAAAATCATCAGCCTCACTCTCTCCTCTAAGTTCAAATGGCAAGATAAAGGTCAAGATGACTGGCAATGGCCCAGGATGCAATGGCCTAGGAAACAATGGGTGACCTTGGCCTTTCTAAATTAAGATCTTTCTAGTCTCAGTTTGTCTGAGGTCATGCCCATTCAATGAGCAAGGGCTAGTTAAAAATTGAGACAAAAGATGGTCCAATTTATCATGGCAAAGATATCAATCTGGGAGGGGAAGACCTCAGAGATTTTGGCCAGAACAGAAAACAGTTACTATATACACTCATTCTATGTCATCAAAACCTAAACAACAAGCCACAGAGGCTTGGGTTTGGGTTATTATTGGCCATTCAGTGAAAGTCAGAGTGATCTGAGTTTAAAGGCATAATCAAGTGGCTTTATTTAAAACACAATGGGCTTTTTAAAAGCATGTCTATTCAGAGCTATATTTCAAGAAATAAAAAATGAAAAATACACAAGACAAAAAGTAAACTATCCCAGCTTTCAAAAAAATAATAATCAAAATAAATAAGTAAAAATTTGAATAAAAAGAAGAAGAAGAAATAGCAGCATTGCCCAACTTCTGCTCTAATTGGTATGCTTGAAACCTATCTAAACTGCCATACTGCCATTCCTACTGCTCCTCATATGGAATACTCCATCTCCCATCTCTATGGCTTTGTACTGGCCATTCTCCATTCCTTGAACGTAGTCCCTCCTCCCCTCTTAGAATCCTTTATTTCCTCCAAGACTCAGCTCAAACACATCCTTTTACATGAAGTTTTTCTTGACTCTTGTACATAGACTAGTGCCTCCTCCCCCATCACTTTGTATGTAATTTTTTGTACTTATATATGTACATGTTGTTCTCTCCCAAACCCCATAGAGTACAGTTCTGTGTGTGTGTGTGTGTGTGTGTGTGTGTGTGTGTGTGTAGTACCCAGAATTTAACAAAGGGCAAGAATGAGGCAGTCTCTGAGCAACATATCCTTTATTAGCAGGGACATGTGGCCTAGTAACAAAAGAGCCTTATGGCTAGTCTGCATTTGTGCTGAAAAGCCCTACCTCTATAACAAAGAATAAATTGCTTGTTTGGGGCCTGAACTATAAAACAGTAGCTTTGTATCAAGTTTGCTCATAAATTGTATAAAAATTGTCTTGGTTAATAGTATGACATGGAATAGAACAGTGACAATGGCAGAGTGAATAAGCTACTGAAAAACCCAAAACGATTAACTGATTAACCCAAAATGGAAAGGAGGAAGTGTCATTATCATGACACATATTCAGTTAATTCACAAAAGTAAAATTACCTTAAAACAGAATTCTAAACCTACAATTCTGTGTGTGTGTGTGTGTGTGAGAGAGACAGACAGACAGACAGACAGACAGACAGAGACAATGAATGAATAAATGAATGAGAGGTGAGTTTAGATGGAAGGCATTAATATTAAGGGTGATCAAGAAAAGATTCTTGCAGAAGGTTGGAATTGAACTGATTTTTGAAGAAAGAAAAGGAAACTAGGTTGTGGAGGTAAGGAGGGTAAATATTGAAGACATGAAGGACAGCCAGTGAAAAGGCTCAAAATAAGAACATTAGAGTGCTGTTCATAAGGAACTTCAAGAAGGCAAAGGATAGATAGAGGAGTCAAGACGGCAGAATAGTGGCAGAATGCAGCTGAACTTCCAAAATGCCCCTCAAAACAACTTTTAAAAAATGCCTCAAATCAAATTCTGGAGTGGTAGAGCCAATAAAATAACAGGCTGAGACATTTTTCCAGACTAAGACAACTCAGAAGCTTGGCTGACCCTGGACTGGACACTGACACTCTAACACCAGAGTGGGAGTTGACCTGGAGCACTGTGTGGCAACACTAGTGGTGGTCTTGGAGGAGATGACAATAGCAGGGGCAGCAACAGCTTCAGGAGCTCTTTAGCCCAGAGACAGTGAGTGGATTGCGTAACTGGTCAGAAAGAGATTGCAAGGGATCCTGAACTGGCATTATGTGCAGGACTGGTTGCTATTTGGTAACTATATTGCAGTTCTGGGTTGTAGTTCCAGGGCAAGAGAAGCGTTAGTGCTTCTGGCTGCTGAGTTAGTAGGAACCCTTCCTGGGTAAAGACCAGAACACAGACCAGGAGAGTAGTGACCACATCTTTTCCCCAGATCACTCCACCTTGCAAGCATCAAAAAGTTGTGGATTCCCAGAACTAATTCTGAAAACAGTAGCACAAAAAAGCCTGAAGATTGGGATGGTGTTTCCCCACCCCTACCCCCCAGGTGAGCAGAGTCCAACTTTAATGTAAAGCCAAAAATCAAGAAACAAGCTGAAAAATGAACAAACAATGAAGAAAAAAATGAACCATAAAAACTAGTTTAGTGGCATGGAAGATGAGGACAAAAAGTCAGAAGATAACTTGAAAACAACTATGAGCAAAGATTCAAAAATGCGAATTGGTTGCTAGTCCAACAAAAATTCCTGGAAGAGTTAAAGAAAAAGTTAATAGTGGTAGAGGAAAAATTAGATTACTGGGGGGATTTTATTTCCATAATAATAAATTTGGAAGAAAGGAGTTTGGGTTGGGGGTGAGATGAGGTAGACCTCTTGAGCTTGAGATGTTTGCAAAGCATCTAATTTCTTTAGATGGTAATGTGATGCTGAAAGCCAAGAGAGAGGTAAAGAATGGGGGAAAAAAGATCTGAGAAATGATCATTGAACACATGGTAGATGCTTAGCTCACCAACTGAGATACTAGGGAGGAAGAAGAGAAAAAGACCAAGGGCAGACTCTTAGGGGACACCTATAATTAATGGACCTGCCCTGAAGGAAGATCCAGAAAAAGGGACTGAGGAGTGTTGGGTAGAAGCAGAATCAGGAGAGAGCAGTATCATGAAAACCCAGAGAAGGCCACGAAGGATGAAGATTGAGAAAGGGCCATTAGACTTGGCAATTAAGAAATCATAGGCAAATTTGGAGAGGGCAGTTTCAATTGAATGATGAAGTTAGAAGCCAGATTGTAAAGAGTTTAGAAGAGAGTGAGAGGAGAAAAGTGTAGGCATTAGTTGTAAATGGCCTTCTCAAAGAGTTTAGTCACTAAAGGGAGGAAAGATATAGGATGATAGCTAGTGGGAAGGGTCACATCAAGTGAAGTTTTTGTTTGTTTGTTGGATGAAGGAAACATAGATGTGTTTGCAGGCAGCAGGAAAGCAGATAGCAGAAATGGAAAGATTGAAGATTAGTGGGACAGTATTGATGTTTTAGGGGTCGAGCTTCTGGAAAAGGATCAAGGGTTCATTTTAAAGGGTTTGCCTGGTAAAAGAGATGGGACTACCTCTTTATCTAAGACATGGATAAAGGAAGAAATGGTGGGGGAAGAAATATGAGTGATGGGAGATGAAGAGAAAAGGGGGAGTTCTGAAATAGTACGAGGTCCTCATCTGAGAGGTTTGGAGAGACAGGGTGCTGTGGAGAATTGGGGAGAAAATAAAAGGTTTGGAATAGTTTCTACAATAAGAGTGACTCTATTCACTAGAGGAAGATGCTTTGCTGCAGTGGAGGCCCAGTTGAAATTGTGTAACATATTGGTAGTTGACCCAATATCTGATGCATGTTAGCTGTTTTAGCAGGGGAAAGCCTCTTAGCCTTTCAGAGGCCCCAAACAACTCTCTTAAGAGTACATGTTATGTGTTATAGATGAGTTATCAATCTATACTGGTAGAATGCTTTGCACTGATAAGGTCAAAAGTTCAGACCAAAAAAGACAAACAATAAACAGAGTGAGGAAGGAGGTAGAAAGACAGAAGTAGAGAAGAAAACAAAAGAGGCGGGGTACAATCAGAGAAGAATGGACAAAAAGAGTCATAGTCACCCAAAAAACGATGACCAAAAAAGACAGATATCAAGGTATAGCCAAAAATACATAGACACCAAGAAATAATCACAAATACAAATATGGAGAATGACAATTTATTAAGAGATGTTAAGAAAGATACAGACAGACTTTGTAATAACATTTTGTGATTTTTTTTCTGTTATTGCCTTATAAAAAATTTGTTTCATTCTTACAACTATAGGCAAAAATCTGCATTATAGGATAAATGAAATATATTTATTAGATGTGCTTTCACTATCTCTGCCTTATATAAACTGAAATTTCTTGGAAAGGGAGTAGTGAGGAAATCCTAAATGAGAGGGAGAAAAACAAAAAACTTAATGTCCTGAGGCATCAATATACTCTAAATTGTGTCACTAAACCTTAGACTACATTAATTTAATGTGTTTTTATGATCAGCCATCATAGACTAACATGAGCAGCATTTGGGGACAGTACAAATATGAATAATTTCTGAGAGGAATTTGACCTGAAAGTTTTTTTTTCCTTCAATAGGTATATGTCTTGTTCTAAATGTATATTATAGGGTAGGTAGCACAGTCGATAGAGTGCTGGGCCTGGAGTCAGAAAGACTTATCTGAGTTCAAATGTGGCCTTAGACTCTTACTAGCTCTGTGACCTTAGGCAAATCACTTAACCTTATTTGCCTTAGTTTCCTCATCTATAAAGTGAGCTGGAGAAGGAAATGGCAAATCACTACCGTATCTTTGCCAAGATAACCCCAAATGGGATCACTAAGAGTCAGATATGACTGACAAGCAATCACAAACGTTTATTTCACCAGACATATCTATTGTGTCTGTAGCACATTGCCTCAGGTATCTGCAGCTATATTCTTTCAATCTATTTTTCAGGAAAACTAAATAGTGCCAATCACACACACACATACACACTCACACTCACACTCACACACACCACATATCTATGAATAATCATATATACTGTGGATATATATATGTGTGTGTTAGCTTACCCTGCTTAATGCCAAAATCCCCTTATACCCAGAATAAAATCATGACATATCTGCCAAAGCTAAAGTTGTGGTATTTAACTATTTTTTCTGCCTTTCCATAAGAGACATTCACTCTTTAATATGACTAATCTGAAAAAAAGTAAGAGCACAATTTGATCTTTTAGTTTCTACAAGATATTATACATTAGATAAAAATCGTATTCATTAGTAGGACTTTCTGCCACCTTACAGCATTAATGAGGCTGAGTACAAAAAAAGTGTTGTCTTTTATTTGTATCCTATTACATTTCATGATTTGCTATACATTCTTTTACATTAAAGCTACATATAGCAGAATTAAATTTTGCTAAATTTGAGCATAAGGAAATAAAGCAAATAAATAATTATCAAAATTCTCTTATAATTTACCCATTTAAGTAGAAATCCCAGAAATAGAACAGTAATAGCTAATAGCTAACTTTTTATAGTACTTACTATATGCCAGGCACTTCACAATTATTATATCATTTGACATTCACAACAATCCTGGGAGTTATGTGCTATTATTATCCTCATTTTACAGAGTGGCAAACTGAAGTGAAATGACTTGGCTAGGGTCACATAGCTAGTAAGTGTGTTAGGGAGGATTTGAACTCAACTGTCCTGACTTCAGGCTAGCCTTTCCATCCACTGCAATACCAAGCTGCCTAAATGGCTGACAGGAATGATTGAAGTCTATAATGCTCTTTCATTTACTGTGTACCTTTTGTTTCCCATTGATATATTTTAATATTTGTCCTAGAAAAATTTTCAAGCTGAAATTAGTCTGTCAAACTAAGACACAATCAAGGGTTTAGGAGTGAAGAAATTAGTTATTTAATTTATTGGTGAAATGCATGCACATGGAAGCAGCATGGTATAGAGTAGTGGAAAGAGTGTTAGACTTCTGTACAAAATATGAGAGAAAGCATGGTATTGGATCCGGAATCAGAAGACCTGAGTTCAAATCCTGACTCTAACACTTGTCAACTATGACTTTGAACAAGTCACTTGACCTCCTTTGGTTCTGTCTCATCATCTACAAAATTAATGTGTTGGCCTAGATGACCTCTAAGATCCTTTCAAGCTCTAAAGCTATGACATGATGATCTAATTTAATTTGGGGTCACAGTTCTGCTACTTAAAAAAAATAATAATAACCTTGGGCAAGTCACTTAATATTTTTAGCCCCTGATTTCATAATCTTTAAAATATGAACATTAAAGCTCCTTCAAATTCTAAATCCTATGATCCTGCTAACTTTTATTTGAAGAAAACATATTAATATGCTTAAGATGAATGTTGATCACAGTGTTTTCAAATGTATTTATCCCACAGTGTCCCGAGTAATCTCGTAATTTTCCCATGCCCTGTATCATCTTGTCACCACCTGCAACAACAAGAAAACCCACAATTTATCTCTTTTTTGGCATTATAGCATATCATAAAGGCTGAGAGGGAAGAAGTAAAAGGAATTGAGAAACATGATTCATGCCATTCTTATAGCCTACGGTTTACTACCACTAATATCAAATATGGCTCAGAATGATCCTCATGAATTTAACAGACAATCAAAAAGGTACTTGAAAGTGTTATCCAGCAATTAGCACAAATTGACTAGCCTCCCTGGTTACTGAAAGCCCCTGGAAAAGCTGCAGGAATATCAAAAAGAACATGACTTAGGCAGCATAAGTGAAACACTGAATAGAGTTCTGCATATGAAGTCAGGAAGACCTGAGTTCAAATCCAGTCTCAGACACTTACTAGTTGTGTGACCCTGGACAAGTCCCTTACCTTCTGCCTGTCTCGGTTTCCTCAACTGTAAAAAGATAATAAGGGTCACAGGATTGTTATGAGAAAAAGACAACATTGATAAAATATTTTTGTAAAATGCTATGCAAACCTTAAATCACTGAGTTAATGTGAGATAGTATTATTATTGTTATTATTAATTCCAGATAGAAAAAGTCAAATAATTTTGGTGATCTAGGATCAGAAAAAAACAAAGAAGTAAGACTAAAAGCAAGACTTAACCCCTTTCTTGTGGAACATTCTCCACTGATGGATAACCTTGGGTAAATCTGGATCTGAGATAAATTCTCTCTTACATTTTAGTGAAAGAAGGTAATTTTCACAGATAAGTATAACTAGTGAAAAGAGTTTCATTTTGTGAAACCAGCAATTCCTTTGTATTTTAGGAGTTTTTAAAAAAAAGTACATTATTTTATATTTGTGAGTTTGGCTTCATGCAAAATGGAAAGATTTTCTCTTGGCAAAAGTTTCTTTTAAATTAAAAGTCAATCAATTTACACAAACATATTGAACATCAGGCACTAAATCTGATAGTGGAATAAGAAGTCATTGGAAAGGATTACCAAATTCTATGGCCTTAGCAGTAGACACTTTAATAAATAAGGTAATTTTAATGTATTTTCATTTTTCATGGAAATCTTGATACAACAGTAGATAACACTCCATCTTCCTTAAGCAACTCTGCTTGGTTTTGATTCCACAAACATCATGCCTCTCCCAGGATAAACTGATCACCAGGAATCTCATCATCACGCAGATTTTTTTTTTTGTCCATTGGAACATTTTTATTTATATGTATGTTTTACATCCTTAGAAAAAGAATCCCAGGATTTTTCCTCCTGTGTGTTTTCATATTGCTTCCTCATGATCCATGATGCCAGCTGAGGTTGTAAGCACAATGAACCCAAACTGACGGGATAGTAGCAGATTATTCTGCCACTTTTCCAGATCGTTCAACTGAACATGGGGCTCATTACACCACACTTGTTTAATCTGCCCGTGAGGTTCACAACAATTTTTCCTGCTCTGTGATCATCAATGATCTCAACCTCACCAATGTAACCATGCTTCGTCATCACAGTTAAGAACCGGACAATTACTTCAGAGCATGGCCTAATGAGAACCTGGCATTTTCCTCGCTTTTCTGCATTGTTGATGCTTTTGAGAGCATCTGCCAGGACATTCATACGCACCATGGTGCCAGCGCTGCAAGATGGCGGAAACATCACCATGCAGGTTGATGCAATTTTTGATACTCAGCTCCTCAGTGGCCTCTCCCCTCTGATCTGAAACCTGGAGGGTAGTGTGGTAAATTTCTTCCAAAGCCTTCTTTTATAGAGAACTCTGAACTTTCACATAACTATCCATCTTCCATCAGCAGTTCACCTTGGCTTTGAGTCCATGGAGTGGCATGCCCAGTCAAGTATCCCTGGTGTCCCCGTTCCCTTCCCCTCAGCTTTTTTATCTCTGTCCATTAGATTGTAAGCCTCTTAAGGGCAAGGATCTTTCTTCTTTCTCATTTGTATCTCATAGCTTAGCACAATGCCTAGCACATAGTAAGCTTAATAAATGTTTATTGAATTGAATTGAATAGGTGTCATAATAAATTAGTCCTTTGGTCTGATTGATTCCTTCACCTCTCCAGGCTCTCTTGACTTTCCAGATTTCTCTTCCATGTTCCTATGAGAATATTTTCTCTTCTTCCTCCAATCCTTTCTCAGCTTCATTTTCTGTTTCCTTCCTCATTAGAATACTAACTTCTTGAGGGGAAAGATTATCTTTCTTTTTACTTGTGTAATCTGTCCTTTGATCACACCTAGGTTGCCTACCATGGAGATCCCTATGTCTTCCTACCACACGAGTGGACGTAGCCTCCTCAATTGGAGGTGGTAAAAAGAGGTAAGCTACAGACGTTTCCCTCTCTTTCCCACCATATTCTTGGCTGTGCTCCTAGATATTGTTCCCAGTGTGGACTCTAGGAACTGAATGGGTGCTCTCCTTTCACCTCAGCTTATGGAATGGGACTGGAGTTATTTGTTTCTGCTTTTGTGTTATTTGTCATCAGTTTCAGAACCTGGAGGTGATCCATGAGGACCAGAACTATGGTGACCCTGAAGCTATGATTGCAGGTGGGGTATAGCAGCCAATGAGGCATGGAAACCCTGAGAAGCCAAGGCACCTAGTACTCCAGCCTCAGGAGGAGTTTTGACCTGGAAATATGCTCTAAAGGAACCAAACGTAGCTATGAACCTAATTCCCTTTCCCTCCCCAGGGTCTGAGGTGGTACAGGGAGGAAGAGGGATGTTGGGAGAATATGTTTGTATATTTGTTATGATACCTTCGGAGGTAAATATATTCCTTTGTAAAAGCCCCACTGTGTTACTCTTGTGTTTGTATGCCCAGCACAGAGTAAGTACTTCATAAATGGGTGTTATTGACTCAATGGAGCAAACTGAAATGCCCAGGTTCATAGTAATTCTGTCATTTGAAGTATAATTATGAAAGTCATGAATGGCTTGTGATTATGCCTCCAGTGTGAGAGTTAAAGCTCTCTAACAATGAACTAGTGGGTCTGGGCTGCCAGCCTTGGGCTAGGAAAGGACGCTCACCCCTAGTCTGGCTCCTGGAGATATCCCACTCCTATATCCCCAAAACAAAGGGACACGAGGAAATGCAAAGGTTAGAATAACCATTGATGTTTGTGAGAAATAAGATTAGACTGGATTGATCAATAAATAAACATTTAATAAGCATTTCCAATGTGTCACACACTGTGCTAAGTGCTGGGGATACAAAAAGAGGCAAAAAACAGTTGCAGTCTTTATTAGAATAAAAGAGTACATTTGGCTACAGTAGCTGAAGTAAGGCAGGGGAAGGTGAGTAGGACCACCAGTTCCTTCACATTCCCCAGAAGTATCAGTTCAGTTTTGGTTTTTTTTTTTTGTTTGTTTGTTTTGGTTTGTTTGTTTTGTTTTGTTTTGTTTTGTTTTTGTGTGCATGTGTTTGTTTTGTTTTTGTTAGCTCTTCAGTCATGTGAGCAAGTGCCCATGATTAAAATAAAATAGTTACAGCTTCAATTGCTTATTTAGCTTTCATCTCCCCCTCCATCCTGCCCCCACCAGAGAATAGAAGAAGGGAGGGAAGTGCAAATGTCCTGAACTGTTCCTGCCATTGAGCTATTTCTTCAAATAGTTGGGAGAAGGAGGGAGCCCCACCACCACCACCTCCTCTAGTGTATTTCCTCTCCTTTTGGTCCCACTCATTTCTCAAACCATGTTGTATTTCCTTGCCATGGTAGATAAACAAAGAACTCCAAATCTCTGCAGAAGTTGTTGCTAGCACTTTCCCCCACTAGAGGAGAGGTTGAGTAATGCATTCAAAATCATAGAATGTATAGGTCTGGAATATGCCTTATGGATCGTATGTAGGGTTTCCCAGAAGTCTTTTAAAACTGCTCTAAGACTTTTGGAATAGTCTGCATTTCAACCTTATTATTTTACACATAGAGAAACTCAGGTACAAATGTTAAGTCACTTTACCAAAGCAGCTCAGCAGAATGCTGAACCCAGGTATCTTCCAGACTAGTGCTATCTTGGCTACTTTTAAGATAGAGATCACTAAACAGATTTGAGGGTTTTCTTGGTAGCCCAGGGACATCATATGGAAAATCAATCATTATAATATGCCTACAAACAATGATGTCCTCAAGAGCTATGGAGGTGTATAGGGCTATTAGATTTTACATTAAATGTCCCCAGAGGCAGGGGAGTCATAATTCTGATTCTGTTTACTCCCATTGCTGTCAGCTATTACGCCTTGTTCTCAGTGTGTCCACATGATTTTAATCTATCAGTTATTTTTCACACAATTGTCTGGAGAGAGCCTGAAGGTTAACTCTATCTCCCTGGTGCAATTAAGAGAGAACTCTCAGTTAGAAAGGATCTCTATACTCATAAACCACTTTGTGCCTCTGCTATGCCTATAGAACATAATGTCTTGAATTAGAATATGTGTATGTGTTTTGGTCATTCTAGATTCTAGGATGCATAAGGAAGGGATCTCATTTATCCTTGTATTTCCCTTCATACCCAGCTCAGTGACTTGCATCTAAATGTTTCTTGAATACATGAATTGGCTTTTTCACTATTGTTTGCTATTCACAGGTCTTCATTTATTTCCAGTTTCTTGACTGCGATCTAGATTTGTGGTTGCTAGAATTCTGATCTCTTGAAAAGTGTGTGTGTGTGTGTGTGTGTGTGTGTGTGTGTGTGTGTGTGTGTTTGGAAAGAGATTGGGGTGAGGTCACCATAATAAAGAATAAGGTGGTATAAAGCAAAAGTTCCTAGGTGAATAAATTTTTTGATTGATTGGTTGATAGAAGAAACCACAAGTTCTTTGATTAGGATGTAATGAGCTTAACCATTTATGAAAACTTATTTTGAAGTAAAAGGAAATACTTCTTCTTGCTGAGGAAAATGACTTCTGAAATGATATCAAATTAAATGAAAGAAACAATTAGTCACCCAATTTTCATCACATACAACAAATTGTCAGAAGAAAGTAAGACAATAGGGAAATAGTAATAACCTGTGGGAATTTAATTCAACAAGTGTTTATTAAGCACCTAGTATGTACTGGATACTATGCTAGGGACAGTGGATACAAAGCAAAACAGATCCTTCCCTTAAGGACATTACAGATACACCATGTACTCAAGTAAGTAAATTAAAGTACATATGTGAAGCAATTCCTCAATTAAATAGATGAGGTGACTGAGTGCTTCACTTCCCAATGAAGGGTGTGGACATACCCATTAATCCACCTATTGTCACTTAAGTGAGGATAACTGATTATACATCAGTGATTGGTGATCCCTGATGATTTAGTTGAGTTGGTCACTTCTTTGTGTTAGGCCTATACGATCAATCAACATTTATTAGGCACCTACTATGTACCAGGCGTTGTGCTAAGTGCAATAAAAGAGTCCTTTTCATTAGAGATACCAAGAGAATAAGACAAGACTAGAAACCTAAGGATCCTAGGCAAGGTAGAGAAGGCACATTTAACCATGTAGCTTCACTCAAGAGCTAATTAAAATGTTCCTTATGGTTCATATTAGTCAACACTAAAGTTCAACTAATGAAAGCTAGCAGCATGCTTATACTTTTTTCTGTTTCACATCTCACCACTGAGTCTATCATGACAAAGGGAAACTAGCATATTTTTTTTTCCAAACAAGTCCTAAACAATCAAAAAAAATTATTGAATTTGCATATTGGTTGGTAAATGTTGGTCTCATGATAGCAATTCTATCCTGTCATATACAATGCAGAAAAGCAATCAGGTGTATTCTATGTGTGATGATGGATTGCTGGGAATCTCAGGGTTCAACTGAGTGCCTGCTTGACTTTCCATCTCTGTATTAATGGCATCAACAAGAAAAATGGTGGAGAGTTACACCACTTGAGAGGCAATCTCTGGAACTTTAATTTTAGTAATGGCTCATATGTTTAGCAAACATTGAAAATATTTGTTTGAAAAGTCAGGGGAAAGAATAGGTATTTTCAAAAACAGCTGTCCAGCTTACTCCACATGGAGTGAATAAATTCCTATGGTCAATCAGGACAGAACATAAGGCTTGAGACTTTAGCCTTCCCTGTTTAATAAAGATTGGTGTATGATAGTGCAGACAGTACTGTACTTTGAGTCAAGAAGATGCAGGCTGCAGTCCCCCTTTCCACACTTAATAGATGTATAGCCACTGGTATGTCATTTATCCTCTCTGAACCTCAGTTTCCTCACGTGGAAAATAAGAATGGTGGGACTAAATGACTTCTAAGATCCCTTCTTCCAATACATCAGTGAAGCAATTTTTGTTTTTGTTTTCATTTTTGTTTTTTACCCAGGGATCTGAGCTCTGACTATACACATAGTGCCTGTGTTTGTACCTTTGTTTTCTCAGAATAGACTGTAAGTTATTCTGGGGATGAAGCACACTTTGCTATTTATTTTTAAATTTCAATAATACTAAATACAAAGCCCTACAAAGAACTGATATCCAATAAAGACTTAACTAAAACAAATCAATTCAATTCCACTGATTATTATAGCTTGATATTTATTTTAGATTGTAAATATATATTTAATTTCAAATGAATTGCCCCCATTTTCCCTCTTCCCCACCCCATAAAAAAATAAAACACAGAATGCTTTACAGAAAAAATGAGCGTTACAAATGCACGTACAGATTGGTCTTAAATTCAGCTGTCTTTTAAGGACGTTGGATCCTCAGACACATAATTAATTACAGTCATGAAATACAATATAAATAATGCACATTCACATCCTTCATTTTGTGGAATGGAAGTGGAGACATGTTTGAATCATTCTACCTGACAGCCCAAAACTGTCCAAATCAAATATAGTACTTTTATTACAGAGCAATCAAATCTCTAATTAGGGCTGACATTTCACTCGTCATTTTCCTATCATTACTGCTGCAGCTTGTGCTGTTTGACAGCCTAAAAAAATCTGGATAAGAACAATACCAGGGGAAAATGACTATTTTAAAATAATCCTCTGTCAGAGAAGTGTGACCAAAGTTGTAATTCATACCAATCATATACATATGTGTAAATACATTTGCTGAATAGCAAATATATACATTATATATATATATATATCTAGAATAGACATATATACACCTGAGAACATATTGATTGACTTGAATGGCCTAAGTTAATGATGCAAAAGGATAGTAGGAAAAATAGAATTACCTCATTCTTGCATTCCAAATGGTTAAAGGTATGCTAATATACATGTATAAATATGTTTATATCTGTAGGTATATATTTATGTAACTATATGCATATAGTACATATGTGCATATATAACATTTATATGTCATAAATATCTATTATATGTCGATAAACATCTATTGTTTTGTACTTATTAGAATGTGTATGTCAGGACCTATTAAACAAAAATGAGAAATGGTACTAGAAGGAGGTAATTCCCATCTCTTTGATTGTAGTTTATGCTCTCCTCTGTCAATTTGGGTATGCCACTTCACCTTGCTGAACCTCAGTTTCTATTAAGAAGGTTGCCTGGTATAGTGGAAAGACTACCACCCCTGCAGGTCAAAAGTCCAAGATTCAAATGCCGCCTCTGATACAGATTCCTTGCATGACCTTAGTTAAGTCACTTAAGATTCCTAGACCTCAATTTCCTCATCTATAATATGAAGGGTTTGGACTAAATGTCTTCTGAGGTCCCTTTTTCCTCTCAGCACTTCTTAAACTGGAGGTCACGACCCCTCATTAGTAAAAGGTTTCTGAAAACACAATGACCAAAAATTGATTAAAAATCAAACACGTAATGAATCCAAGGTTTTTCTGGTGCTGCTTGCCTATGCCGCATTTCACAACTTCACTGAATCCTTGGTTCTGAACACAAAACATGGGTACTTTGCACCATGCATACCCTCAAGCCACAGAACATCAACTAAGCCACTGACTGGAAAAAGGGTCACTAGGGGTCAAGAATGGAGAAAATTTGAGAAACCCTGCTCTAGATTCATAATTTTATGATCACATGATTTCTTGACTCCAATCAAGTTTTTTCATTACATCATGCTTCAATACCATGTGGATTGTTAGACTTGGAATCAGAGACCTGAGTTCCAACCCGAATTGAAACACTTATTAGCTGTGTAACTCTGGTCAAGTCATTTAAATTCAACCTCAGTTTCCTCATCTACAAAATGGGAAGAATAAAAGCATCTTCCTCAGATGGTTTTTGTTAGAACCAAAAAAGATAATAAATGTATAATGTTTTGCAAACCTTAACTCAGCATCTAGATGTGATGTTGTTGTCATTCTTTACCAAAGTTGATAGGCCTCCAATTTCCCTGGGCAACACATGGAAAAAATATTTTAAGGTAATTCAAGTGAACCTCATATTTTAATCTAAATTAGTTGACTTTATGTTTGCAGCAAAGGCATGACACTGTGTGAGCTTTCATAGATGACTTCTCATTGCCTCAATTTCCCATTAATGCAATGGAAAGAATCACTAACCCTGACATTTATTTTCATTGTTATCTACAAATGCAAATTCAGTTATTAATTAATAAAAACCATATCCAGACTTACTGCTGCTACAGGCACAGCAGTATAGTTTTGCCTCAATGCTCACACTTAACTCCCATTAATGCTAATACAGGTAATGCACTGAGCTGAGAACAATGTCTATAGAAAATGTCTCCCCCACTAATCCAGTATCTTAATCCTTCTGCAATTACCTAAGAGGTAGGAATGTCAAACTCAATTCCAGCAACAGCCTATCAGTTGTGCTTGTAGTGAAGCAGTAATTCAGGCCATACTTTGCCTCTAATTTAGGGATTCATTCATTGTAACCATTTTCAGAATCCTTTTCACCCTTTTGTGTTTCTGACTGAACATCTGCTGTACATCATGGCCTCAAACTTGCTAACTCCTATTTAATTAAAGCAGCAAGAATACTCTAAGTAAAGTGGAATCAGATAGGACTACAGGGGAACATTCTCTACTGTGGAAGATTCAGAAAGTCTGAGAAATTTTTAATGTTAAGTGTTGCTGACAGTGGGAGTGAAGAACACTAATTTCAAGAAGTGGGTCTGTCCATAGCATCTCTCTGCTGGTTGACAGGGAGCTTTGGGATATATTCTCATCTATCTATTTCCTTTTTCTGAAAGTCCTATCATATTTTTCTTTACAACTATTATATTTAGCATTGACCTCAGGAAGAGGCATGAAACTTATTACAGTGTGTGCAACTTAATATATAAATAGTTGGATTTTCTCTTTAAAAAATTTCAAGCTATTGAAAAGACTAACAAAAGAAGAGTAAAAATCAAGAAGGATTACATAGCTTGATGCCAATTAAACATCCCAGCAAGGTCATGCTACTGGCTTTATGATTCCATTTGTCTAATAGATTTGAGATGGACCAAAGATACACCAGGGCCTTTAGGGGTCATTCTCTTCATATTTCTCAGTTGCCTCCAGGGAAAGGAACATTTCAGGACATTTCTACTGTTTCTGAACAGGCAACACGATGTAGTGTTTGCTAGGATGCCTGATTTTTTTTTTTTACATACAGACTGAGTTATCATTGGATAATTTGTTATAAGACCAAAAACAGGGATATTGAAGGGACTGACAGTCTACTATCTGGTTGTTATTCAGGGTCAGTTGTTTAAACGAGGATCATTTGATAACATTGATGATCACAACTCCTACTTTTTTAACCTTATTTATCCTAATGCTTCAATCTGCCTTTTGTAAGACAGTAAGGAGTCTCCTAGATTTCAGTTATCCATGATTAAAGCCTTTGGCAAAATGCTAGACATTAACTCGTACAGCCACCATGAGGAATATGGAATTACATTACGTTCTCACTGCCATTGTATCTATTATTGTCCAGAAGCTTTTATAAGCATCATTACCTTATACCCTTTTAAAAACTGTCTGTAATGCAAGGTTAAATCTACTTTCTCAAGCTACATTAAATCTCATTTTAAACACCCTTATTGTTAGAACACATGCATCACTATTACAGTCACCCATTCATGCTATATAGTTAAGGTTGAGTTGCAGTTTCCATTAAAAACTCTGTCAAGTGTTTTAACTCCTCTGCAGAAAATCTCTTTGGACTGAAAATTGCCATATAAGTTCTTTCTCAAACCAAGAGGAAATTTAACAATTAAAACATCTTTAACAGGAAAATTAGGGTCATGCATTTCAGCAGTAAATTGGTACAGGTAGATGATCAAAATACCTTTAGTTTCTCAATGAAATGTAGCCAAAGATAGACCTGTAATAGAGTTTTTTTTTTTCCTTTACCTGTAATATTTTTCAAGCTGATGAACTTGACAACTTGATTCTGTTCATAAAAGTGCCCAACCTTATCCAATCTCTAGCCCACAACATGGGAATTCTCCAAAGCAATAATGGTATTTTCTAATTGCCATTTACATTTTTTAAGAACAGTGATAGAGGAATTGGTATGGGTCTAGAATTCAGTAGTCATACTCTATCTACCACAAAAGGCAACATGGTATGGTGAATAAAGAGGTAACCTCTAAGGCAGGAAGATCTGGGGCCATGTTTTGCCTCTGACACATACTGGCTCTATGACTCTAGGCTAATCACTTAACCTCTCAATTTTCTAGGCAACAATCTAAGCTTTTAGCTTAAAGAAAAAAGTGATCATCATTGGTAAATAGAATGTCCTCACTCAGGAGTTACCTATACCTATGAAATCATAGATCCAGTGCCTATCTCTATCTCTATTCTAGCTTAAATACTACCAGAGCCTGGCATTTATAGTGTACAATTATACAAAGCAGAGAGTTCAATAATATAACAAATGTACAATAGATATACTAAGTAATGTTTAACATGTTACTTCACTTCCCCATCTCCTCCTTTAGGTTCACCATAAGAAGACCACTGTAAATGGTGGGAGAGAAGAAGAAAAAGAGTGTTTTATTTATTCCAGTATTTTAAGACAAGCATCATTCTCATTATCAGATCATTCTCATATTACCAGTCAGCTGGTGGTACAGTAGATGGAAAGAGCACTGGGCATGCAATCAGGAAGATAAGTTCAAATCTAGCCTCACATATTTAATAGATGTAGGCCAATGGACAAGTCACTTAACCTCTATTTGCATCATCAGTTTTCTCAACCCTAAAATGAGAATCATAATAGCACTTACCTCATAGGGCTGTTGTGAGGATCAGATGAGATAGTAATATTAAAAAAAAATGCTTAGCACAGTACATAGTAAGCACTATATAAATACTCGTTCTCCCTCCTCCCCTCATTATCTTATACTTTCAAAGCATAAATAGCCTATCTTGTGTGTGTGTGTGTGTGTGCGTGTGTGTGTAGATTTCTTTGATAACATTCTTTATTCAGCTTCTGCTTTGTAGCTCTTTGTTTATGATGCTTTCCAGCCCCTTCCTGTCCATCATATGCCTCTCTACTGCCTACTAGGTGATCCTCAACTTTGGTTTTTCAAAGGCTATAGTACTTCATTACTTGAAGTCTATCTGATGATGGGATGAAAAATGTCACTAAATCCAACTACCTTGACATCATAGGTCATAGGATCATATATCTAGCACTAGAAAAAACTTTAGAGGACATCTAATCCAATTCAATCATTTTATAAATAAGGCTCAAAGGAGTTAAATGATTTATTCACAACGATACAGGTAGTATCAAAGGCTAGATAACCTTTGGAAATCAAAAAAAAAGCAAAAAGAATGTGGTATCAAATTGTAGGCCAAATTTGTAAGCACATGCTGTAGTCATCACTTCCAACTTCCTAAGTTATTTTGAGAATTGAATCTGTAATGGATGTAGATCCATCAGGCAATTTCATTCAGTATCATCAATACAAAGCATTAAACAGTAAGATAAGCTCATTTACATTTGGATATTCATCCATTAGCCAACCACGTATTTAATCCACTGCTAGGGTACTGTTGCTCATCGTAGCATCTGTATAGGATTCATCCAAGCAGTGAGATGGAATGAGCTGAGCATAATTTGCCAAAGAAATATTTCAAAGACATTCTGAAGTACAAATTAACCTAATGTACCCAGAGAATAGTGGTAAAGATGAATAGTTGAGAGACCAGCCAGCCTAATGATCAGCAAAGAATGAGGTTTAATGAATAGAGGCAAGGTGCTATAGTGGGAAGAACATTAGGTTCAGAAGCATGATACCACCTTCTGAGAATAGACTCCAGCACTTAGCAGCTATATGAACTTGGGTAAGTGATTTAACCTCTTTTAATCTTTGGTTCTTCATATGTGAAAAGTGGAATCAAAAAGTGGGGAGGAGTACAGTGGGGGGCAGGGAAGGGTGAGCTAGAAAAAGACTGTATTTTCTCAGCAGATTGGAGATTCTGTAGAAATCGTTTACATTCATAATGAGGGAGGCAATGGCCCTGATGTATTCTGACTTGTCAAACAACATTTAGGTGCCATATTATGAAAATGACAATGATCAACTGGAGGACTTTCCAAGAGGCTACCCATAATCTTCTATTTAAGGCTCAAGGCTGTAAATTGAGATACTTAATTTGGAGACAGGAAGACTTAAGGAGGGATATAAAAGCTATCCTTAAGTGTTTGAAGAAGCACTACGTAGAAGAAGTTTTGGACTTGTTCCATTGAAACCTAGAGGGCAGAACGAAGAATAATCAATGAATATCAGAATGGAAAATTGCCATCACCATTAAGGCAGTTAAAAATTATGATTTATTTTTGCCTTAAGATGAAGTGGGCTACCCATCACTGCATGTCATCAAGAAGAGGTTGAATGAACACTTGTTGGAGATGTTATGTATAAGATTCCTGTTTATCTGTAAGTTGGAATAGATAATACATGAAGCAACTTTCAACTCCAAAAGTCTGTGATCACAAATTTGATATCAATCCATGACCATATTGTAAAATACATTATTTAAGGGAATATCTGTGAGCATTTAAAAGGAGAGGAGAGCATTAAAAACCAGTGTGTTTTCATTAAGAACAAGTCATGCCAGACTAACCTCATTTCCTTTTTTATTAGGCAAATTAGAATGTCAAGCAAATTCTGTGATCATATATACCTGGATTTTTTTTTTTTGGTGGAGGAAGGTAATTGGGGTTAAGTGACTTGCCCAGAGTCACACAGGAGTAAGTGTCTGAGGTCAGATTTGAACTCAGGTCCTCTTGACTCCGGGGCTAGTGCTCTATCCACTCTGCCACCTAGTTGCCCCCATATCTGGATTTTAACATATTTCTCGTGAGATTATTATGGGAAAATGGAGCGATATAGAATGGAGGACTGCGCAGTTAAATGAATCCAGACTTTGTTGACTGGTAGAACCTAAAGAATGACTAATGAATGCAAGTCAGTTCTGAGGAGAGTCTGGTGGCATGACCCCGGGCACTTCCCTTGATCCTATTCTGGCCAGCACTGTTATCAAGGATGAAGTTGTTAGTGACATGTGTGTCAAATTTGCAAATGACACAAAGAACTTTAATACTTTCTGGAGCATATCTCAAACTGTTTTGCTCCAGGACAATTTTATACTATTAAAATTGTTGAAGATATCCTCAAAAAAAATTTTGTTTTTCAGTGGAATATTAATGTCCCCGCATTAAAATATCAATAATATTATGAAAAGAGTTTTGAGCTCATGGATTCTCTAAAAGAATGTTGGGGACCCTAGATAACACCTAGAGAATGGACTGATTTAATGGATCCTTGAGCTAATCAATGTGAACATTCTCTCCAATGAGGCTTATCACAATCCACCCACACTTTCCCATCCTGTCAAACTCATGTCCATATAATTTCATAAATCTTCTATAGGAGAACCAGTATTTTGGGGTCCTTGTGGTATTAAAATCCAAACATATTTCAGTAGGTCAAAAGGAGGACTGAAGTTCACAAAATTACATTTAATTGGGTTAAAGTCTTGTCCTTGAGTTTAAAAAAATCAATTGCACAGGTATTAAAAGAGAGAGACATTAGAAGGTGTATTAAAAAGACTTCCAGGCTCTAGTAAATAAGCAGTGTAATATATCAACCAAAAGGGATAATTAGGCTTCTTTAATGTAAGTATCAAATACAGAGTGAAGGAGGGCAGTTTTATTGTACTCTGTCCTTGTCAGACCATATTTAGAACGTTGTGCCTATTCTGGGGACATTTTAATAAGCACAAGCTGAGGATAGCATCCAGAAAAGACTAATCAAAATTGTAGGGGCAACATAAATCATGCCATATGAGTTAAATTGAAATGAATTTACCAATTCAATTGAAGGAGAATTCATTCATTGGCTCTTTATGTAAAAGGCACTGGGTAATATGCTGGAGATAAAAAAAAATGAGAATGAAACAATCCCTACTTTCAAGGAGCTTATATTTTTACTATGGACCTTATATTTATCCAAAAAGAATGCATGGAAACTTGGTGATAAGAAAATCTGAGAAAGATATAACAGCTTGAAGAATTGCACTGTGGGAGAAGTAGGTTTATTCCTCTTGGCCAGAAAGAACAAGACTTAGGAGCATTTTTAGAGAAACATACTTCAGTTTTACATAAAAATTTTTGAATAATGAAAGATATTATAAAATACAATGGGCTGTTTTAAAAATAAATGTCAATTAATCTGCAACAATGTAATAATCATCTACTATGAATGAGGAATTTTGCTATGTGCTAGGAATACAAACACCAAAATGAAACAGTCCCTATACTCAAGGAATTTATGTTCTACAAGGAAGCTTACAAATACAAATGTGAGACAGTCTCTGACTTCAAGGAGCTTACATTCTACTAGAGTATTTGCTCCTCAATGGACATCTCTAAACAGGGACTAGCTGACCATTTATTGAGAATATTATAGATGGGATTGTGATGTTTGTAGTATAAAGTTTGATTTTTTTTAAAATTCTATTACTCTGATTCTAATCCAGGATAACCTCTTTTGCAGAATAGACTGTATAGAGGAAGAACACTGGATTTGGACCTAGGTTCAAATATCTACTCCACCACTCACTATGTTTATGATTTTGGACATGTCATTTCACTAAACTCTCTGGGCTTCAAGTTTCCTCATCTGTAAGATGAAGGGATTCAACTAAAAGACTTCTAAATTTCTTTCCTGTGCTTAATATGTGGCTTCATAGGATTGTGATCCAAACTGGTATTTGAAAATTGCCTAAGAAAAGAAAAGTTTATTGATCACATGAGTTACTGGAAATTTTTAGCCAAATGCTTTATCTATGAGGGTTAGCTCTCTAGATCAAATCAAAGGTCTGTTGATGCTATCATTTGATGCAAATAAGGGACCAAATAGCTAATCTTAATGTTCGTGATCTGCTTACTGCCTCTTACGGAAAATAGAAAACTCAAAAGATGAGTTATTTGACTTAAATTTCAAAAATGTCAGTGATAATAAGAATAAAATGCCTCTACAAACCTAATCAAAAGTGTTTAAAGTTTAAAAAAAAGTTGAAAGAAAAGTATGTCTATCTCCAGAATCAAATATTATAGAGAACAGATACAGGAAAAGTAGCTGAAAGACCCAGAAATTCATAGGAGCTAAAATTCATAATAAAACCCATGTCTTCAAACACAAATGTCTAAGTTTAGGCAATAAGATAGAGGAATTAGATATCTTAATGAAAAGAGATAAATTAGACCTTAAAGGTATCATTATGGATTGGTGAGATGAAATCCATGACTGGAACATGGAACAGGATGTATATATCTTTTGCAAAAGAAACAGGATAAGTAAAATAGAGTGGGATTGTAACATCATATATTGAGAATTTATACTCATGTGAATAAATCCAGGAGTCAAAGCAATTAAGTGTGATGGAAAACATTTGGGTAAAGGTCAAATGAGAGAGAACAATACAAGTCACCTGAACTGAAAGAAGAAATAGAAGAGGAGTTTGGCAAATATTACAAGAATGATATAATAGTGATGAAGGACTTCAATTATTCAGACACCTGCTGGGACTTACACACACACACACACACACACAGAGTAGCTAATAACGTTTTGATACATCTTAGTCATAATTTCAAGTGGAGTGGAGAAAAAAACAAAGGGAAATTCTATTTGCAAACACATTCTCACCAATAGGGAGGAGCTAGTTGCTTGGATAGAAATGATAGGAACCCTGTGAGGGGAGGACAGTTGAACCAGTCAGTTCTAGACTAATAGTTTGTGATAGAAAAGAACAGCAAATCCAAGCATAGTCTGACAAGCACTGTTAATTTGGAGAAAACAGATTTCATAGGGTTCGGAGGAAAGATTGGTAGGCTCCCATAGACTAAAATACTTCAAATAAAGTCAGCCCAGGAGGGACAATGGGATGCTCAAGAATGGGATTCTAATGATACAAAGAAAAACAATTCCAAGAATGGAGATAAATGAAATCTGTCTGAAGAGACCAATGTGAGTACACAGGGAACTCACCAAGCAACTTAGTTGTCTTGTTTTGTTTGGAGTTTTTCAGCTGTTGTTGTTGTTGTTGTTGTTGTTGTTGTTTCTGTTGTTTTTTTTTTTCATTATACACAAAAGAATGAAGCAAGACTAGGTAAGAAAGAATGCATATGAGTTTGGCACAGTCCTGTAAAAATAGTATCAGGAATGCTAAAGCTCAGAATGAACTGGAAGGAAGCTAAAGACAATAGCAAGGTTCTTTTAAAAGATATATCAGGAAGAAAAAATAAGTGATAGGACCTTTGCTTGGGAAAATCAGGACAAGACAATTGTCAACAAAGAGAAGGCAGATCTCCTAAGGTCTCATATTATGTCTGTTTTCTTGGCAAAGAGAATTACCTTTACACTGCAGATGACAAAACAAAAAAGGGAGTTGATAAATAAGGGCCTAGTAAGAGAACATCTCAATGTATTTTTATGAATTCAACTCACCCATCCCAAATGAAGATCAACCTCAGGTCCTGAAAGAACTGGCTGATGTGATTTCTTAAAGATTATATTTGATATTTGAAAGATCATAGGAAATGGGAGAGCTATCAAGAAATTGGAATGAGGTACATATTGTCCTGATTTTCAAAACACAGTAATAGAAAAGGGTCTGTAAACTATAGGCCAGAAAGCTTGTATTTGATTCTTGGAAAAAGCCTAGAAAAAAAATATTAAAACCTGCTGAACACCTAGAAAAGGAAACAGTAATTCCAAAGAGCCAGCCTAGTTTCATCAAAAAAAAAGTCAAGGTAAAATAAGCGCCTTCCATTTTTTGACAGGATTACAAGACTGGTAGATAAGGAAAAGGGCCTCAATATAGTTTACCTAGATTTCAGCAAAGCTTTTTGATAAAACATATCAATACAATTATTGTGGAGAAGATGGAGAGATATGGATTAGATGAAAATGCAAGATAGATTGAGAACTAATTGGATGGTCAGACTCAATAATCACTTGTTAATAATCAGTATCAATGATTCAGAAGTAAGAGGTCTCCAGTGTTGTTCCCCAGGGGTCTATAATAGATCCTATGTTGTTTAACACTTTTGTCAGAAACATGACAAAAAACTTGGATTGCACATTCATTAAAATTACAGGTGACACAAACTTGGGTGAGATAGTCTACATAGTAAATGGAAAACATGGGAACCAAAAAAATTTTAGGAGGCTAGAGCACTGAGTTGAATCTAATTAGGTGACATTCACTAGGGTTGAGCGCACATTGACAAGTATAAGGGAGAAGGAACATAGTTAGTAGTTATTTTGAAAAAAAAATGGGAACTTTTAAAAAAAAGAAAAAAATGGGAGCTTTTAGTAGACTACATATTCAATATGAGTTACCAATGTGATGTAGCAATAGAAAAAGTTACCCTGAGTTGTATAGAGAGGCATGACTTCTAAGAATAGGTAAGTAATAGAACTACTGTACTTTGCCCTCATCAGATCTTGTCAGTGGTATTGAGGTAAGTTCTGGCAATGGTGGTTTAACGACATTGACTTGATGGAGACTGTCTTGGGAGGGCAACTGGTTTGGTAAAGCACTTCATATGAGAATCAGTTGAAGAGATCAAACATGTTTAACCTAGAAAAGAGAATATTAATGGAGCCCACATAGCATGAAGTTCTGTATGGGCCCATATAGCATGGGATTCTGTGTGGGCCCAAAGAGTAGAATCAGGAACAATGGATGAAGATATCAATGAGACACATTTAGGTTTGATATAGGGAAAAACTTTTTAACAGTTGAATGGCACAGAAATGGAATAGGTTGCCTGCAGAAGTGGTGGATCTCCTCTCCCTGGAGTTCCTCAAGCAGAGATTAAATAGCCACTTGTGAGGGATGTGAAGAGGAGATTTCTTTCTTTTATAAATGAGTAGAACCAAGGGGCTGCTAAGTTTTCTACTAGCTCTCAAATTCTGTTGTTCTATGAATAAAAGTAGAATATTCCTCATTTTTCAATCTTTTGCTCAAAGACAGCTTTGATTAGAGGTACAGAATCATCTCTATCTATATTTGAAAAATTGAGTCATTTTTCTGTATGCATATATGTATATATGTGTATGTATATATGTGTATATGTTGTTGTTGTTGTTGTTGTCATTCAGTTGTTCAGTCCTATAGGATTCTTCATAACACCATGGACCATAGCACACCAGGCCCTTCTATCTTTCACTATCTCTTGAAGTCTGTTCAAGTTCGTGTTTATTGTTTCCATCACACCATCTATCCATCTTCTACTCTACCATCCACTTTTCCTTTTGCCTTTAATCTTTCCCAACACCAGGGTCTTTTCCAATGAGTCCTGCCTTCTTGTTATGTGGCCAAACCCTTTAAACTTCAGCTTCAGTATTTGACTTTCCAATGAATAGCCTGAATTAATTTCTTGGTGTCCAAAGGATTCTCAAAGCTCTTCTCCAGCACTGTAATTCAAAAACATTGATTGTGCAGCTCAGTTTTCCTTATAGTACAACTCCCACAGCCATATATTGCAACTAGAAAAACCATGGCTTTGACTATACAGACCTTTGTTGGCAAGGTGCTATCTCTGCTTTTTAGTACGCTGTTCAGATTTGCCATAGCTTTCCTTTCCAAGAAGCAAGTGTCCTTTTGATTTCATGGCTGCATTGCCATCTGCAATGATCTTTAAATACAAGAATATAAAATCTGACACTTCTTCCATTTCTTCTCCCTCTATTTTCCAGGAAGTGATGGGACAAATTATCAAGATCTTAGGTGGTTTTTTTTTATATTAAACTTCAAGACATCTTTTACACTTTTCTCTTTCACTCTCATTAAGAAGCTTCTTGGGGGCAGCTAGCTGGCACAGTGGACAAAGCACCGGCCCTGAAGTCAGCAGGACCTAAGTTCAAATCTGGCCTCAGACCAAACACTTGCCACTTACTAAATGTGTGACCCTGGGCAAGTCACTTAACCCCAATTGCCTTAAAAAAAAAAAAGAAGAAACCTCTTAATTCTTCTTCAATTTCTGCCATCAAAGTAGTATTGTCTGCATATCTGAGATTGTTGATATTTCTACTGGCAACCTTAATTTCATCTTTTGATTCATCCAACCTGACATTTTGTATGATATACTCTGCATATGAGTTAAATTAATAAAGTAAAAATATATAGCCTTGTCATACTCCTTTTCCAATCTTAAACCAATCCATAGTTCCATGTTCTGTTCTAACTTGCTTCTTGGCCTACATATAGTTTTTTTTTTCTGGAGACAAGTAAAATAATCTGGTACTCCCATCTCTTTGAATACTTACCACATTTTGTTATGATCCACACAATCAAAGACTTTAGTGTAGTCAATGAAACAGAAGTAGATTTTTTTTTTCTGAAACTCCCTTGCTTTCTCCACAATCCAGCAAATGTTAGCAATTTGGTTCCTAGTCCCTCTGCCTCTTCAAAAACCAGCCTGCTCTTCTGGTAATTCTCAGTTCACATACTACTGAAGCATAGCTTGCAGAATCTTAAGCATAATGTTGCTTGCATATGAAATGAATGCAATCGTTTGGTAATTTGAACATTCCTTGACCTTGCCTTTCTTTAGAATTAGAACTTAAACTGATCTTTTCCAATCCAGTGGCTACTGTTAAGTTTTCCAAATTTGCTAGCATATTGAGTGCGGAGCTTTAACAGCATCATCTTTTAGGATTTTCTATAGCTCAGCTAGAATTTCATTGCCTCCACTAGCTTTCTTTTTAGCAATGCTTCCTAGAGCCCACCTGACTTCATTCTGCAGGATGTCTGGCTCTGGATCACTAACCACACCATCGTGGTTATCAGCGATGTTAAGATCTTTCTTGTATAGTTCTTTTTTTGTCTTCTTACCACCTCTACTTAATCTCCTCTGCTTCTGTTAAGTCCCTAGCATATATTTATAACCAAATGAGACATACTCGTTAACAGAGAAATCTTTCCAAGATTAAAAACCTAGGCCTCACTGTTGTGTACAGAGTTACTAAAATGACTGCTTCTTAAATGTCAGTCGGTCAACAAATATTCATTAAGTTCCTACCACATACCAAGCATGTGTTAAGCACAAGGTATACAAAAGAATGCAAAAGATAGCCCCTCCTCTCAAGAAGCTCCCAGTCTAACAGAGAAAATGACTATTGAGGCAAACAACTACTTACAAACAAAATGTATACTTTAAATTGAATAAATTGATAGCATAAATTGAAGGTAATCAACATAGGGATGGTACTAATAGAGGAATTGGGAAAAGCTTCCTGTAGAAGATTAGATTTTAGTTAGGTTGTGAAGGAAGCAAGCCAGGGAGGACAAAGAGATGGAGATGAGGAGGGAAAACTGAAAACATGGGGAATAAGCAGTGAAAATGCCCAGAACAATTAGGTGGAATGAGTGTCTTCTTTGAAGAACAGACAGGAGGCTAGGAGTCTCAGAGCACATGTGAGTGAAGAAGATATAAGAAAACTAGAAAGGTGATGAGGTCATAGAGGACTTTGACTGCCAAATGTAATGATATTCAAATGAAAGCATATAAAACCAAGAATCTCTCCCTCTTCTAGGCTGTTAGATTCTAAAAATGCAAAGTTCTCTATTTAAAAAGTTGCCAAATAAGATAGAACAAAGTTTTAGCCAAGCTGTAGTCAGAGGGAAGTGGTTGGTGTTTACTCTAGGCAGTGAACGATTATTGATCAAAAAGAAAAAAGGAATGGGAAAAGAGCCAGAACAAACCCCTCAAGATTCCCAGCTTAGTCAATAGAAAATAATGGGAGCTTTTGGTCAACTGTATCAGTCAGCTAGTTAATGAAGGAAGATGGATGAAAGGAGTTGATATGTTGCCAACTCAGTAGGATACCCTCACTGGATTTGTTTCATGGATGCAGCCAGCCAAGTCAGGAAGGACTGAAACTTCACAGAAAAGAGAGGCTCCAGTCTCTGCACAGAGCTTGTTCAGACCTGACGTTTCCTTTACACTTCATGTAGGTATTAAGTTAAATTTATTCAATAGAATATGTACAAAAAGAATCTTATCCATTTGCTTTTAATTTTTTTTAAAAATTTCATTCAGCAGACAAATCATTTTAATGTAGCCACATGTGACATTATGCAGACAAATTCTTTGATACTTGTGCCCTATTGTACTTGATTAAATATTGGTATAGTAGACCAATACATCAGCAATGGCCTAATCTACCAACTGCCTGAGCCCTATATGATGATCTCCAGGTATTCCAGACTCTCAAGATACACTTAACCTTTTACATATGTGTATATACTCAACTATAAGGCCAAATCCCTCAGGATATTGATAACGTTCCTGAACTCATTTGTCAATGATTAACAAAATGTACCTACTCATACTCACCATATCCCAGTAATTGTGGACCCCTGACTGTTATCATTCAAACCCTATTGTCCTTCACTCATTACCTAATCCCTTATTCCCATTCCTTTCAGTCCAATCCCCCAACACTCAATGTCTCACTCAAAAGTTATCTACTCCTACTGTGTTCTCTGCCATGCCTGTTCCAGAAGTAACAAATCTGATTTCATCTTCAGTCTTTTCCTTTTCCACTCTTTCCATCTTCTGGCTCTCACTGATTCCTGGCTCCCTCCTGAAGACACAGCACATCTTATTTCCCTCCCCCAGTTCTCCTTTTCCAGAATTGTTTGTGTTTTCACTCATTACTTCCAATTTACTGTTTGAGGTGGGGGATTTGGGATGTTCCTTGCTCTTCATTGCCTTTTTCAAGCTGTCTCTCTACCACCATTATTCAATAACTTCTCCTTCTTTGAGGTTCACTCAATCCATACCTACTACCCAATAAAAATTTGGCTAGCGGTTGTCCACTGACAGTGAGTTCAATGCCTGGTTCACAATCTCTCCTCCCCAACTCCTCCCCTCATTCTAGAGGACTTCATGCACTCTCAATCATCCTAGCCTCACAGTTCCTCAGCTTACTCATTTCACATGAATTACTCCTCTACTGTACCTCAGTTACACTCAGAGATGGTCCTACCCTTCACTTTGATATCACCCACAAATACAACACCTCAGCTAACATAAATTCTGAAATCCCCCTATCTAATCACAAGCTATTGTAATTCCCATCTCTCCCTCTGCCTTCCAGCCCCAAACCCTGCTGCTCCTCCTTACCATCCAGGGACCTCCAATTTCTCCAGCACTCAGTTCTTTCCTAGACTACCATCTCTGCACTAACTACACTAATTTCCCTTTCCCATCTTGACTCGTTGATGAATCAGGTCAAATCTACCCTGTCCTCTTCTCTTGAGTCCCTTGCCCCTTTATTGTATCATTGATCTCACCCTGCCAAGCCTAAGCCTTGGATCACTCCCACCATCAATGGCCTTCGCCCCTATTCACCTGCTGCTGAATAAAACTGGAGAAAGTCATGAAACAGTGCTGACTGAGTCCGTTTCAAATTTATGTTGTTTAATCCCTAATGGGTCCTCATTATGGCAAGACAATCCTTTTACACCTTCGTAATTAATTTACTATTCCACTCACCACAGGTCTTCCAAACATTCTCTTCCCTCTTCAAATCCTTCATGCTTCCCCTTTTACCATTTTCTCAACTGAAAACCTCGTATTTTACTGGAAAAAAACTAATCCACTCTTTAAGAGCTCTTTCTTTTCCCCTCCTCCTCATTTCACTTCACTAAGATGCCTCCTATCACTATTTCTTCCTTCAGATCCTGGCTCACATGAAGTCGTGACCCTTTTCCTTGACAAAGCAAATCTCTCAACTTGCACAAGCGATCCTATTCTGCCATCCTTGCCATCTCACTTATCTCTCCTTGTCTCCTGGCTGCTTCCCTACTGTGACCAAATATGTTCATATCTCAACCACCTTCTAAAAATCTTTCACTTCATCCATCCATCCACCCACCCATCCATCCATCCCTTATAGCCATCCCATATCTCTTCTCCCTTTTGTGGCTAAAACAGTCATCTTTAGTCTATGGCTCTACTTCCTCTCTTCTCACTCTCTTTTTGCTTTCTACCCTCTAGCTTCCAACTTCATAATACAACTGAAACTGCTCTCTCCAAAGTGACAATGCTCTCTTACTTGCCAAATCTAATGGCCTTTTTGTTTCAATCCTTATCCTTCTTGACCTCACTGGATCCTTTGACACTGTCAATCACCCTCTTTTCCTTGATATCATCTTCTCTCTAGGTTTCCGTGATACTATTCTATCCTACTTCTCCCACCTATCTGACAACTCTTTCTCAGTCTCTACCCCCCAGCATTTTGTTCTGGGCCCCTCCTCTTTTATTCCTTTATACTGTTTCATTTAATGATCCCATCAGCTTCCCTGGATTAAATTTTCATCTCTATGCTAATGATTCTCAGATCTACCTCTCCATCCCTACCCTCTCTCCTAACCTCCAGATTCTCATCTCCAACTACCTGTTAGGTAACTTAAGCTAGATATCCTGTAGATATATTTAACTATTTCCAAAACTGAACTTTTTATCTTTCCCTCCAAACCATCTATTCTACATAACTTCTTTATGAATGTCGAGAATACCACCATTCTCCTCATCGAACAGGCTAGCAACCCAGCTGTCATCATCCACTCCTCACTCTCTCACTCCCCATATCCAATCTGTTGCCAAGTCAGGTAAATTTTACTTTCTTACTATCTCTGCTATATTTCTACCTTCTCTCCTCTGATAGGACCCCATCTTGGTTCAAGCCCTCATCACCTGGACTATTGCAATAACCTTCCAGTTAGTCTACCAGTCTCAAGCCTTTCTCTACTCCAATCTTTCCTCCACTCAGATATCAAATTAATCTGCATAAAGTACAGATCTGACTACATCACCTGCCTACCACCTCCACTTAAAATGTTCCAATGACTCCTTATCACTTCTAGGATCAAACAGAAAATTATCTGTTTGACACTCAAAATCCATTTAAACCTGACCCCTCCTATCTTTCCAGGATTCTCAAACTTTATACCCCCTCACATACTTTGCAATCCAGTGACACTAATCTCCTTGCTATTTCTCCAAATAGATACTCCATTTCTAGTCTCTGGGCATTTTCATTGGCTAGCCTCCATTCCTAGAATACTCTCCCTCCTCATCTCTCCTACCTGACTGCCCTGGCTTCCTTTAAGTGCTAGCTAAAATTGTACCTTCTGAAAGGAACTTTTCCCAAACCCCCCTTAATTCCAATGCCTGATTATCTCTAATTAGCTTTTTTGTACACAGTTGTTTTTCGTGTTGTCTCACCCAATTAGATTGTGAAATGCTTCAGAGCAGGTACTATTTTTGCCTTTCTTTTTCTCAGCACTTGGCACAATACCTGGCACATAGTAGGCATGTAATCAATGTTCATTGACTGACTGCCTCCTGTTTCTTCTTAAGTAAGTTTCTGAAGGATATCACAGCCAAACACATAGGCTCATATAATAATTGGCGGTCATCGACCTTGAGCAACTGAGTCTCTACTTTTTCCCTGTGTCTGAAATAATATTTGTATAGTGCTTAAGCAAAATACTTAGCACATAATAGGAATTACTAATAACTAAACAAATAAATAAATGCTTATTAATTAAGTTTAATTTGTAATTAATACATGTTTATAATACAGATAAAACAAGCTTAGTTAATCAATAAAAATAAATATTTTCTCCCTGCCACTCCCATCCTTGATTTGACACCCTGTGGAGAACATGAAGTCCTTGAGGACAGGAACCCCGCCCTATTCTCACTGCAACTAGGCCCTCCCTACTGATTGCTTCTCCTCTGATGCAGTCTGCCACACTCTATCTTTTACTAGTGTTTGCAGCCAAATCACCCTGACATTGTGCCAGGGCTTTGTATCCTTGATGCTGATGGCCTACCTTCAAGCATGAGCCTCCTCTGTTGCCTGCAGAAAAATGCCTCTGATATTTTATAAGCTTGCCGAAACTTCCTCTTACCATTCATTAATGACACTTTCCCAGACCCTTTATCTACCTAGCCTGACAGATCTTTTGGTTTCCAGGTCTCAGATCCCCAGAGTTGAATCAGTTCTGCCCATCCCAGGACTGGCTGGAGCACTGATAACAAACTTTGCCCACTCCACACTTTGCTAAAGATCAGTCCTGCCTGTCATTGTCAACAGACAGATAGGCCAATTTTTGAAAGTATAAAGGAATAGTATATTGAATCATGACTTGCTGTTATCTAAATATTTACAATAACAACTCTCATTTTATATAGCACTTTATGGCTTAGAAAGCATTCAAACCAAATCCAGATCTCTTTTCACCACTGCATGTATGTATGTATGTATGTATGTATGTATGTATGTATGTATGTATTTTTGCAAACAAACACATTGAAGCTCTACCTGAAAGGATGCTGCATTTTCAACGTCAGATGCCAGAAACATGGCCTAAATAGCAAGACAATCCCTAAGAAACTGTCCATTTCCCCAAAATAATTGATAGGAGTTCAACTTGTGTACATGCTATAGCACAAGTCTCTGGCCTTCCTTTTTTGGTACTTGCTGGCACAGCAGATGGTGATAGTAAGTGGCAAAGACTATGGCTGACCACACATGGGGAAATCAGCCCAGTCAGTGATGACCTTGACCTGCATAAGAGTTGAGGCAAGATATCAAGCTTGCTGTATCATGACCTGATGAGTCATTGCCCTTCCAAGCATCCTGCATAGTGTTAGAGGGAAGGATGGAAACATACTCTCCCCAGTCTCCTGGTAAAGTTGGATTAGCACAGTTTGTGCAATCATTTTCTTTATTATTTAAATTTACCTAAAGTTCCCAGGGCTTAAATGAGCCACAAATTTATTTATAGTACAGCAATAAGAACTTTGGAAATGCTGCTTCCAGCTCAGTGTTTCAAACAAAAACTCACAAAGCTCATGAGCTTCAGGGCTAGGCACAGTCTTGTGAGCACTGGCGTGGGAGTCATGAGGCCTAATTCTAGGCTTGCTTTCACCTGGCTTGTTGTATTGCCTTCAGCAAGCTAGTTAATAAGCTTAGAACTCAGTTTCCTCATCTCTAAAAGAAAACAGTTGGAATAATTAGAGGATCTCTAAGGTCCCTTTCATCTCTGACATTCCATGATTGCAAGGGTATTGCTACTATGATTCAAAAAAGGCTTTTTTACCTTTCCAAATGTGCTATTTCATATGGGATAAATTTATTGTTCAATCCTGCTACCAAAAACAAAAAGTCAGTTCAAGCTTCAATTTCTATGTGAAGCCTTTTTTTTTTTTTGGTAAGGCAATCGGGGTTAGTGACTTGCCCAGGGTCACACAGCCAGTAAGTGTTAAGTGTCTGAGGCTGGATTTGAACTCAGGTCCTCCTGACTCCGAGGCCAGAGCTCTATTCATTGCGCCACCTAGCTGCTCCTGTGAAGCCTTTTCTAATACTCTCAGCTGTTAGTGCTTCCCCCAACACAATTATGTTCTAAATCTTTTGTATGTCCTGTGGTACGTACATATTGTCTCCTCCAATGGAATGTAAGCTCCCTGACTTACATTCAGTGCTTAGTACTATGCTATGGACACATAATAGGTAGCTAGGTAGTACAGAAGATAAGAATACTAGAGCTGAAGTCTAGAAGACCTGAGTTCAAATCCAGTCTCAGATACTGTGACTGGGCAAGTCACTTAATATTCATCTGTCTGAGTTTCCTCATTTATAAAATGGGGATAACAATAGCACCTGCCTCCCAAAATTGTTGTGAGAATAAAATGAGATAATATTTGTAAAGTACTTTGAAAACCTTAAAGCCCAATATGAATACTAATTATATTCTTATTATTGTCATTATCATTAGCATTATTAACTAATTCTCATTGACTGACATGAATTTCAAGGACTATTTCTATTTTTTTCCTTTGTGACCCTAGCACCCAGCACACTGTCTGACATACAGCCTCTTCAATAAACAGTCATTGATTGATTGACTGCTTGGTTCTTTATGAGGAACTACCTGGATTCCTCACTCCTTAATCTCTTATAGCAATAGGTAGTTCAGGTCTTCAGTTAGTGCCAATTGACAAATCTGGAGCCACTTTTTTTTTCAATTGTTCTGTCCTCTGAACTACATTTAGCCAAAGTCATCACTCATAATTTCGGGGCATGAGGGCTCATTGATGTGAGCATAGGATTCAAAGTTCATTCTGTTCTGAAAGAGGCTTTTCAATTGATCTTTTTTATGTGGCTTTGGGCAGGTCACTTAACCTGTACATATTGTTTTCTTCATCCTTGAAAATGGGCATAAACAAAAAGCAAAGAATACAGCTTTATCTGAGTATGAGGACAAGGTTAAAGAATTCCATTCTCTCTCTTTTTTTTAAGTTTAGCTCTGAAGAATTGATTCAACAATCATTTGTTAAATGCCTACTTTAAGTCAGTAGCTGTGCTAGCCGAGGGGGATATAATGATGACTAAAGTTAAAAAGTGCATGCTCCCAAGGAGCTTATATTCTATGACATCTGATAAAACCACAGGTAAGTCATCAGTGTTTGGGGGTTGATTCTATTTCACATATGATACAATTCCACTTGCCTGACGTTACACTGACTTACTGCTTAGTGCCTAGTACATAGTAGATAATAAATTCTTGTTGACTTGGTAACAAAAACTGGATTTGAGACGCTTAAGTTGCCTTGTTGCCTCCTGGTTTCAAGATTCAGGTCCAATATCCCCTTCTGCAAGCAGCTTTTCCTCTCCATCCTTCTCCCATGCCCCAAAGTTGATGCCTTTCCTCTCAAATTACCTCCCATATGTTGTGTGCATACATAGTCGTTTGCATATTCTCTCCCCCAATAGAAGAATGTGTACTTCTGGAGCTTAGAGATAGCATTTTTGCATGTCCTTATATCACCACTGCTTAGCACAGTTTCTGGTACATCGTAAGTGCTTAATCAATGCATTTTGACTGACTCACAGACAGATGTGTCACTTCAGAAAAAAAATATTCTCATCATTTTATACCTACATATAGACATATTTCTTGGTGCTTTGTATAAATGTAGATGAAAATTTATACCATTCTTAGACTTGTGAATACTAATGGAGAGGGCACTGAACTCTGAGCCAAAAAGACCTGGATTCAAATCTTGACATACACTTTCTAGCTATATGATCCTTGGCAAGTCACTTAATCCATATGTGCCTCATTTTCCTCATCTGCAAAGTACAAGGATGGGCTCCAAGGTTCCTTCCAACTCTAAATCTATGATCCTATAATTCTACAATTGCAGAACACAATTGCAGACAAAAAGTCTGAATACTAGGAAAGGCTCCTGGCATAGTAGCTAGAATAGTGGCTGTGAGTTCAGGAATACTTGGGTTCAAATCCCACTTCAGATGTTTATTGTCCACCTAACATTCAACCTCTCTTAACTTCAGTTTCCTTATCTATAAAAAGGGGAAATAATAATAGCACCTGTTTCACAAGTTGTTTTAAGGATCAGATGAGATAAATGTGTGTAAGTTGTTTTCCTAATTTTAAAGTCTATATAAACCTTATCTGTTATTATGCATACTTCTCTCTCTTTGAAACATGCAAGAGTTTAATGTTAAGTAGTTACTGTTGTGGGATTCAGTATTGGTGTTGAAGTCACACTACATATTGAAATATTCCTGAGACATGTATTATAGTCATTGATAGTGGACCTCAGAAATTTGGCTACGTTGGTCCATGTAGATATCCAGTAATCATGGCAAGAATTAGAGCCAAGACTTCACAAAGATGGTGACAAGATTTCTCTGGGGACCATTTCAACCTCCTCTCCCTTAAGAAGAATGACCACTACCACTATTCAATTAATGTAGCTCCCTACTGCATGAGTTGATTCTTCTAAAGCCAAACTTATCTGGTATCAAAAAAGATTAATAGAATTTGGGCCAAGTAAAATGATGCCATGTTTATCTGTCATTCATGATGTAAAATCTGGAAGAACATTGTACACAAAATATCCCCACAAGGTGTCCCTTCTATAGTCACGTTTCTGGTGCTTCATGAAGATGCATGACTGTTCCATGATGATCTTCTATGCCATTATCAAATTGCCTTTTGAAAGAAAAGGAACAAATTTTTACAAAAACAATCTGGAGTTGATATGTGATAGAATAAGGATCATATCAAATAAATTTTCAATGAAGGAAAATATATTTTGTGGTTCAATATATTATATATAATGTGTACAGTTACATATAGATATAGCTATATGGAGGACATAAACATAGGTACAATTATAAATATAGGTATATGTAAGGATATAGATAATCTGAAAAATAATTGGGAGTGGAGGGAGAGATCCGCCTTTTTTTCTCTAAAGGGAGAAGAAAAGCAAATAACCCAACACTTGTTACATGTAATTAAACTAATTCTCATGATGATAACAAAGTAGTTGCGTATTTTCACTGTGTTAAAATTCTCTTAATGTAATAAAACAAGGCACATTTTCATTCTCTATTCTTAACAATTTCTCTTTTCAAAGGAAGACTTAAGAAAATGTGAATTTGGGGTTGCAATCTGCCAAGATGTATTATTTTCAAACCTAAATGACTCTAAATTCATGGCACTTTTGGAACATTTGTGAAAGAAATATATATATAAAAAAGTAGGCTAATTAACAGTGTTGGAGAACATGGGCATAGAATTGGCAATATAATAAAAGAAACAAAAGTTGTGATTTGTAGGTATTCTGTGATACAGTAACTCTAAGGAAAGAAAGTTTTTCTAGCTATAGATAGCCCCCAAAATCTAGCAAATTAGGAAACTTCTTTATGACATGAGAATTATGTCATAATCAGTCATCTGGCCTGTTAACCCTTGGGCTAGTATTTTGTCACTTGTCTCTTCTCCTTCCTAGTCAGTGTCATGAACTAGAATTGTTGTGGAAGTCACTAACTCAACCACTGGGAAGAAAAGTCATTTTTTTTTAAATCCCTATTGCTTCTTGGACCTGGAGGGAATCTTTTGTATTCTTGTCAGAGGTTGAATGAGTATCATCATATGAGAAGCATGATTTGACTGAGGATGTTGTCAGAGAACCTAGATCTATGTGATGCCCACAACATTTAAAACTCCAAGCCAACACCTATATTTTTTAGTAAGCATAACCCATATCTCAATCTCTGTGTGTGCTGACAGATAACATGTAGTCAGTACTGTCGGTATCTCCTTACTGCTGTAAGTTATGTTAATTCATGAAAAATACTCCCTGGAGTAATACCATCTTAACAAAATCGTGTCAGGTAAAAAAGCCCCATGGCCCTGAAGAATACTTTTTTTTTAATTCCAGAAACATTCACTTATATTTCTTTATGAAATATATAAATACTTGATTAATTTGTTCAAATTAATATTCTCCAATAATTTGATGGAATATCATTGATTATAATATTGAATTGATTATCCTAACATGGTCCATTAATATGTGGAGTGGTGACTAACTATGAGGTCTTTGGTAAATTGCCTAATCACTGCACATCAGTTTCCTCCACTGTTAAATGAGGACTTAAGAGCAGATAAATTCTAAGATTCCTTCTAGCTCTAAGTAAGTTCTACCATATCCTATGAGAATCAACAAAAGAGTGCTCTTTAAAACACCTTCAAATTAATGTGCTTTCTCACATGGTATAGAATCATATATATATATATATACACACACATATATATATATGCCTGTTTTACATATATATATATAGATATATCTATCTGTCTATCTCTCTCTCTCTCTCTGTATAGAGAGAGATAGATATATGGATAGATAGATAGATAGATAGATAGATAGATAGATAGATAGATAGATAGATAGATAGATAGAT